>NC_072424.2:59442265-59750937 GCF_028878055.3 Symphalangus syndactylus | reverse complement strand
TTATCAAAATGTGGGGTCATCTTAAATTGCATCCTAAAACCTTTTAAATTTTGGGAAGAAGCTGGGTATCATAGCTTATGCCTGTAATCCCAGCACTTTGGGAGGCCGAGGTGGGTGGATCACCTGAGGTCAGGAGTTCGAGACCAGCCTAGCCAACATGATGAAACCCTGTCTCTACTAAAAATACAAAAACTAGCCAGGCATGGTGGCACATGCCTGTAATCCCAGCTACTCAGGAGGCTGAGGTGGGAGAATCACTTGAACCCAGGAGGCAAAGGTTACATGAGCCAAGATCATGCAATTGCACCCCAGTCTGGGCGACAAGAGTGAAACTCCATCTCAAAAAAAAAAAAAAAAATTGGGAAGAAAATGAGTATATTTATATGCAGGTGTAGATTATGAGTGTACATAGTAGTTGGAAATGGCAGCTTGCTTGGTTGGAAAGTTGCTTAAAAGTGGATGGGTGGAATGTTACAGCCGCTCCACATGATTCGGAAGTTAAATCCTTGGCAGCATGGTGCTTATGTCCTCCTGGACTTAAATTAACTATAAACTTAACTACAACTCAGCAACAAAAAGACTACGCAGACTGGGAACCGTGGCTCCCGCCTGTAATCCCAGCACTTTGGGAGGCCGAAGTGGGTGGATCACCTGTGGTCAGGAGTTTGAGACCAGCCTGGCCAACATGGTGAAACCCCGTCTCTACTAAAAAAACAAAAATTAGCCGGGTGTCGTGGTGGGCTCCTGTAATCCCAGCTATTCAGGAGGCTGAGGCAGGAGAATTGCTTGAACCCTGGGAGGCAGAGGTTGCAGTGAGTCGAGATCACACCGTTGCACTCCAGCCTGGGTGACAGAGTGAGACTCGGTCTCAAAAAAAAAAAAAAACAGAAAAGAAAAATGTTAAAACCAGGCATGATGGTGCACATCTGTAGTCCCAGCTACTCGGGAGGCTGAGCCTGCAGTGAGCCGTGGATGTGCCACTGCATTCCAGCCTGAGAGAGCAAGACCCTGTCCAAAAAAAAGACAACGCAACTCAAAAATGGGCAAAGGACTTGAATAGACATTTCTCCAGAGAAGATACACAGATGGCCAATAAGTCCATGAAAGATGTGCCAAGCTGTTAGTCATTAGGGAAATACAAATCAAGACCCAATGAGTTACTACTTCACACATACTAGGATGGCTATTTAAAAACAAAAACAAAAACAAAAAAAACAGAAAATAGCAAGTGTTGGCAAGGATGTGGGGAAATCAGAATCCCTGTGCATTGCCACTGGGGGTGTGAAATGGTGCAGCCACTGTGGAAAACAGTATGACAGCTCCTCAGAAGGTTAAACAGATCACCAGAGAAGCATAAACCCCAAAGAGGTGAAACAGGGACCCAAATGGATGCTTTTCTGTGAATATTCATGGCAGCACCTTTCACAGTGGCCAAAAGGTGGAAACAACTCAAGTGTGCTCCAACAGATGAATGAATAAACAAATGTGTTACAAGCACACAACAGAATCTTATACAGCCATGAAAAGGAATGAAATTCTGACACAGGCTACAGCATGGATGGCCCTTGAGGACATTATGCTGAGTGAAATAAGCCAGTCACAACAGGGCACACCTTGCAGGATTCCGTAAATGAGGCACCTAGAGCCATCAGATTCATAGAGACAGAAAGTGGACTGGTACATGCTGGGGGCTGGGGCCGGAGCGGGTGTGGAGTTAGTGTTTAATGGGTACGGAGTTTCTGTTTAGGGTGATGAAAAGGTGGTGGTGGTGGCTGCACAGCACTGTGAATGGACTTCACGCTGCTCCACTGTACACTTACACATGCTTAAAAGGCAAATTTTATTCGATATTTTAATACCACAATAAAAAATATATAAACCTGAAAAAAAAAAAAGGACTGGACAATACTTTTATCACTTTCCCTTCTCAGAATTCGGGCCTGTCCTTGGAATGCTATAGGGTACAGCCCATTTGAGCTCCTATATAGACGCTCCTTTTCATTAGACCCCAGTCTCATTCCAGACACCAGATCAACTTGGACTGCAACCCAAAAAACTTGTCATCCCTACTATCTTCTGTCTAGTCATACTCCTGTTCACCATTCTCAACTACTCATAAATACCCTGTTCTTGTCCACACTGCTGGTTTACACTGTTTCTCCAAGCCATCACAGCTGATATCTCCTGGAGCTATCCCCAAACCACCACTCTTAACTCCCTCTTAAAGTAAATAAATAATCTTTGTTGGCAGGGCTATGCTGAACCCCCTTGAGCACTCTCTAATTGGATGTCCTGGGTTCTCCCAATTCTTATTCCTTTAATACCTGTTTTTCTCCTCTTAATTTGGACCTTGTGTCTTCCATTTAGTTTCTCAATTCACACAAAACCACATCCAGGCCATCACCAATCATTCCATATGACAAACGCTCCTTTTAACAACCCCACAGTATTGCCCCTTACCACAAAATCTTCCTTCAGCTTAATCTCTCCCACTCTAGGTCCCAAGCCACCCCTGATCCCACTCGAAGCAGCCCTGAGAAACATCGCCCATTATCTCTCCATACCACCCCCAAAAATTTTTGCCACCCCAACACTTTACCACTATTTCATTTTTCTTGTTAATATAAGAAGACAGGAATGTCAGGCCTCTGAGCCCAAGCTAAGCCATCATATCCCATGTGACCTGCACATATACATCCAGATGACCTGAAGTAACTGAAGAATCACAAAAGAAGTGAAAATGTTGTGAAAGTTCCTGCCTTAACTGACGACATTACCTTGTGAAATTCCTTCTCCTGGCTCATCCTGGCTCAAAAGCTCCCCCACTGAGCACCTTGTGACCCCCACACCTGCCTGCCAAAGAAACCCACTTTGACTAATTTTCCTTTTCCTACCCAAATCCTATAAAACGACCCACCTCTATCTCCCTTCGCTGACTCTTTTCGGACTCAGCCCGCCTGCACCCAGGTGAAATAAACAGCTTTTTGCTCACACAAAGCCTGTTTGGTGGTCTCTTCATAGGGACATGAGTGAAACAAAGAATAAGGAAGAGTCTCTGGGCCAGCAAGAGCAACTGGAGATGGGAAAGAAGTACTTTGAAGTTAAAATCTGTAAATATTTTTCCTTACATAAAAATCACCATATTTCTCCAAATATTGATGAAAATATTTGCAGCTTTTCATTAGAACATTCTTGAGACTTTGTGAAAGTGGTGCTTAGTAGTTTATAGAGGAGAAAATTAGAAAAAAAGGGGGAATTAGTAATTCAGTGGTTAGACAGGAGAATATTTTCTGAATGACCACTGCTTCTTCATTGTGTCTTCCATTGCTCCTCATTACCTCTTCAGAAACTGCTGCTTTCATTGTTTCTAATGGTTAGAAACACACGGGGGATATGGTGCTGAAGCAGGCATTGGAAGAGGATTTGGGTGTGGACAAAAGCCAAAGGAAATAGTAAAATACATTAAGTGAATGACTTAGATTAGAAAATAAATATTTCCTAGGTTCTGGATGAAAATACAGAGCTGCTCTAGTTTAGACATTTTACTTTGCATCTGAGAAGGATGATGCTCACGCTGGCTGAGTCAGAGAAACACAGATAATGGGTGTCCATATTGAATATACAGTTAGGTTTCTTGACTTTCCTTTGACAGGGAATTGTATAGCCTCATGTAAAAAAGCTAGAGTAAATTGATCTTACTATTTTCTCTTCCTTTAATCTGCTTTCATGTTCCCTTTTCCTATTGGCCAAATGTAATCAGAAGCCCAAGGGAAAGGAAGCCATTGATAATACAGTTCATACTGCTCAGAGACAGAGAGCAGGTGAATAAGACAAGAGAATAAATCTGGAAGAGAAACAGGTAACTAACATGCTACTTTTTTTTTTTTAATTTGTCCTTTCAAGGTTTTCCCATGAGTTTAATTTGATTAAAAACACTTTGTTGAGAGTTATATTCTGGTCACTATTCTCTTTCACACTTACATATCATTTAAGATTGTGAACCCCGTACATGTGCTCAAGGTGGTCAGAGCACAGTTTGGTTTTAAACATTTTAAGGATACATGAGACATCAATCAACATATGTAAGACAAGCATTGTTTCAGTTTGGAAAAGGAGAGACAACTCGAAGCAAGGGTGGGACAACTTGAAGTGGGGAAGGGGCTTCCAGGTCAAGAGACAAATGGTTGCATTCTTTCGAATTTCTGAATTAGCCTGACCTAAGGAGGCAATGAGATATGTATTTATCTCAGTGAGCAGAGGGGCGACTTTGAATAGAATGGGAGACAGATTTGCCCTAAGCAGTTCCCAGCTTGACTTTTCCCTTTAGCTTAGTGATTTGGGGGCCCCTAGATTTATTTTCCCTTCACAAGTTATAGAAGGGATAAATACATTTTCTTTTTTTAGAAAACCAGGCCAACGTATATTTTTTCCTGTCCCTCTTACCTAGTTGAAATGGTATAAGGCGAAGGTGTTACAAATAACTATGAGATGGAGTGATATTGACGACATAGAAAAGTAAGAGTGATATGGTAATGTTCAATTCGCCATGCTGACAAGAGTGACTTTCGCAACTAATTTAGTTCATTTACTGCTGTTTAAATATAATTATAAGTGTGAGGGATATTTCCTGTATTCTGTAATTTACCACTTGTGCTATCTACAAGTGTCTTTATTCTAGAAAAAGTAACCCAACCATATCATACACCAAAAAAAAAAATTTTTTTTAAATCAAATGCTTGAATACATAGGCAAAAGAAAAATTGTTCTTGACCCATGTAGGTGAATGGTTTGCATCATGAATATGTTTTATTACCCATATCATTGTCCTAGGCTAAAAATATTTATGGGTGATCATAAAATTAGCTATCCTTTTACAAATATTTAACCTGTAGCATGTATGCTGTTGATCTCTAGTGGAGGGTATTACTGGAGTTGACTATGTTATATATCTTATTTAAAGAATGACTAATTTGGGGGGGAGCTTTAAAATTACTTCACTTTAACTTTCTTAAGTTTTTCACAATTTTATTTTATGAAAAAAATTCAAGTTAAGAGTTCAACTGGTTTTCATTATGTCCTTCAAAATAGTTTCCAAACAAGTATATTTTCATGCTTAACTGTTTCAGACAGCCTAACTTAACAGATGCATACAGTTATACAGAGAAACTCAAAAACTGATTTCTAAGGATTTTCTTAATAGTAAACTAATTTCGCCACTTAGCATGTTTATCATTTCTATTTTTTTCTTTTTTCTTCTTCTTGTACTCTTTTGTTGAAATTTAATTTTTTTTTTATTTTTTACGGTACATAGTAGGTGTATATATTTGTGGGGTACATGAGACCCGACAAAGACATTTCAAAACACACAATCTAATCACACTCTTTAAGCTATTTTAACATGTATCATTAAGTTATTATGGACTATGGTCACCCTGTTGCACTATCAAATAGTTATTCAGTCTTTCCATTTTTTTTGCAGTCATTAACCATCCCTACCTCCCCCCAAGTCCCCCACTACTCTTCCAAGCCTCTGGTAAGCATCCTTCTAGAAGAAAAAGTTACCTTTGATGAAGATCTTCATACAGATTTAAATAACAGACAGTATGTTCTAAAAACTTTGGTAAACAATTCAGAATTAGAAAAAAAAAAATACATAGGTTCCTCACCCATACAGGTGAAGAAAGTCTATGTAATAGAAAGAAAAATTCAAAACACTATTGTGTTTAATTTTTAAGTACGATCTTCGATTTGATCTTGTAAAAATCAAAGCCTGAGGCAAGGATTAAAGCCACATTCTTTGGGAAGTGCAAGCCCAGGGTGTTGAGAGTGAAATCAAAATGAGGTGACAACAATGAAAAATATGCTTATCACTGCACTGGACACCTTTCACAGTTCTTAAGGTGAAACAGACCTTGTTGAGCAGGCATAGGTTTCTTTACATGTGGGACTTTCTTTGCAAGAACTGTAAAGAGAAATCATACCTTAGAGAAGAGTATGAAAAGAAAAAAAGAGAAGAAATGTCTTTGTTTGTTTCTCTTACATCTCCCAGTTCTCATTAGTCAAGGAACACTCCATGGAATGAAATTCCTTGAATTTCTGGGTTGTGGCTGCCTTCTACTTAGCAATCATTCAGGAAGCTATAGTCCCTACCCAATAAGGTGGCATTTCATCTAAGTAAGAAAACGGCAGGAGATACAGGAGCTCAGTGATTATAGGAACGTGATGAGCCAGCTAGATGAGCTTGTAAAGAGGAATCTTCTTTGGAAAGAAGGAATTAAGAGAACGAATCTGAGAAGGCATACAAAGTTGGCACACTGGAAAAACTAAAATGGTTTGAACTTGATAATGGTTTACAAGGGAACATTCAAGAAATATTTAATATTTACTGATAAACATATTATATTAGAATTACTCCTGTGCTTGTCTCTCCTATCGGCTTGTAAATATTAGGATGGGATTTTTTTTCTCATTTATTTTTACAATCCCCATATGCTTAGGCTTTATAATTAACACCCGTCCACACACATACACACACTCACATTATATTTTACCAAGATATTTCAGATAATCGAGTGACAAAATTGTGCTTCTATGAATGTACGATTTCTAAAGGTGGTAATTTGGGGGAGATATTAAAACTCAGTTAAAAATTGGATATTTGTAAGAAAACCTTTTTGGGTAGCAGAACAGACACGAGGCAGAAGAAGTTGGAAATTTAAGACAGCTTTTACACCTTTTTACACCTTTTACAAGGTCTTAATTAATAAAAATATGATTTATTTTATTCATTAAAAATTTATTCAACAATGTTCATGGAATACATACTGTATTCTATATCCTGTATTGGCACTGAAGACCTCAAAATGTGCAATACTGTTCTTTCTAGAAACTTAGAGACCAATGAAAGAAATAGGCTTGTAGGCAATTCATTATTTATTAACAAAATTTTAAGAGGTACTTTAATGGGTAAATAATGAACAAGTATTGCTCAAGTCAGTTCTATACAGCTACATTACTCTGAACTAACTCTACCTAAAATTATAGCAATGAAAAACAGAAAATAAAAATCATCCAGAACATTTATAGCATCCTCAACATATATAATGAAGCTTGCTTGCTTGCTTGCTTCCTTCCTTCCTTCCTTCCTTTTCCCTCTGTGGCCCAGGCTGGAATCTAGTCAGCTCACTGCAGATCCCCTGCCTCCGGCTCCCGTGATTCTCTGGCCCCGGCCTGCAGGCTGCCTGGGATTGCCGGTGCGCACCACCACCTCTGCCTGCTTTTTCTCCTTTGGCTGGAGGCGCGGTTTCGCCATGTTGGCCAGGCTGCTCTGCAGCTCCTGACCTGGAGTGCTCTGCCGGCCTCGGCCTCCCGAGGTGCTGGGACTGCAGACGGAGTCTCGCTCACTCGGTGCTCGGTGTTGCCAGGGCTGGAGTGCGGTGGCATGGTCTTGTCTCCCTGCAGCCTCCGCCTCCCAGCCGCCTGCCTTGGCCTCCCAGGGTGCTGGGATTGCAGCCCCTGCCCCGCCGCCGCCCCGTCTGGGAGGTGGGGAGCGTCTCTGCGCGGCCGCCCCTTCTGGGAAGTGAGAAGCACCTCTGCCTGGCCACCCCGTCTGGGAAGAAGTGAGGCGCGCCTCTGCCCGGCTGCCCCGTCTGGGAAGAAGTGAGGAGGGCCTCTGCCCGGCCGCCCGTCTGGGAAGAAGTGAGGAGGGCCTCTGCCCGGCCACCCATCATCTGGGAAGTTAGGAGCGCCTCTGCCCGGCCACCCATCGTCTGGGAAGTTAGGAGCACCTCTGCCTGGCCACCCCGTCTGGGAAGTGAGGAGCGCCTCTGCCCGGCCACCCCGTCTGGGAAGTGAGGAGCGCCTCTGCCCGGCTGCCCCGTCTGGGATGTGGGGAGCGCCTCTGCCCGACAGCCCCGTCTGGGAGGTGTACCACGGAGGCCAGAAACAATGTGAAGGCTGGACATGGTGGCTCATGCCTGTAGTCCCGGCGCTCTGGGAGGCCGAGGCGGGTTGATCACTTCGGGCTAGGAGTTCGAGACCAGCCTGGCCAACATGGCGACACATATGAAAAATACAACAGACAAACCAACCAACCAACCCAGCGACAACAAAACAGGTCCACCCTGGAGTCATACTCTAATTTTTTCTATTTTCCTCCCTTTCTGATCCTTTATCCCACTTTCTTTTTCTTCCTCTTCCTTCTTCTTCTTCTTTGTCAAATAGAGGATTGAGTTATTATCATTGATCCATACAAAGTCCCTCTCTCATTCATTTTGTTTAATTCCCACTCCCCATTTCTATTCCCCGTCTTCCCATGTGAAACCTTCCTAATATGTTTGATACGCATCTTTTTGTTTGTATGTATTTTTAGAAAATGTTTATTGTTTTGTGTGCAAAAAAAATTAATAAAAAGTAAAAAACATACATAATGAAGTAAGCAGAATGAGAATACAGGAATAGAATCTGGTGCATAGCATTGATATTGCATAATTGTAGCAGTACACACAGGTTACTGTAATATTCTATAGGATAAGTCAAAATTTGACAACATTGGTAGAACTATGAATGTCTGTATATACAAAAAGCTCAAATAATTTATTAAAGGAAATAAATTAAGTTTTTACAGGCACATATTGTCTCAT
The DNA here is from genome assembly GCF_028878055.3 of Symphalangus syndactylus. Lineage (NCBI taxonomy): Eukaryota > Metazoa > Chordata > Mammalia > Primates > Hylobatidae > Symphalangus > Symphalangus syndactylus. Next base: position 59,742,295 of record NC_072424.2, on the reverse strand, counting down.
CGTGTTTTGCTTTGTTGCACTTTGCAGATACTGCATTTTTTACAAATCAAAGGTTTGTGGCAGCCCTGTCTCAAGCAAGTTTAACGGCACCATTTTCCCAACAGCTTGTGCTCATTTTGCATCTCTGTTTCACGTTTTGATAATTTTCACAATATTTCAAATCTTTTCATTACTGTTCTATCTGTTATGGTAATCTGTGATCAGTGATCTTTGATGTCATTGTTTAATTGTTTTAGGAAGCCAAGAAATGTGCTCATATAAGACAGCAAATTTAATAAATACTGTGTGTGCTTTGACTGCTTCATCCACTGGCCATTTCTTCATTTCTATTCCTTCCCTCAAGCCTCCCTAGTCACTGATATTCACTGACATTGCCTATTCGCTCCCTACACACTGATATTTACACAATAATATTTAAATTAGGCCAATTAATAACCCTACGATGCCCTCTAACTGTTCAAATGGAACAAAGAGTCATACATTTCTCACTTTAAATTGAAAGCTATACCTGGGCGGGGTTGGGAGGCGGAGGCAGGTGAATCACGAAGTCAGGAGTTCGAGACCAGCCTGGCCAACATGGTGAAACCCTGTTTCTACTAAATATACAAAAATTAGCCAAGTGTGGTGGCGGGTGCCTGTAATCCCAGATACTCAGGAAGCTGAAGCAGGAGAATCGCTTGAAGCCAGGAGGCAGAGATTGCAGTGAGCTGAGATCTCCTACTGCACTCCAGCCTGGGCAACAGAGCAAGACTCCATCTCAAAAAAAGAAAAATCAAAAGCTATAAATGGAACAACAAATTCTGTACGATAGTACATCTGTTTACAGCATGGTTTACTGAATATTTTAAGCCCACAGTTGAGATCAACTGAACAGAAAAACAGATTCCTTTCAAAATATTACTACTCATTGACAACGCCCTGATAACCCAAGAGCCCTGATGTAGATGTACAAGGAGATTAATGTTGTTTCCATGCCTGATAAGATAGCATCCATTCTGTAGCCCAGGGATCAAGTAGTAATTTTGACCCTGAGTCTATTATTTAATAAACACATTTTGTAAGGCTATAGCTTTCATAGATAGTGATTCATCTTATGGATTTGGGCAAAGTCAATTGGAAAACTTCTGGAAGGCCTTCACCATTCTAGATGTCATTAGGCATATTAGTGATTCATGGGAGGAGGTCAAAATATCCACATGAACAGGAGTTTGGAAGAAGTTGATTCCTACCCTCCTGGATGACTTTGAGAGGTTCAAGACTTAAGTGAAGGAAGCCACTGCAAATATGGTAGAAACAGCCAGAGAACTAGAATTAGAAGTGGAGCCTGAAGATGTGATTGAATTGCTGTAATTGCATTGATATGGTTTGGAAATTTGTCCCACCCAAATCTCATTTTGAAATGTAATCCCCAGTGTTGGAGGGGGAGCCTGGTGGTAGATGTTTGGGTCGTGGGGCTGGATCCATTATGGCTTAGTGCTGTCTTTGCAATAGTGAGAGAGTTCTCATGAGATCTGGTTGTTTAAAAGCATATGACACCCTTCCCCTTGCTTCTGTTCTCTCCACGTGACATGCTTGTTCCCACTTTGCCTTACTCCATAAGTAAAAGTTTCCTGAGGCTTACCCAGATGCCAAGCAGATGTCAGTGTCATGCATTTACAGCCTGCAGAACAATGAGTCAATTACACCTCTTCCCTTTATAAATTACCCAGTCTGTTATTCCTTTATAGCAATGTAAGAAAGAGCTAACACATGCATGATCAAATTTGAACAGATGAGGAGTTGCTTTTTATGGATGAGCAAAGAAAGTGGTTTCTTGAGATAGAATATACTTTTGGTGAAGATGCTGTGAACATTGTTGAAATGACAACAAAGATTTTAAAATATTACATAAACTTAGTTCACAAAGCAGCAGCAGGACTTAAGAGGATTGAATCCAATTTCAAAAGAAGTTCTCCTGTGGGTAAAAATGCTATAAAAGAGCATCATATACTACGTAGAAATCTTTCATAAAAGGAAGATTCATTCAATGTGGCCAACATCATTATTGTCTTATTTTCAGAAATTGCCACAGACACCCCAACCCTGATTAGTCAGCAACCATCAACATTGAAGCAAGACCCCCAGCCAATCAAAAGATCAGGACTGGCTGAAGGCTCAGATGATCATTAATATTTTTTAGCAATGCGAAATTTTTAAAATTAGGTATGTACTTTTTTAAGAACATTGTGATATTGAACAAATTAATAGACTATAGTATAATGAGAACATAACTTTTATATACACTGGGAAACAAAAAATTTTTGTGACTTGCCTTGTTATGGTGGTCTAGAGATGAACCTACAGTTTCCCCAAGTTATGTCTATATTTTTATGAGTTTTTATTTCATGACATCCAAAGTTTCTTGGAGGATATTTTTATGTATATAGACATATATATGTAAATACATATGCATTTTTTTGAGATGGAGTCTCATTATGTTGCTCAGGAACTCCCAAGCTCAAACAATCCTTTTGTCTTGGCCTCCCAAAGTGCTGGGTTTACAGGCATGAGCCACCGTATCTGTCCTATTCTGTATTTTTATTCAGATGCCAGAGAGCAAGGACATGCATGCCCTTAAGCAAGGAGAAAAAAGAAGGTGCTAAATTATAATGTTGATAATATGAGACTAAAAACATTAAAACAGAATATACTTATACTTATTCCTTGTTTAGAAAATGATTTAAAGCATTTTATAAAGATGTATCAAATCAAAGATACAATAAATCTGGAAAATGAAAGGCAAAATAAAAATAGAGTGGGAAAATTTTTAAACAGCTTAAATTATTTAGATTAGTACATATAATGCTTGCCAGAAGTGAGACACAAATACGAAACTAAGCTTCTGGCAGCCATTTGTGTTTGTGTGTATGTGTGTGTGTGTGTGTGTCAGAGAGAGGGGGAGATATTATACGCCTACATTTTAGAATTTATAAGATAAAAACAAACTATTTTCTAAAGACAGACAAAATTACCCTTGATAATAAAATTCGAATTTAACCATAAACCTAGTAATATGTTCTTAATAAAGATTGATGTCATGATACCAAAGCACAAAAACTCACTTACAGCAGGAGAGAAGAACAAAAGTAATGACACTCAAGTGTGTGGCTCTCTGATGATCTAGCTTATTTCAAGGATAAATTTTGAACTATCTAAAAGATTAATAAATTGCATATGCTTCCTGTTATATTACTGAAATAATGAATTCAATATCTATTAACTCTGTTTCTCTTTACTGGGCTTTTGAAAGCTTTCTATTTAGTGACAGAAGCTTGAAGTTATACTCCTTGACAGGTGGCTGGAATATTTGTATTCTTTATAAAATAAGTGCACAGCTGTGTATTTTTAATAGTCAGCTAAGCTGAAGGCAGGGTAAAAATTGAAGAACTCAAAGAGAGAGGGAGAGGGTCTGAATACAATGGTATTCCAAGTACTCCTAGAAGTGAGCAAAAAGAAACCTAATTGGAGCCACATTTATGTGATGGTTTTTGCCTAAATAAATTTCCAAAGCAGATAAAGGGACAGTTATTTTAGTCATAACAAAATCCAAGACAAACACATGCCCATACGTGTCCACACAAACACATGGACACATAATAAAGGTCCTGGAGCATATTGAGGTTGGGGATATATAAGTTACTTTTATACCTTTTCAAAGAAACTAGTGACAAAAGGTACATGTAAATAGTTAGTTGAAGTGATTTGAATAATATAATGGAGTACCTTTTAGTTTTATTTGCTAAATTAAAAAATCAGATTTTAAGATGTTTGCTAAAATAGCTTTGGTCATAATTAATAACAATTTGGTCAATAATATATCTGTAACACAGTTTTTTGATAATAATTAGACAGATAGAAGAAGCAGCTATATACTACAAATATTCCTAATTCATGATAACTCCATTTCCTCTCTACAAATCCAGGAAAAATACATATTATATACATAGTAGACAACAAGCTTGTATCAGATCATCCAACATGATACCAAAATATAAGAAATAAATTAAAAAACATGGGTCAGTCTCCATCTCTTTTTTAGTATAATAGTGAAATAACACTTTTTAAATAGTGTATTAAAAAACCTCAGTAATGTATATTTCTCTTCAGCTGTGTGCTTATTAAAGTTAAGGTAATCTTTGATTTGGGATAAGGAGATACAGCCAGAGAAAAGGAACAAAGAATTTATAAGCGGTTTTGGTTTTCAAATATAATTTTTAATACCTGGAGCAGAAACAAAAGTAGTCTTGAAAGTGACTTTAGTTTGCAGAAGCCAGAATTTTGAAAGAATAAATGTTTGTGGTCCTCTAAACTACACAGAGTATAGAAAATTACCTAAGCAAAGTTTCCTGTTATGCAGAAAAGAAGATGATTCCATTTTAGGCTACAGGAGATGAACTGGGAGAGAGGAATTAGAGTGGCAGAGATAGGTTTAGAAGGTAGAGGTTTTACAACCCACTCCATCCTGGGACTGCAAATTAGACTTTTCTTGTTTGTTGAAACCCCTAATAGAGGTGTCCTGCACACTGGAGAATTAATCGCTGGGCAAATGCCAGGGAGGGGAGACATCAGGCATTGGCAAGGGGATTCCATATCTCAGAAGCCCCCAAATCTGAGCATGGATAAGATATGTGGCTTTGCCTCACAAGGCTGCATCAGAGTCTGAGGAGAGCTGAGCTAGAAGGCACATTATATGTGTTTGAGGTGATGGGTTATGCCAGGGATGAGGGATGATCAGCAGCAGGGGTGTTATCATTGTGTATTTGATTGTTCTGAAGGAATAGACCATATATTACACCTATCACAACAATTAAATAGCACATAATATGAGGACAGATGTTGTCAGTGTAAAGCATTGTATCAGTTATATTCTATCAGAAATTATCTGATTCATGTGGATTTATTTCTCATCAAATTGACTTGTCACAATTTCATTGCAGGTTCAGTATGATCATGTGTAGCCACAGATCTACAGTGAGTTCATGGAGGTTAGGGTCTGATATAGTTTGGATGATTTTCCCCTCCGAATCTCATATTGAAATGTGACCCCCAGGGTTGAAGGTGAGGCCTGGTGGGAGGTGTTTTGGTCACACGGGCAGACCCCTCGTGAATGCTTGGTGCCCTCCCTGTGGGAGTAAGTTAGTGCAATAATTGATTGCTCCCAAGTCTGGCACATACTATTCTCTCTCTTACTCCCTCTCTTGCCGTGTGATACGCTGGCTCCTCCTTCTGCCTTCTGCTATTATTGCAAGCTTCCTGAGGCCTCACCTAAAGCAGATGGCACTATGTTTCTTGTTCGGTCTGCAGAACCATGAGGTAAATTAAAGGAAAATAAAAATAAATTACCCAGTCTCAGATATTCCTTTATAGCAACATAAAATGGACTAACAGAGAGTCATAAATGATTTCTGTCTACAGTGTCCAAGAACAAAGAAAAGTAAATGAGACCTGCTATCGATCCTGTATTATTCACAGCAGATTTCTTTATAAGGCTATATGTAATATAAGGACAATCTTTAGTGTTCATGTTTAGATATAATGCTTTTCTAAAATTTTACTTAGCATAGTTTTGGACTTGGTTTTTGTTTCTGGTGAAGTCCCCAAAAGTAATTCTAATAAAAACAAGAATAGGCAATAGGACTTAATTAAACTAAGGAGCTTCTACACAGAAAAAAAAAAAAAAAAAAAAAAAACTATCAACAGAGCAAACAGACAATCTACAGAATGACAGAAGATATTTGTGAACTATGCATCCAACAAAGGCCTAATATCGTGAATCTATAGGGAACTGAAATCAACAAGCAACATACTGAATTTTAATTATGAGATATTTACTAACATTCTTTTGTGCTAAGATTATCCATATCATACTGCTGCTAAAAATCTTTTTTGTATTTAATTTGTAAACATTTCCTAAAAATGTGTAAGTAGTTTAAATGATATATACTCTTCTCATTACAGTTGGCCTTGAACAACTCAGGGGTTAGGGGCACTGGCCTTCTCTTGTCCCCTAGCAGCAGTTAAAAATCTGCATGTAACTTTTTACTCCCCTGAAACAATTACTAATAACCTACTGTCGATCAGATGTCTTCTGATCACACTGTAGATGACACATATTTTGCATGTTATATGTTTTGTATACTATAGTCATACAACAAAGTAAGCCAGACAAAAGAGTTATTAAAAAGTTATACAGAAAAAATATATATTTAAATTATCACAATAAAGTCATATATTTTCATGTGAATAATTTTTTTGGGGGGGAGTATTCCAGAGTGTATTTTCTATTGGAATTATTAATTTACATTTTATTATTCAAGAGATATTTCCTTCTTGTTGGTTTGTAAGACTTTGTTTTTTTAAAAAAGTTAAATCGAAAACAGGGTTTCAATAGGAAGTTGGCAATACCAGCTAGATAATGACAGCTCCCAAAAGAGAGCATTTTGTGTAACAAGCAGATCAACATAGATTAATTATATTCTGAAAACTGAGATAAATAAAACAGATTAATAAATATGAGTGCAACATTTTGAAAATCAGAAAGTTTATTTTAATGAGTTAGTCAGAAGCTTTCATTAAGAAAATGTACATTGAATTATTATTTTGAACAATACTGTGCAGAGAATGGAAAAATAGTAAAACTCATTGCTGGTCTACAGATGTTTTATATCATTTTTTAACTGTACACAAAAATTGATGCTGCTTCATTGTCTATAAACCAGCTGTAATATTTTGTTAAGACATCTGTCAATTCTTTGTAGAAAAAATAGTGAAATCAAAATGTATTTAACCTAAATGCAAATTATAGAAATTGAGTTTATAGTCATTTAATGAAAAAATAATAAAATAAAATATATACCTTTTCTCTACTGATAATACCTGAAAATTTGATGTAAAGATTTCAGGAACAGCACAAGAAAATATACATTTTCTGCCTGCAATATTTTTCTTCTTTTTCACTGCATCAAATCTTTTCTTGTTCTGACCTAAGCATGTTCTTAACTGCCTATACTGCTGTAGAACAAAAAGTGCTGAATCATTCGTTCTAAATTTTTAATATAATTCAGCTAACTGGCAGCTCCTAAAGGCATGAGATTCCTAGCTGAAGTGAAGTAGTAATAAAAAAATTTTGTGAATAGAATGGCTCATTAAGTAGACACATTAATTACATGCTGCTTGAAGAAAGAGCAGTTAGCTGGTAGATCGCTTCTCCCATCTACTTCTCATTCCAGATCTGGGATGAATCCCCACATTTCCCAGAAGGCATTTGGTGTGGAAGCCCAAGCCTAGTGAATCTCCTGGTCTTTTCTCTGCTGTCTCTAATGTTCCTTTACCCAGGCTAAGCTCTAGCCTTGATGTTCTCAGCTGCTGGCTCTATCAGCTGATACATTTGTTGGTCTTTGGGCTATCCAATGGGCTGCTTGCGACAGCTTCCTAGTAGCAAGTGTCCTTCAGACATTGGGACACTGCACACCTTTGCCCTAATTTGCTCTAGCATTCTGCCATTTCCACACTACTTCCTGATTGGCATCATATTGGGCACAGTGATTCTCTAAGGTAGCTTGAAATTTTCTAATCTATGTTACAAGATTACAGAAGCAAATTCTCTGGTCCAGAATTCTTCTAAACATATTTACCTGTTTCCTGTGTTCCTCTCACTACATCCCAGCTCCAGCTAAGAGTGGGGAGAAAGAGTATGCATCTGAAATCCTGTCATCCCCTCTCTCTTTCTCCTGAGTCTTTGGGAAACCAATGGACAATATATTTCATCTGGTGATGTCTTTCTTCGCATTTTTTGTGTCCCTTAAGACAGAAGTAAACTTGTTTAAAAGAAGAAATATATTTCAGGGCATATTTTAAAATATGGTCCTTGTTAAAATATAATTCTATTTTAAATCTGTTTTACAATTTTGTTGTCCTTACCCCGTAGAAGGTCCTTTATGAAAAGGCCTTATATTCCTTTTCCATTTCTATTTCCTCAGTACCAGCAAAGCCAGGCACATAGTATGTCCTTAGAAACTTCAATAAGTGAATAAAAGAAAATGAAAAAGAAAGTATGCAATAGTCTAGCAGCCACTAAAATAGCTTCCATGGATCCCGGCTTTCCTTGTCTGTGGGCTGGGCCTACTGGCAGGCATCTAACAAACACTGATAGAATCCCATTTCCAAGATTGGATTACAAAAAGACTGAGTTTCTCACCTTCACTCTCCATCTCTCTGCCCATCTCTTTCTCTCTCAGCTCTCACTCTGCCATGTCTTGAGTTATCCTATTAAGAAGCTTACTGGCAAGGATCTGATGTCTCAGGCTAGTGAAGACCTGATGCCTATCAACAGCCACATAAGTGAGAATGGAGGTATATCCTCCTCTAGTCTAACCTTGAGATACATGTCTTGGTTGGTACCTTGATTTCTGCCTGTGAGAGACTCATGCAGAGGACACAGCAAAAGTGTATTCTGATTCTGACCCACGGATTGTGGTATAATAAACACTTACTGTTTTAAGTCACTAAATTTTGGAGTAATTTTAATATAGCAACAGATAATGAATACAAATCTGTAGAGCCTTAAGAATGTACAGATCAAGAAAAAATTACCTTAAGAATTCTTACCTTCTATATAGACCCCATTGCTAATGTGTTATATATTTGTCCTGATTGAGATTATAAGGATTTACTCTAAAGAAAGTGCTTATTGGTAATGTGATACATTATCTAATCCTTCTATGCAAATAATATGCTTGTCTAAATGCTTTGCTGGATACCCTTGATGAGCAGTTGCCTTGTGTGCATGACTGTGATTAAAGGTACTTCAGATATCTTTAGAAAAATGATTAAAAACAGGGAGACTTCTTTGAAAAATATGAGGAACAAATAAACTTTCAAAGGTACACAGCAAAAAATTTATCAATTGAGTGATTGAAGGCAAAAAGCCCATGCCATAAAAGGCAGGAAATAACTCTGTGGCATGTACCTTCAGGGCATCTCAAAGGACCAGCTGAGGCCTAACTCTGCTACTTGATTTGTCCTCTGAAAGGAGGCCAGGCAATGGCCATTTCAGTCCTAGAATAACTCATGCCACATCATGTCAGGAAGTTGTCCTCAGAAACCTGTGTGGTTCTATTTTTAAGAAGAAGTTCTCCATCTTTATTAGTGGGGGCTGTGGGAAGAAAGCAGGAAGCTTACATGTTTTCTGTATTGGCTAACACGTGCCAAATAATGTACTCTGCTTTAAGAACTTCTTTAATTTGTCCCACCGTGGAGAGGAAAATATAAATGATGGTGGATACAGAGAAAAGTAACTTACTTGTCTGAGAGTTAGAATTAATCTGGAAAGCATTTATAGTTCAGTTTCCAATAACAGTAGTATAGCCACTAGGAATGTTGGCTCTTCATCAGTGGACCAGTACGGGGATCAGATGAATGGTGCTGATTCTCATCTAATCAGACCTTCAAATAAAAATCTCCAAACAAATATCGAGACATTATTAACTCACTTTTGGGCTGGAGAATTAAGATGGGGAAATGACTGATAATATCTACATGGTGCATCTAGATCCAATCCAAGTAACTGGGATTCAGAATAGTGGTCAATATTTTCCCATTAGGAAGCTGGACTGATGTCAGGAAACTAAGTCCACCTGTATTATCATAGGACATGACTGCAGAGTTAGGAAGAAAGAGTGGCTGAGAGTGCACAGGCTGCTGGATACTGGCCTTATATGAATCGATTTCGCTATAGTACTCACTTAATAATTTATAACACATTCCTAGGTTTGGTCAAGACCAGCTCAGACTCTGTTGACAGAGGTTCTACAAATATAAGGCCTGGCAACTGGAAAAATAACTAGAGGAGGGAGACTTAACACCTGACATTTTTTATTTTATATCTAAAAACTTCTAAAACTTTTAAATCCATTTATACTATATGCAAATGTACTTTGAAAATGAGAAATAGTTTGATATTCCCAGAACATCATGACAGCACAAATAAATATTTATTGACATCACCTTGAGCTTTTTATTGCTCAAGGATAGTACCTAACCAAGCCCATAAATACCTGAAGCACTTCTGAGTTAGCTTAGTAAGAACTTAAAAAATTAGATACCTAAATCCAACTCAAGAGTCATTTGAAGACTCTTAATACCTGAGTTGAATTTAGATATCACCAAAACTTTGTTTCTTAATTTTTTTTCCTGCATCTTTTTCCACTCTGTTGTTGCTCGTTGTGTTTTGAAACCAGATTTGCACAAGTCTCTCATATGGAGTGGTCTCTGCCCAGAGACTGAAAGTCACTGCCATCCTGTGCAGTGGTAAGCACTAACGGTTGATGTTTAAAAAAAAAAAAGTGTTTAATTATACTTGTTAAAGACAGAAAAGTAGATTTATTCTAGAGGGGCTATGATGATAGGTATAGGGGCCACTGTAATAGGGTCTTGTGGTAGGGGAAAGATTGTGCTTGACTCCAAATCCAGTAAGGGCAAGTTTGGACTTATAACCAAGCAGCAGGGTGGGAAGTAAGAGGAAACATCGGGAGTAAGGGAGATTCTTGCTTAAAGCTCCTTCTGGGCTTCCTTTACCATCACTGCATGTTCTGTTTGTTAACTACCATGCTCCTCTTCCATTCTTTTCCTCTTGTGGTTTTAAAATCATCTTGAACAAGTTTGAGAGGCAAATGGCAATAGATGCAGAAATCTCGTAAAATTTGAGTGCTGGACTGAGAACCAAAATTCACCATTTACAGTATTGTTTTTATAAGGGAGGAAATACATTCAAAATTCAAATAATAAACATACAAATGAATATCTGAAGACAACTAAATTGTCTGAATTAATCTGTCCTTTATTAACTTTAATTATCATCTTTCCAAACTGAAGAATCATGAATGCACTACTAAAACTATATATAAATTTTATTATTAGAAACTTAAAGTCATCATCAAAAGTACTATAGCTGTATGAAAAATTAAAGGTTAATTATGTTTTGATGTATTTATCAAAATCTTTCTTGTACCTATTTTCAATTTTATAAATATAAATCCCATTTATCACTAGTTTAAAAATTAACATTTTCTTATTTGTTGGCATAAGGCTGAATTTTTACATTCAAAGAGAGAACTCCTAATTCTCTAAAGTAAATATCTACATTTCACTTATTATATTAAGTATTTTTGTAAACACTTAAAAAATCTTTTTATTTAGAATACAATTGAAGTGGGTATTTATAATACCCACTGTGTTGAATCTGTATTTATAAATCTCAAAAGATTTACAAGGCACACCATGATTCTTGAATAGCTAATGTTCATTAAAATTGAGGCACTTGCTATTTCTACAGGAACTAGAACTCCTTACAATCAGCCTCACCAAACGGTACTCTGTGCTGTTTAAAATATTAGGCTAGCTGAGAGCTGAGGGAGGGTGACACTGTTGCCATTATGTAAACATATTCCATACCACCAAACTTCTAAATTTTTCCTTCTATTCCATGATTTTTAAATGTCTATTTAATCTATATATTTGAAAAGCAAATTACTTTCTTTTTTAACTGATTAGGGATCAACTGCATGTGAAAAGTTCAAGGGCTAATTTTGGATAAAGATGATGTCTATATAATTATATTCACTATATAAATAGTGATGGGTTAAATAAAGACTATCTGGAAATATTTTCATTAACTAATCTATAAATAAATAAAAGTCAACTTTCAAAAGATAGTCTCTAGAATCTGGGCAATGGCATGAGGAATGTCAAATATTTAATCATAATGTTAGATTTATATTTTATTTTAGAAAAAGAATAAAAAATGATAGAAACTAAATGATAGTTCAATAGCTGATATAGTGTAGTAAGTAGGTTTTACAAAGACACATTGATATTTTACTCAATTACCAGATTAATAAGGATTTTTGATTATCATCTTACTGGTGTGTGGACATTAACCAATATTAAGTTGTGTATGCAATCATGGCTTGTAATAAAATCAGAGGCACAGATTTTAATTAGTTATTAAATGTTCAGTTCTTTAATCAACATTTTATGGTTAAACTGATATTTAAGGATAAAAGCCTCAGGCTTTTAAAATGAATACTATTTTTAAAAATTACATGTATGCATAAGATCTTTAAATTAGAGAACTCAAATTTCTTAATAGTTAATCACATTTGATTTTATAATATGAAATTTATAGAGTATATAGTAGCCACTTCATAAATATTTGTTGAATTAATGGACGATTTTAATATTGATAGTCAATTGTAGTAGTTGCTTTGGAGTGGAATACAATTATTTTCAGAATTGAAGAATTTATAATATTTCTGACCTCTAGATCTCATCTTCCTATTCTCCCCCACTACCAACACTAACACTTTCAAATACAAGCACATAAACCCTTGCACCTGAACAATGTAAAAGATGCTTTAACGAGACATTCAGCTTATTGAAAACTTGAAAACTGCTGTTTGTCCAACTGATCCCTAAGGAAAGGACATGGGGGAGATATGTATTTGTCACTGAGTTTTCCTTAAATTTGGAAGAGGTGGTAGACAGGTATGAAAACAATGAAGTACTTTCAAATGTATATAGTAAGGCTTTTTCAGGAGAGCAACTAAGTTGTGTATAAGGGAGGCAAATCCAATTAAGCTGATTCGAGTTGTTTTGTTGAGGAGTCTTGAAAAATGTTGGTGAGGTAAGTAACTTAGTATTTTTAACGTTTATTTTACTATAAGGAAAGGAAAAATAAAAAATCTTCCAAAAGAAAATAAGCAATGTGTTTCAAGTTAGTTGAGGCAGGAGTTGAATGCATTGTTGAATCTCTAGTGCCTAACAGTGCCTGACACAAGGAGAGCTCAATACTGGTGACCTGAGGTAAGCTGGTAACTCAGAGGAGTACTGCATAGTGGGTAAGAGCACAGATTCAGGATCCTCACTGCCTTGGTTTAAATTTAGTTCAACCACTTAGTAGCTATGTGATCTTAGGCAATTTCCCCATTCATAGAAAGGAAATAATAATATTGTCAAGATTAAATAAGTGAACATATGTAAGGTGTTTAAAGCTGTGCTGGCACATTAAGTGCTATATTAAGTTTTGTATGTCAATTTTTCTCTTCTGCAAATTAAAGACTGTTTCCATAAAACTGTAAAGGAACTTGACAAATAAATAGTAGGAGATCTTTTTTTTTCTTGGAGGATTTGTTTAAATGCTGATTGAAATCGGAGTTATCAAAAGAGCTTAGTGATAAAATGTGGGACCTAATTCAGAGAAAAATATGGTAAATTATTCAGAAAACTCCTTGTTCAAGAGGCCGAAAAGATCATGTGCCATTGACTTAAAAGTATCCTTATCAGATATTATAGTTCTATATAGAACTATCTATGAATATATATGTGTGTATACACATGTATAGGTTGTTCGAGTATGTCATTAATTCTAATTTTTAGTCACAAAATTTTATAAATGTAAAAACAAAGAGATTATTTAGCCAGATTAGTTCATTTTCCACGTAAGAAAATGGTCAGTGAAGGTAGCCAATACTTCAAGGACACGCAGTCAAGAATCTGAATAAGCCCTGGGTCTTAGGACAATGCACTTTTTATTACGACATGCTGCCATTCAATCACAAAACTTTTTTCTTAGCTAACATGTAGTGCTCTCAGAGGAAAATAGAACTTGTAAAGATTATTTGTTTTAAGCCCCATAAATCTTCCTTTCTCATGTCTTAAAAATAATTTTGTTAGTTATATAAAAATTATAAATTTGTTATACAGTATTCAAGCAATATAGAAAAGTACCAAAGAAGTTTATTCGATCAACTGAAATCCTATAACCCAAAATAGTAATCATTAATAGAAAATTAATATCCCATTTATCAATTCTGGCTTTTGTTGCAATTGCTTTTGGCATTTTTGTCATGCAGTCTTTGCCCATGCCTATGTCCTGAATGGTACTGCCTAGGTTTTCTTCTAGGGTTTTTATGGTTTTGGGTTTTACATTCAAGTTTTTAATCCACCTTGAGTTAATTTTTGTATAAGGTGTAAGGAAGGGGTCCAGTTTCAACTTTCTGCATATGGCTGGACAGTTTTCCCAGCACCATTTACTGAATAGGAGATCCTTTCCCCATTTCTTGTTTTTGTCAGGTTTGTCAAAGATCAGATGGTTGTAGATGTGTGGTGTTATTTCTGAGGTCTCTGTTCTGCTCCATTGGTCTATGTCTGTTTTGGTACCAATACCATGCTGTTTTGGTACCAATACCATGCTGTTTTGGTGCCAATACCATGCTGTTATACAGTATTCAAGCAATATAGAAAAGTACCAAAGAAGTTTATTCGATCAATACCATGCTGTTTTGGTTACTGTGGCCTTGTAGTATCCTTCCAGACACCTTTCTGAAGATAAATACAGATACAAAACCAGATAGCAAGATACATAGCCATTGTTTTATATAAATGCTATAGTATTTCTATATATTAGTATATAGTTAATATATTTTAAAATTAAGTTGTTAAATATATTTAAACTTCATTTGCATTTAATTTGAAAAATCAGCTAATTTAAAATGAAGGGAATTGTTGAAATATAGCCTATCTTCTCAAAACTTGATGTCTTAATTTTGATTCATGTCTCGCTTGACTGAAATTTGTTATTACATTATTGGAGACTTGGTTGCAAACATAGAAATTGAATTGACTAGGTAACATGAGAGAATAAATTTATTTTAAAAGTATTGAGTAATTCATAGAATTTACAAAATGATTGGAGAACTTGGCTCAGGCAGGAGTCAAGGGTGGCCAGGCATTGACAAGTTGCTGCTGTGTGATCAGTCTCCTCCGTAGTTAGCCGGGAAGATGCTTGCCACTGCTTGGATCATTGACATGATTCGATACACATTGAAATGATAATGTACTTTGATGCCCTTGCAAATTCATTTCCATGCTTCTGGAAAGTTATTTCCATGTAACAATATATCTCTTCTTCTACTCCAAAGTCCATGAAAATACCTAAATGTCCCTATTACATACATTACATTCAATAGTCTTAGTTGTGGGTGGGAGAATTTGGCTATGCTTCTTACACATGTCCATGGTCCAGCTGTCATGGGATAGGTAAAGGAAACATTTAATACTTTCTATATTCTGCAGATAAGACAAATCCCATCTTTCTAGGATTTCTTTAAAATAGGAAGTTGGTTCATGTGCAAGACTTACAGATTGACAATTATCTACCAAAATAGTAAATTACTTTTTTTGAGCATTCAAAATTGTAGTATTTTCTTTTTTGAATGGTGATTACTCTTTGTTACATTAAACTCTTATTGTACTTTGACTTGGCTATTTGTTAACTTCTTGATTTATACATGCCCTTAGATTTTGAAGATAATATACCATTATCATCTGTCATCAGCATGATACTAGTTCTTTTATTACAGCTTCTCTGTTCAAGGTGACTTGTTTTTCTTGCTAAGTATTCCTTATCCTTGAACATCACAACAGAATGAGAAAATGTGTTTCCTGGGGTATGATTAACAACATTTTTTCTAGAACACAATATATCCTTTCAATCTGCAGATTTTATTTTTCCCCTTTCCTTTGGGTAAATATTCTCTACTGGAGGTATGCACAGTCTTTGTTGAAGGACCCTGTTTTTGGTTTTGTTTTGTTTTGTTTTTTTGAGACGGAGTTTCCCTCTTGTTGCCCAGAATGAAGTGCAATGATGCAATCTTGGCTCACGGCAACCTCTGCCTCCCAGGTTCCAGCAATTCTCCTGCCTCAGCCTTCTGGGTAGCTGGGATTACAGGCATGTGCCACCACGCCCGGCTAATTTTGTATTTTTAGTAGGGACAGGTTTTCTCCATGTTGGTCAGGCTGGTCTCGAACTCCCGACCTCAGGTGATCCGCCCGCCTTGACCTCCCAAAGTGCTGGGATTACAGGTGTGAGCCACCGCACCTGGTGGACACTTTTTAAATGAAATTTAAATTTCATTTAAATCGTGAAACATCCTGTATCAAAGTTCAATACACCAAATTGGACATTTACCTTAGACCCATACTTTCCAAATTAACTTATCCTCAAAGTTCATCATGAAAAATGACAAGTCATGGTGATTTTTTTCTTTCCTCTGTAGATTCTAGATATTTTGTCAAAGCTAGATTAAGGTATATACCTTAGTGATTTTCCACTTGATTTTTCCGACTCTAGACTCACTTTCTTCTGTTTCTTTTCTCCCATTTTTGGATATATTATAGAACAGTACCAGAATGTTGCCTTCTCTTCGTTCAGTTCCTGCAAGGTATGGGTAGGTTGAAAAGCCTATACCTTCTGGGATTTTTATCTTCTATTTTTTTAAAAATTAGGTCAAGAAATTTTTATCTCTTTTTATATCCGCTTTTTGAAGATAAAATTTGAACAGTTTTGCCTCTTACTCTTTCAATTCCATGAAGTGATGGAGAAAGAACATTTGTAATTTCTCTTTACAGTGCTATTTTTTACTAAGAAAGTAGAACTTCTCAAGAATTTTGTATGTGCATTCACTTTGTTATTACAATTGTAAGTTAATTTTGCTTTATATTCAAATAGTTTCAGTGTTCATAGTCAGGTCTTGACGTAGTTAACAATCAAGCCTTGAGCTTTCCATTATTGTTAAAATGATTATGAGTATGAAGTATGCACTTAAGTATTGAAATTTTCTTTGGGGAGGGTATGCAATAATTGTTTTTTCTAAATAAACCTGATGTCATTCTTTGCTTTCTATCATAAATAAGAATCCTTGTAGATTACATATTGTATATTAGGCCTGCTCTGAACTTGGTAGGCAGGCATATCTTTAAGAATGCTTCTACAATTCATAGAAGATTTTTCATCTTTGTTGATGCACTTGTTCAAAGTTTCCTTTAAACATATTGTATTTAAATGATTTTAAAAAGAGATTTGCTTTTCTTTCTACACTCCGAAAAATCCTTGCTCTCTATTTTGTACTCCAAGGAATGATCTATTAGCTTGGAACTTCAGTTCTCTATAAAAACATTAACCTGCATATCACTAACCTACAAGTGCTGTTTATACTTCCAATAAATAGTTTTATGTTAACAATATGTTATCTAGATTATCGTAATGAAGGTTGTAATGATGTAGGACATTTTAAAGAAATTTTAGATATTCCTTTAGTATATAAATTAACTGTATTAGAAAGTTTAAATTCTTACTTATTTGAAAACTAAATTATATTTGTTGTGATGGCTTTCTTGATGTGTCAGCTCAGCTAGTCTACAGCCCCCAGGGATTCGATCAAATACAAATCTAAAGGTGTCTCTAATGGGATTTTGCAGATATGCTTAAAATTCTTGATCAGTTGAATTTAAGTAAGGGATATATAAGAGCAAGTATTCTGGTTAGTCTTCTTGGGTCTAACTTAATCAGTTGGAGGCCATAAAAATAGAGAATTCAGAGAGAAAGAGACTGACTGACCGACCAGCCAACCTTCGTTGTCTGTGGACAACAGGTTTGGTCTATTCCTGAGGAGCTTGAGCCAGTGGGGTTCTAGACCCCCTACCTGCTCCCTCCAAATAGTTCTTCATTTATTTAATTTACACATAGAGCTTCTATGTATGATTTAGTTTGAAAAAAACACTAATTTAACACATATTCATTCTCTCTCTGTCTATATATGTATATAGACATGAAATATATATTTTTCATGTCTATATATATAAAGACATGGCATAAAATACACACTGATGATGATTGTAGAAAAGGAAAACCTCTGCCCTAAGAGGCTCGCATTCTGAAGATGTATTTGGCAAATACATTACTAAACTTGTTGGGTTAGAGGGATATAATTAAGGAACAAAAGGAATACAGATCGAAAAATAGGTAGGACTTAGATTGTGAAGAGTCTGGAGTTCCAGGTTGTAGCACCTGAAATATTACCCTAACAATGAGGTGAAGACATGGAGAACAATTGAAAGTAACTGCAGCCTTGTGAAGAGGAAATGATCAGTAAATAAAATGGGTCAAGTGGCATATTAGCTTTCTTCTGTAGCTGTAATGAATTTTCATAAACTCAATATCTTAAGGCAAAACAAATCTATTGTCTTATAGCTCTGTAGGTCAGGAGTCTGATGTGAGTCTCACTGGGCTAAAGTCAAAACAGAGCTGCCTGCCTCTCTGGGGGCCCTGGGGAAAAATGTTTCCTTGTCTTTTCTAGCTTCTAGAGGCCCACTAGGAACAAGATTCCATCCCTCCACACAGGACATTATCTGATCCATATATTTGGGCTCTCTGTAATTTCCAAACAGGTTCCCATGGGTGCCCACACCTCAGCATCATAGAAGACCCAGGGCAAGAAATAAGAATCAAGAAGTGCACTTCTAACGCAAGGCACTGTCAACTTGCACCTATGTGAAGCTAATAGATGCCTGAGTGAAATAGGTTGCTATGGTTGTGGCTAGATTAATAGGGCAAGAGGATTAATTATGAAGTAATTTCTAAAAGATGTGCAATACTCTCCTTATATGGCACCTTTCATGTCTGTTTGTGCCCTTCGTTAGATCTAGACTATCACATACAGTCTTATTCCAGGGGATAGCCAGCAACAATATTCATTAATACTGAATGAAAAAAGACTAATAAACCAAACTAAAGTCCTTATTGCTGTAGCTGGTCCTCAGGCTGTTAAGTGCTTTTAATCACCTGGCTCTTCTGTCACTGATTCTGGATATTCTTTGCCTTCCAATATAGCATTTGAACAAATAAGTGTTGTTGTTCTGCTGTGGCACCTGGACCCTCATTCTTAAATGTCCTGAGCTCTTAGTTGAGTCACTCTTTTTTGTGTCATGATTTTTTTTTTCTTTTGAGACAGAGTCTTGCTCTGTGGCCAGGCTACAGTGCAGTGGCACAATCTCGGCTCACTGCAATCTCCGACTCCCTGGTTCAAGCAATTTTCCTGCCTCAGCCTCCCGAGTAGCTGGGATTACAGACATGCACCACCACACCCAGCTAATTTTTGTACTTTTAGTGGAGATGGGTTCTCACCATGTTGGCCAGGATGGTCTCGATCTCCTGACCTTGTGATCTGCCCGCCTCGGCCTCCCAAAGTACTGGGATTACAAGCATGAGCCACTATGCCTGGCCTGTGTCATGATTTTTTAAATAGCTCTTTAAACATTATCTGTGGACATAGAAAGTTCAAGGGTCATTCTGATGAAGCTCCTGGCTGCCATACACACTCCTCTCATCTCTCATTTTTAGCAGCAACTGTATGTCCTTGTGGTCATCAGTTAAATAGTTCCTTTCTTTGCCTGTTAATCTAGGCAGGGATCCAGTTGATCTAAAATCTGAGAACCAGGACAAAGTCAGGTAGAATATACGGTTGCAAGGACAGAAAAATAAATTCAGCAAGTTGAGTCACAGGAAGTGATGGTGAGAAGTCCCAATGCCACTTCTTCCCCTTGGTTCTGGACTCATGAATTCTAGCTACTTGCAACACAACACTATGTATCAGCAGTTGGTTGAGAGTAATCACTCATCATGGAGGACAAGGCTCAACCTTCCAGAGGTTGCTCCTAAGCTGTTACCTTAGCTTAACCTTTACAAGACATTCATTGTTTTGTCACATAGGCTGCCTCTTGGTGAAGGTATATACTAAGAGAAATATACCCCATAGACACACACCTATTGTTGCAACTCCTTTGTTTTAAAACAAATCCCTTACACTGAGCCGATATGGTGTGATATATCATGACAAAAAAATCCGTCAGGCAGTATGTAAGCTCTCAGGTGAGGATAATGGTGGGGGCAGTAGGGGCAGGTAAAACAGATCCATAATTAGATGTTATCTCCACTCAGAATAAATAGCCATCCCATCCAGCATAGGAGGGGTTTGATATAATACTTATGCCTGCCATAAAATGACACTTGACTTCTCCAGGAATTGTGCCATATTGAGAGTTTACCATAAGTCTTTGCTACTAACTGAGCTTTGTTAGTGGCAGTAGCTAGATTAGCCTTGACAAGAAGGTACACAGTTGGGTCCATGACTTGATTCCTATAGCTGTGCCTTCTCTGTACTTTGGACTATTGTATCAGCACAGGAGAGACTGGCTCTCACCCAAAGGATGATCCATTCTGTGCATATAGTTATTCGGTGACCTATTCTGCGGTGGGTGCTCTGTGATGAGCATTAATATGAGACACAAAAATCTGCATATTCTGTGTCCACTCCTGTAAGTCCCTCCCCATGCCTTTTCTAGAAATTCCTTGTGGGCTGTCTTCCCAAACTATTTGTTTCAGTATCTCAGTCAACAAACCAAGGCATTTTATCCCATCCAGGATGCTACGTATATATGTGCCTCTGTTAATGTCTTCCTTCATATATAATAAACTGGTAATAGTAAATAAAGTGCTTTCCTGGGCTCTATGAGCTGTTCTAGCAAATGATTGAACTTGAAGTAGGGGGTTGTGGGAACCCCCACATCGTATGCAAGTCACACAGAAGTGCAAGTACCTTGGGTACTCAGCACTTGAAACTGGTATCTGACATGAGGGCAGTCTTTTGTTACTGACCCTTAAATCTCTATAGAGTCTGATGCTAACTCTAAGCAGTTAGTATCATATTTGAATTACATTGTGAGGCACTCATTTGGTGTCCAGAGAGTTGGAGAATTGGTTGTTAGTGTGGGAAAACCTAAACATTTTGTATCAGAAGAGTTATGAGTAAAAACAGCTCATATTCACATTGCTTTTGAAAATAAATTGCTGCCTCCTGGCTTCTTTCTGCCTTTCTAAAATTCCATAATTCTCCTTTTTTCTTTCAGTTAACCATACTTTATGGAAGCAAGCAACAGCAGAGCTTCCTACAGATATTAAGGCTCCTCTTGTTAGTGTATTCTATATTGCATTAGGTAAGAAGTTGTCCTATAGGCCAATCTAGAAAACATAGATGACGAATGCTTCTGATCTCATGTAATAATGAGCCTAAACTTTTAGAATCTATTTGAGCCTTCTGTTTTCTTCAATATTAGGCAAATCAATTTTAGTATCACCATATTACTTATTGTAGGTTATATCTCAAGAAGCCATTGAATCCTTGTATTAGTCTGGTTGAGTTGCTGTAACAAATACCACAGACCGGGTGGCTTAAACAATGCAAATTCTCACTGGGTCCCCTCGTGGCCTTCCTCAGTGCACATGTGACGAGATATGGTGTCTCTTCCTCTTATAAGGACAGGAGTTCTATTAGATTTCGGCCCCATCATTATGACCCGATTAACCTTAATTACTTAAGACTCATCTCCAAATATAGTCACATTGGGGGTTAAGATATGAGTTTGTGGGGAACACAATTCAATCAATTACAAGTCTATTAGGACTAGATTTAGTTGTCCTTCCCAGAACATTGAGTTGCAGGTCAAGGATGAATGCCTAAATGTCAATAAATTCTCTTCCATCTAGCTCTTAATACATTACCAATACCTCCTCCCAAATCAATGCCTAAAATATTCACTCTTGCCTTGCTCTCCTAATAACTATATCTTGATAAGTGAAGACAAGATATGAATAAAATAGTGTCAAATAATTGAACCAATTTCCACCTTGAAAGCAATAAAACAACAAAAATTTACAGGACTATATATGTTTGGAGTGACTTCAGGATGATCAACAAAGTCTACCAATGATTTTGAGCTGTCATAAAAAGTGGTATTAAATACAACTAAGTTCAAGAATATTTAAATGAAAAATGAAAACAAAAACCTGAAAGACACAATTGAATTTATTAATAAGTTACTCTTTTAACTTAAAAAAGTAAAATACTTGCTTATTGAAACAAATTGACCAAATATAGAGATACATGAGGACAACTAATAGTTTCTCCTCACATACCCCTTCCAATCTACATTTATAAGTAAATATATTAACAATTTTATGTATATCATATTTTGCCTTTCACTTAACCCACAGAATGTGTGTATGTATACACATATTTACATATATTTGTATGCAATAGTGGGATATTTATTGAATTGAGGGATATCTATTCATATCCCTCTTTACTTTTTAACAAAATAAAATCAATGCACAGTGATTTGTATTTTACATGTTTTGCTAAGTTACTACCTTTGGATATAGTTTATGATTTAAAAATAGGTCCATGAAAATCAGTATATTGAGAGATATCTGAACTCCCATGTTTGTTGCAGCACTGTTTGCAATAGCCAAAATTTGGAAGCAACCTAAGTGTCCATCAATAGATGAAGGAATAATGAAAATCTGGTACTTATACATAGTGGAGTACTATTCAGACATACAAAAAAAATAGATCCTGTCATTTGCAACAACACAAATGGAACTGGAGGTCATTATGCTAAGTGAAATAAGGCAGGCACAGAAAGACAAATATTACTTGTGGGATCTAAAAATCAAAACAAATAAACTAATAGAGATAAAGAGTAGAACGATGATTACCAGAGGCTGAGAATAGTAGTGGGAGGGTAGAGGGGGAGAAGTGAGGTTGGATAATGGGTACAAATAAAAGAAAGAATGACTAAGACCTAGTATTTGAGAGCACAACAGGGTGACGATAGTCAATAATAATTTAATTGTACATTTTAAAATAATCAAAAGAGTATAACTGGATATTTTGTAACACAAAGGATAGATGCTTGAGCGGATAAGTACCACATTTTACATGATGTGATTACTACGCATTGTGTACCTATATCAAAGTGTCTCATGTACCACATAAATATATACACCTACTATGAACCATCAAAAATTAAAATTAAAAATTAAAAAGAAATGATTCCATGGTTAAAAAGAAATGATTCCCATCCTTTGATGTATCAGATAACTTTCAGATTGTTATTTTTAAAATAATAAATCATATATTCACTGAACTTCTTTGTACATGTATTCTAATATACTGAAGCTTTTATTTCTGAAAAACATATTTCTAAGAGTGGGATTGCTAGGTCAAAAGAAATGAGTATTTTACATTTTAATAGGTATGTCAAATCATTTTTTAAAAAGGTTATTGTAATTCACACTTCTACCTTGATAACAATAAATAATTATAATAGCAATAATAAATAAAATTAATAACTAAAGTAATAAATCAAGATAAAATTATATATTTCTACACATTTCTAACAGACATATGTACAATCTATCAGTATTAGTTGACAGAAAAATAATTACTGCTGATTAAAAATTGCTATTTAAAAAGTAATTAATGATAAATTATGTTTTGTCCAATCTTGAAATTTGTTAATGCTTTGGTTTCAGAGCCAAAAAAAGAAGAGCATATCTTGTTAAAAGACCTAATATTTCTATGTAGAGATAATTTTAAAAGGCAGCAAAACTAGCACATTACTCATCAGATGCCGCTGTTTTTATGAGTTAATGTTAGTAAGTAAAATTTTTAAACATCATAATAAATAGCTATGGTAATTTTTTGGTAAGCATTTGTATAAAAATTGTTGGGTCTATGTAATAGCAAAGTGCTTAGTACAAGTATTTAAAATTGTAATATATATCTCATTTTTTAACTATTTGTACCAGATAGTTGTTTGTACCAAATACAGATATATAGATTATTCTTATTGAAAATTATGGCTCAAAACATGAAGTATTCTATTCATTTTTTTCTGTATATATTTTTGTACATTTTAAACCATTTTGCTTTATTACAAAACATATACTACACACACAGGTTCATGGTAAATTATATTTAACAGTTTCATAATAATTTAAGATAATTGGACTTAAAACTGTTACATATGAAATCAGCTATTTGCAAAAACAGCAACTAACATCCCCATGCTAATACACAGTTCATTGCCATGAGAAAAACCCTTCCTAAATGAAATCAGAATAAAAAACGCATTGCTGAAATGTAGTCAAGGAATTTAATGAATAAACTTTAGACGGCATTAATGCAATACTACTGATGTACAAGAAAGACAATCTAATCTACCTTGTTTTAGCATTTTGGAAGATAAATAACAATATGCTGAGTGAAGGCAGAAATTCTATATAGAGTCCACCAAAAGGATAATAAAACAGCAAGAACACACAAGAGTAGTTTCAGGGCTATCCAAGGAGAGCGACGTACATCTCTTGTGGCTGCCTCAGACCATTGCAATCTTTTAACCCTATTATGATCATCTTCCTGGTTGCTCTTGCTCATCAAGCAATATTCTGATGATACCTGCTCCACATAAAGCTTTATTGCTGAAGTGAAGATATACTGACCAGCTGATAACAACTTTCTTGAGCATTAGAAGTTCTATTTCATTTGAATTAATGCATTAGCAATCTGTTTTATAGATGAGTCTTTTGTGAGCTTGATTAATGGGAGTTTATCACCGAGCCTGATACATTCTAATTGTCCTGGCAAAATCAAATTTCTTTTTTTTCTTATTCATTCTTTTTCATTATTGTACTTTAGTTCTGTGATACAAGTGCAAAATGTGCAGGTTTGTTATATAGGTATACACGTGCCATGGTGGTTTGCTGCACCCATCGACCCATCATCTCCATTAGGTATTTCTCCTAATGCTATCCCTCTCATAACCCCTCACCCCGCGACAGGCCTCAGTATGTGATGCTCCCTTCCCTGTGTCCAAGTATTCTCATTGTTCAACTCCCACTTATCAGTGAGAACATGCGGTGTTTGGTTTTCTGTTCTTGTGTCAGTTTGCTGAGAATGATGGTTTCCAGCTTCATCCATGTCCCTGCAGAGGACATGAACTCATCATTTTTTATAGCTGCATAGTATTCCATGGTGTATATGTGCCACATTTTCTTTATCCAGTCTATCATTGATGGGCATTTGGGTTGGTTCCAAGTCTTTGCTATTGTGAACAGTGCTGTAATAAACATATTTGTGCATGTTTCTTTATAGTAGAATGATTTATAATCCTTTGGGTTATCTACAGTAATAGGATTGCTGGATCAAATGGTAGTTCTGGTTCTAGATCCTTGAGGATCACCACACTGTCTTCCACAATGGTTGAACTAATTTACACTCCCACCAACAGTGTAAAAGCATTTCTATTTCTTCACATCCTCTCCAGCATCTGTTGTTTCCTAACTTTTTAATTATCTCCATTCTATTGGTGTGAGATGATATCTCATTGTGGTTTTGATTTGCATTTCTCTGTTGGCCAGTGATGATGACCTTTTCTTCATGTGATTTTGGCTGCATAAATGTCTTCTTTTAAGAATTGTCTGTTCATATCCTTTGCCCACTTTTTGATGGGGTTGTTTGTTTTCTCGTAAATTTGTTTAAGTTATTTGTAGATTCTGGATATTAGCCCTTTGTCAGATGGATAGATTGCAAAAATTTTCTCCCATTGTTTAGGTTGCCTGTTCACTCTGATGATAGTTTCTTTTGCTGTGGAGAAGTTCTTTAGTTTAATTACATGCCATTTGTCAATTTTGGCTTTTGTTGCCTTTGTTTTTGGTGTTTTAGTCATGAAGTCTTTGCCCGTGCCTGTGTCCTGAATGGTATTGCCTAGGTTTTCTTCTAGGGTTTTTATGGTTTTAAGTCTTATGTTTAAATCTTTAAGCCATCTTAAGTTAATTTTTGTATAAAGTGTAAGGAAGGGGTCCAGTTTCAGTATTCAGCATATGGCTAGTCAGTTTTCCCAACACCATTTATTAAATAGGGAATCCTTTCCCCATTTCTTTTTTTGTCAGGTTTGTCCAAGATCAGATGTTTGTAGATGTGCGGTGTTATTTCTGAGGCCTCTGTTCTATTCCATTGGTCTATATATCTGTTTTAGAACCAGTACTATGCTGTTTTGGTTACTGTACCCTTGCAGTATAGTTTGAAGTCAGGTAGTGTGATGCCTACAGCTTTGTTCTTTTGGCTTAGGATTGTCTTGGCTATACAGGATCTCTTTTGGTTCTATATGAAATTTAAAGTAAAGCTTTCTAAATCTGTGAAGAAAGTCAATGGTAGCTTGATGGGGATAGCATTGAATCTATAAATTATTTTGGGCAGGGTGGCCATTTTCACAATATTGATTCTTTCTATCTATGAGCATGGAATGTTTTTCCATTTGTTTGTGTCCTCTCTTATTTCTTTGAGCAGTGGTTTGTAGTTCTCCTAGAAGAGGTCCTTCACATCCCTTTAAGTTGGATTCTTAGGTATTTTCTTCTCTTTGTAGCAGTTGTGAATGGGAGCTTAGTCATGATTTGGCTCTCTGTTTCTCTGTTACTGGTGTATAGGAATGCTTGTGATTTTTGCACAGTGATTTTCCATCCTGAGAATTTGCTGAAGTTGCTTATCAGCTTAAAGAGATTTTGGGCTGAGACTATGGGGTTTTCTAAATATGCAATCTTGTCATCTGCAAATAAATACAATTTGACTTCCTCTCTTTCTATTTGAAAATGCTTTATTTCTTTCTCTTGCCTGATTGCCCTGGTCAAAATTTCCAATACTATGTTGAATAGAAGTTGTGAGAGAGGGCATCCTTGTCTTGTGCCGGTTTTCAAAGGGAATGCTTCCAGTTTTTGCCCATTCAGTATGGTATTGACTGTGGATTTGTCATAAGTAGCTCTAATTATTTTGAGATATGTTCCATCAATACCTAGTTTATTGAGAGCTTTTAGTGTGAAGGGTTGTTGAATTTTATCGAAGGTGTTTTCTGCATCTACTGCAATAATCATGTGATTTTTGTCATTGCTTCTGTTTATGTGACCAATTATGTTTATTGATTTGCATATGTTGAACCAGACTTGCATCTCAGGGATGAAGCCAACGTGACCATGGTGGATAAGCTTTTTGATATTCTGCTGGATTTGGTTTGCCAGTATTTTATTAAGGATTTTTACATAGGTGTTCATCAGGTATATTGGCCTGAAATTTTCTTTTTTTATTGTGTCTCTGCCATGTTTTGGTATCAGGATGATGCTGGCCTCATAAAATGAGTTAGAGAGGAGTCCCTCATTTTATACTCTTTGGAATAGTTTCAAAGAGTATGGAATGGTACCAGCTCCTCTGTGTACCTCTGGTAGAATTCGGCTGTGAATCCATCAGGTCCTGGGCTTTTCTTTGTTGGTAGGCTATTAATTACTGCCTCAATTTCAGAACTTGTTATTGGTCTATTCAGGGATTCAACAGCTTCCTGGTTTAGTCTTGGTAGGGTGTATGTATCCAGAAATTTATCCATTTCTTCTAGACTTTCTAGTTTATTTGCATAGAGGTGTCTATATTATTCCATGATGGTAGTTTGTATTTCTGTGGGATCAGTGGTGATCTCCCCTTTATCATTTTTTATTGTGTCTATTTGATTCTTCTCTCTTTTCTTCTTTATTAGTCTGGCTAGTGGTTTATCTATTTTGTTAATCTTTTCAATAAACCAGCTTCTGGGCTCATTGATTTGTTGAAGGGTTTTTTGTGTCTCTATCTCCTTCAGTTCTGCTCTGATCTTAGTTATTTCTTATCTTCTGCTAGCTTTTGAATTTGTTTGCCCTTGCTTCTCTAGTTCTTTTAATTGTGATGTTAGGGTGTCAATTTTGGATCTTTCTGTCTTTCTCCTGTGGACATTTAGTGCTATAAATTTCCCTCTAAAAACTGCATTAAATGTGTTCCAGAGATTCTGGTATGTTATCTCTTTGTTCTCATTGGTTTCAAGGAACTTACCTATTTCTGCCTTAATTTTGTTATTTAACGTAGTCATTCAGGAGCAGGTTGTTCAGTTTCCATGTAGTTGTGCAGTTTCGAGTGAATTTATTAATCCTGAGTTCTAATTTGATTGCACTATGTTCTGAGGGACTGTTAGTTATGATTTCCATTCTTTCGCATTTTCTAAGGAGTGTTTTACTTCCAATTATGTGGTCAATTTTAGAATAAGGGTGATGTGGTGCTGAGAAGAATGTATAATCTGTTGATTTGGGGTGGAGAGTTCTGTAGATGTCTATTAGGTCTGCTTGATCCACATCTGAGTTCAATTCCTGAATACCCTTGTTAATTTTCTATCTCATTGATCTGTCTAATATTGACAGTGGGGTGTTAAAGTCTCCCACTATTATTGTGTGGGAGTCTAAGTCTCCTTGTAGGTCTCTAAGATCTTGCTTTATGAATCTGGTGCTCCTGTATTGGGTGCGTATATATTTAGGATAGTTAGCTCTTCTTGTTGCATTAATCCCTTGACCATTATGTAATGCCTTTCTTTGTCGTTTTTTATCTTTGTTGGTTTAAAGTTTGTTTTGTTAGAGACTAGGATTGCAACCCCTGCTTTTATTTTATTTTATTTGCTTTCCATTTGCTTGGTAAATATTCCTCCATCCCTTTATTTTGAGATGGGCCTCCTGAATACAGCACAACGATGGGTCTTGACTCTTTATCAAATATGCCAGTCTGTGTCTTTTAATTGGGGCATTTAGCCCATTTACATTTGAGGTTAATATTGTTATGTGTGAATTTGATCCCGTCATTATGACGCTAGCTGGTTATTTTGCCTACTAGCTGATGCAGTTTCCTCAGAGTGTCGATGGTCTTTACAATTTGGTATGTTTTGCAGTGTCCAGCACCAGTTTGCCTGATTTTAAAGATTTTATGTTATAGATGTGATTGGAAAACAACAGTAAAAATGCTGTTAAACAAAATAGTACACTTAATTCATTTATGTAGCAGAGTATTCTGTAAAAAGTTGCAATACTAAAAGTTAAAGTTATGCATGCTTGTTTATTTTTGTATCTTTTTTAATGTTTATTTTAAGTTTAGAATACATGTGCAGGATGTGCAGGTTTGTTACATAGGTAAATGATGTCATGGGCTTTTTTTTGTACAGATTATTTCATCACCCAGACATTAAGCTCAGTACCCATTAGTTATTTTTCCTAATTCTCTCCCTTCTCCCATCTTCCATCCTCCCATAGGCCCCAGTGTGTGTTGTTTTCCTCCTTGTGTTCATGTGTTTTCATTGTTTAGCTCCCATTTATTAATGATAACGTGGTATTTGGTTCGCTGTTCCTGCATCAGTTTGCTAAGGATAATGGCCTCCAGCTCAATCCATGTCCCTGTAAAAGGCACGATATCATTCTTTTTATGTCTGCATAGTATTCCATGGTGTACATGTACCATATTTTGTTTATTCTTGCTTTTATTATTGGGAATGTAAGTTGATTCCATATCATTGCTATTATGAACAGTGCTGCAGTGAACATATGCATGCATGTGTCTTTATGATAGAATAATTTATATTCCTTTTGATATATACCCAGTAATGGGATTGTTGGGTTGAATGGTATTTCTGTCTAGATCTTTGAGGAATCACTACACTGTATTCTACAATGGTTGAGCTAATTTACACTCCCACCAACAGTATATAAGTGTTCCTTTTTTCTTTACAACCTCACCAGCATCTATTTTTTTTTTATTTTCATAGTAGCCATTCTGACTGGTGTGAAACGATATTTTATTGTACCTTTGATTTGCATTTTTCTAACAATAAGTGATATTGAGCTTTCCTTCATATGGTTGTTGGCCTTCATATGAATGTTGCTCCCTTCTGGAAGGAAAAACATTTTCTTTGCTCTTATTTTAAAAATCATTTATTTCAATGTTACTATATCCTGAACAAAGTGATGTACATGCTGGGTGCAGTGGCTCACACCTGTAATTCCAGCACTTTGATAGGCCGAGCCAGGTGGATCACCTTAGGTCAGGAGTTTGAGACCAGCCTGGGCAACATGGTGAAACCACATATCTACTGAAATTACAAAAATTAGCCTGACATGGTGGCTTGCACCTGTGGTCCCAGCTACTTGAGAGGCTGAGGCACGAGAATTGCTTGGACCTGGAGGTGGAGGTTGCAGTGAGCCAAGATGTGCCACTGCATTCCAGCCTGGTGACAGAGTGAGACTCTGTCTCAAAAAAATAAAAGTAAAAAATAAAATAAAGTGAATGTATAACAAATTCGATTTAGAGCCACAGTCGGAGTATAGTTGGCCTCTTATATTAATCCGTGAATTCAACCAACCACAGTTCAAATATTACTATATTCAAATATTTGAGAAAAAGATGCATCTGTACTGAACATGTACAGTCTTTCTTTCTTGTCATATTCCCTAAACAATACAGTGTAAAAATATTTACATAGCATTGACATCATATTCAGTGTTATAAGTAATCTAGAGATGATTTAAAGTATATAGGAGGATATGCTTAGGTTATAAGAAAATATGCCATTTTCTATGTCAGACTTGAGCATTCATGGATTTGGGCATCCAAGGGAGGTCTTGGAATCAATTTCTCCCTTGGATACTGAGCGGCAACTCTATTTACTTATATTGACATTTATACCCACATCAAAGAGCAACACAAAGCATTTATATGTAGAATATTTGAAAGAGAGTGCTGGGTAAAACACAAAATTGGTTAAACTTAATAGGGAATTTACTTCTCATTTCCACTTACCTCTTGAGATCGTTGATACTGAAATAAGCTACTGAAATTGCTTTACAATGATAGCAAATGTCAAAGTTACAAGGATCTGGGACTATCTGCCTTAAATATAAAAAAGATTTTTTTTTGTTCAACATGATATATATCTATCAGATAGACCGTATAAAAATTAAATTCATCAGAAGGATAATTAATAAGTGATTTGAGACATTCAAATGGCAATGGATACATTATATTAATATTTATTTCCTTTAAAAATTTAATCGACACATTTATTAAAAATTTACTGAATATTATTACATGCCAGCATTTGACTTTGGATTCAAAATTTAATGTTTATAAAATATGGAACATATACCAACTTTATGTTCATGTAGATTTGGGCTTCTTTAAAATTTATGCTGTTTAATAAAGAATAGGAAGGATATTTTACTTCATAATAGGAATTCATTCCTTTCTTTTAATGAATTAAATGACATATTTTTCAATTTTGATAGTAGTAATTCCTATTTTGTCCTGCGATATGTTAACTTGACTTTATACTATGTTCATATGGAACCTCATCTAAATGATAATCATAATGTTAAAAATGATTGGAAAGATTTTCCATTAAGTATCTTGGATTTTACATAAGTTCCATTTTGTAGTAATATTTTATTCTCTGATTACTTTGACCAGATTTTATATCTGATTTATCTTGCTAGATCTATCAATACTGTTTAAAACAAGTTGGAATAATTTAATCTCTGTTGCAGTATTAAAGGGGCATTCCCCCAAGAGCTTACAAAGAAAATAAGATTGCTCTCTGAGATTTAAATTTTAAAATCAATACATAATTGATCAGAGGAAAGGGTTACAAAGCACCTCAGAAAGACAGACTGGCTCATAGGCCTTCAGTACTTGGTGTGAGCTATAAAGGCTGTGAAGACATCAGTGCCTGACAGGTCCATAGCCCTTTTGTGAGGGAAGCTGTCTAAACCAGGAAATAGTTCATGAGTATCCATTCCTTTTGTGTTGAGACCCATAGATAAGCATTCTAACAAAGGCAGCCATCGATACACTGAACTTATAGGAGAGAAATGGCTTATGAAGAGAGAGAGTCTCGGAATCCTATACAATATGAGTTTTTGATGTTAGTAAGAAACCCAGCAAATCATATTCTCTCCAAGACACATGGATTATGAGACATTCAGAGAGAACCAGAGGTAATAAAAGAGAAATATAAAGAAAAGATGGTTACAACTATATTTAGAAATGCTGGCCGGGCGTGGTAGCCCATGTCTGCAATCCAATCCCAGCAGTTTGAGAGGCAAAGGCAAGAGGATCACTTGAGGCCAGGAGTTAGAGACCAGTCTTGGCAACACAGCGAGACCCTGTCTTTACCAAAAATTTAAAAATTAACTGGGCATGGTAGCATGCACCTGTACCAGTTATGTGGGAGGCTGAGGTGGGAGGATCACTTGAGCCCAGGAGTTTGAGGCTATGGTAAGCAAAGATGTGCCACTGCATTTTAGCCTGGGTGACAGGGAGAAACCCTGTATCTAAAAAAATAAAAATTAAAAAAAATAAAAGAAATGCTTAAGTTGACATTACAAAAGACCACTTCTGGGAGCATATTCATATGATTAGTGAATAGAGATGCTGCTATTAAAAGATTCTGAGTGATACCAGCTACAAAATTATTCTTTCCTTGAACTCTTATAATGAACCTGCATTCAATATCACCTGTGGAAATCTGAGAATGACTATTCTTTGCAACCTCAGTGAGACTGTGCTAAAAGAAGACTCAAACCCAGCCAAATGCATTACCATGTCTAGAGTAATCATATACCTATTTTCAAAAAAGGTTAACTAGCCATGAAAGCACGATGGAAGGAAAGCCACAGAAGAAAATATTGAGTGTCCATCTTAGCACTGCCAAAGGGAAAGAAAAACTAGTTTTTGGACTGCAAGTGATCTGATTCATTATAAGAACATCTAAGTGTGATATGGAAGCTTCTATCTCTTTAGTCTGATGGAATAACAGTTCAATTAATCCAAATATTCTCTTTATTTGCATTTCATATGTAGTAAGCAAACTTAGATTATGGCTTTGTTTCTCATGTTCATGAGTCAACAGAAATAAAATGCATTAATCATTGAGACATGAATGTTATGCTCAATGTAGTAATAATTTATTATTTTGAATGGATAAATTGGAATTCTTATATCATTTGAGTTAATTCAGTTAACAAAAATACAGTACCTAATGATTGCATAGGCTTTCAGACAAAATAAGATTTCTTACTTTGAAAAGGCTTGGAATCAGAACTGGGTCACTTTAAATTTACTATAGTAAAAAAGGGCACCTAAGAATACCTCTTAGAAGACAACCAGTGACCAAAAATGTCATTGCCATAGGTTATAAACCAGAGCCTTCTTTTCCTATTTAAATTTCCACAGTGACAACTAGAAAGGAATGATGTCACCATCCATTACTACAGAGGCAAATAGAGGAGGCTCATTTTTTCCTTCCAGACCACATTCATTAACATGTGCTATCTCTGCTAATACCAACCACAATGTCACCATCTCATCTGACACTGTACTCAATTCAAAGCCACTTATCCAAGAATTCTAAATCTAACAAATATGAAATACCTCACATTTACATATTATTTTAAGGTAGTCAAAATTCTTTCACTTATTTATTTTATATCTCATCTCAAGCTTAGCAAGTTGGCAGAAAAGATGACTGTGCTGTAAAACAATGCTTCTCAACATGTAATCCAAACTCCTTCTTTTTAAAAATTTATTTTTTTAAATAATTTCAACTTTTGTTTTAGATTCAGGGGGTACATCCACAGGTTTGTTACGTGGGTATATTTTGTGATGCTGAGGTTTATGATATGACTGATCTCATTACCCAGATACTGAGCATAGTACCGGATAGTTTTTCAACCCTTGTTGCCCTCTTCATCTCCCCTGTAGTAGTCCCTAGTGTCTATTGTTCTCATTTTTATGTCCATGTGTACTCAACATTTAGCAACCACTTAGAAGTCAGAACATGTGGTATTCATTTTCCTACTTCTGCATTAATTTTCTTAGAATAATGACCTCTAGCTGCATCCGTGTTGCTGCAAAGGACATGGTTTCATTCTTTTTTATGGATGCGTAGTATTCCATTGGTATATATGTACCACATTTTATTTATCCAATCCACTGTTGACGAGTATTTA
This sequence comes from Symphalangus syndactylus, assembly GCF_028878055.3. Lineage (NCBI taxonomy): Eukaryota > Metazoa > Chordata > Mammalia > Primates > Hylobatidae > Symphalangus > Symphalangus syndactylus. The sequence goes on along the minus strand of NC_072424.2, from coordinate 59,708,634 downwards.
GGTTGATTCCACATCTTTGCTATTGTGAATAGCCTGATAGTATAGTTTGAAGTCAGGTAATGTGCTGCCTCCACCTTTTTTTTTTTCTTAGCATTGCCTTATCTATTTGGGCTCTTTTTTGGTTCCATGTGAATTTTCGAATAGTTTTTTTCTATTTCTGTGAAAAATGACATTGGTAGTATGATAGGAATAGTGCTGAATTGCTTTGGGCAGTATGGCCACTTTATTGATATTGATTTTTCCAATCCACGCACATGGGATGGTTTTCCATTTGTTAGTGTCATCTATGATTTTTTTCACCAATGCTTTGCGTTCTCATTGTAGAGATCTTTCACTTCCCAAGCTCCTTCTGCATCAGAATCACTGGAGCACCTGCCAAAATGAAGATTCCTCTAAGCCCCTAAGGGAATTCTACACATACTGAGATTTGACAAATGTGACTCTGAAATATACATAACAGCTCATGGCCCCAGTTCCTGGAATGCTGTGACAATTGACGTTATGCTACTCTCCCCCAAAGGTTTTAGCCAGTGGTTCTCATCCTAACTGCCTATTTGAATCACCTGAAAACATTTCAATGCATGGCCCCATCTTATACCAAGTGAATAAGAATCTGAGAATGGGATTCAAAAATCAGGATTTTAAAAGCCCCCATCTCCCAAGTAATTCTAATGTGTATCCAGGGTAGAAATGCCACTACTGTATAAGCTTATATTTTTCACCATTAACATAGGTTTATTTCTCTGGGCTTTTCTGAGCCAACTTCAGTACAATCACCAGATTTTAAAATATCTCAATTAAAACCATAATATAGGCCAGGCATGGTGGCTCACATCTATAATGCCAGCACTTTGGGCCACCAAGGCGGGTAAATCACTTGAGGCCAAGACCAGCCTGGCCAACATGGCAAAAGCCCATCTCTACTAAAAATGCAAAAAATTAGCTGGGTGTGGTAGCACACACCTGTAGTCCCAGACACTCGGGAGGCTGAGACATAAGAATCACTTGAACTCAAGAGGCCAAGATCAAGACACTGCACTCCAGCCTGCTGACAGAACGAGACTCTGTCTCAAAAAAAAAAACAGAAAACACACACACACACACACAACAAGCATAGACTTCATTAAGAAAGTGGTCACTTATCATTAAAATATGCAAATATAATGGAAAAATAAATTGACTTGTGTATAAGTGAAAACAAGTAAGGCCATCTCAGCCCAATAATACCCAGCACCTCAGATACTCCCTGAAAGCTGACCACTTCTGGGAATAAATGAATATCATGGGTCTAAAAACTACTTTTTCCAGTTATAGTCTTGTTTCGTCGATGAATGTATTTAAATTTAGAATCCCGGAATATTATAGACCAGCATTTTCTGACATGATAAATACCGGCCACATGGCCCTATTTAGAAGTAATATTCAGTTCCTTGTGTTCCTTGTGCGGCCAGTGAATGTATATAGGAAGAAAGCTATGCTGTACAGAACTGTAGACCCTTATAGTTAGTTTCGCTTCACAGATGAAGAAATAAAGCCCAGAAGATTTAAGTGCCTTGCCCTATGTTATATATCTAGTTAGTGGAGGACCAAGATAATTAAACGCAAGTTTAATGTCACAAATTAATAAGTGAATCAATACTTGCGATGACGATGATCATGATATTAATATTGGGCATAATTGCAAAAACATAATTATCACTGTAAGCCAGATATTTTTCTGAAAGTGTTGGCTTATTATCTCTTTCTCACAAGAAACTAAAATGTTAGGTACCATAATATACTTACTTTAGAAATATGGTAGCAGAACCACAAAGGTCACCTAGAGATTGATAATTATTAGGTGACAGAAATGGAATCACCATATACATAAAAAGCTAATACAAGAAATTAATTTTATCACCAAACTTTAGTCATAAAGTTAAAAACAAATAGCAATTTATAATACACTTGAAATGCCACCAAACATAAAGAATTTTCTTTTTTTTTTCACTTTTCCACCATTTATTAGTCATGCAATGTTGGGCAAATTAAACAATCTGTGCCTGTTTCCTCATGAGCGTAATGGGAATTACAACAGTACTTAACTCGCAGAGCTGTGTGGATTAAATGAATTATACATGTAAAGACTTTAGAACACTCCCTGCAACATGGTAAACAGCATATATTTAGCTTGTTTCCAGTTCTTTGCTACAGTGTGGAATGAGCATCCTTCTACATGTAGTTTTTTAAACTAATACAATTATTTTAAATATAAATTTTTTTTATTATACTTTAAGCTTTAGGGTACATGTGCACAATGTGCAGGTTTGTTACATATGTATCCATGTGCCATGTTGGTGTGCTGCACCCATTAACTCGTCATTTAGCATTAGGTATATCTCCTAATGCTGTCCCTCCCCCCTCCCCTCACCCCACAGCAGTCCCCGGAGTGTGATGTTCCCTTTCCTGTGTCCATGAGTTCTCATTGTTCAATTCCCACCTATGAGTAAGAACATGTGGTGTTTGGTTTTTTGTCCTTGCGATAGTTTACTGAGAATGATGGTTTCCAGTTTCATCCATGTCCCTACAAAGGACATGAACTCATCATTTTTTATGGCTGCATAGTATTCCATGGTGTATATGTGCCACATTTTCTTAATCCAGTCTATCGTTGTTGGACATTTGGGTTGGTTCCAACTCTTTGCTATTGTGAATAGTGCCACAATAAACATACGTGTGCATGTGTCTTTATAGCAGCATGATTTATAGTCCTTTGGGTATATACCCAGTAATGGGATGGCTGGGTCAAATGGTATTTCTCATTCTAGATCCCTGAGGAATCGCCACACTGACTTCCACAATGGTTGAACTAGTTTACAGTCCCACCAACAGTGTAAAAGTGTTCCTATTTCTCCACATCCTCTCCAGCACCTGTTATTTCCTGACTTTTTAATGATTGTCATTCTAACTGGTGTGAGATGGTATCTCACTGTGGTTTGGATTTGCATTTCTCTGATGGCCAGTGATGATGAGCATTTTTTCATGTGTTTTTTGGCTGCATAAATGTCTTCTTTTGAGAAGTGTCTGTTCATGTCCTTTGCCCACTTAACAAAGAATTTTCTTTTGAAAAGTTTCTGTTCACATCCTTTGGCCACTTTTTAACTTTTTTATGCTTTTTTTCTTGTAAATTGCTTAAGTTCTTACACACTTGATCTTAGCCAAAAGGCCGAGAAGCGATACTGCTTAAGTTCTTTATAGATGCTGGATATTAGACCTTTGTCAGATGCATAGTTTGCAGAAATTTTTTCTCATTGTGTAGACTGTCTGTTTACTCTGTTAATTGTTTCTTTTGCTGTGCAGAAGCTATTAAGTAACCTATGCTGATTAAAACAAAACACCATAAAACAGAAACTAAATAATTAGAAACATTTGTCAATATATAGTTGATATGTTTTCAATCAACTTCCAGGCTGATGCTACTGCCAATGTATATACACATATAAAAAGGGATTAAATTTGTAATTCATTTTAACAAAAACAATTAACCTAGATTAGACAAATTCTTGTTGGAACTGAGCCCAATTCTACATGTGTTTTCCTTAAATAGAATTTGTTTATAATTATTGAACTAAAACTTTTCATTTCTAAAGAGAAAGGGGAAAGCTGAAGAATATCTTGCTGTGGTTCCTTACATTGATGAAGCAAATGAACTTACCATAATGATTCTAAGTGATCTAGTTAAGCAAATGCCTGGTATATTTATGCTGAAGAAAAAATTGTTTAACTTTTATTTTAAGTTTGGAGTACACATGCAGGATGTGTAGGTTTGTTACACAGGTAAATGAATGTCAGGGGCCTTTTTTTGTGCAGATTATTTCATCACCTAGGTATTAAGCCTAGTACCTATTAGTTATCTTTCCTGATCCTCTCCCTCTTCCCACCTTCCACCCACAGGCCCCAATGTGTGATTCTCCTCCATGTGTCCATGTGTTCTCATCATTTAGCTCCCACTTACAAGTGACAACATGTGGTATTTGGTTTCTGTTCCCACCTTAGTTTGCTAAGGATAATGGTCTCTAGCTCTCTCCATGTTCCTAGAAAGGACATGAACTTGTTCTTTTTTATAGCTGCATAGTATTTCATGGTGTATATGTAAAATATTTTCTTTATCCAGTCTACCACTTGTGCACGTTTAGGTTGATTCCATGTCTTTGCTATTGTGGATAGTGCTGCAGTGAACATATGCATGTGTCTTTATAATCGAATAATTTATATTCTTTCAGGTATATGCCCAATAATTGAATTGCTGGGTTGAATGGAGGTTCTATTTTTAGCTCTTTGAGGAATCACCACACTGTTTTCCACAATGGTTGAACTAATTTACACTCCCATCAACAGTGATAAGCATTCCCTTTTTTCTACAGCCTTGCTAGTATCTGTTTTGTTTGTTTTGTTTTGTTGTTTTTGTTTTTATTTATTTTTTAATAATAGCCATTCTGACTGGTGTGAGATGGTATCTCATTGTGGTTTTGATTTAAATTTCTCTAATGATCAGTAATGTTGAGCTTTTTTTCCATGCTTGTTGGTCACATGTATGGCTTCTTTTGAAAATGACAATCTTCATAGAACTCGAAAAAACTATTTTAAAATTCATATAGAATAATTAAAGCCTGAGTAGCCAAGGCAATGAAAGTAAAAAACAAATAATAAAAAAATAGAAAAATAAAAGCTGGAGGCATCACACCACCCAAATTCAAACTATACTATAGGCTACAGTAACCAAAACAGCATGGTACTGGTACAAAAACAGATACATAGATGAATGGAACAGAATAGAGAGCCCAGAAGTAATGCTGCGTGCCTACAACCATCTGTTCTTTGACAAAACTGACAAAAACAAGCAATGGAGGAAATAATTCACTATTCGATAAATGATGCTGGGATAACTGGTCAGCCTATGCAGAAGATTGAAGCTGGACCCTTACCTTTCACCATACAAAAATATTAACTCAAGAGGATTAAAGACTTACACGTAAAACCAAAAACTATAAAAACCCTGGAAGACAACTGAGGCAATACCATTCAGGACATAGGCTTGGGTGAGGATTTCATTATGAAAATGCCAAAAGCAATCACAACAAAAGCAAAACTTGACAAATAGGATCTAATTAAACTTAAGAGATTCTGCACAGCAAAAGAAACTACCTATATTTCATTTTATTATCCTGAGAAGAGTATTAGTGAAACAGTGTTTTTTTTTTTATGTTTGGGAGGAAAACTAAGCCAATGAGAACACAAAACTGGAAATAAAAAACAAAGACTAAGATATAGCCAACTCTGTAATGAAGAAAAATTATTAATGCTTATTATAGGACAAAAAAGAAATGAGCATAACAAATTTTGGTTTCTAAACTACAATTGTCACTGTAATTCTGCTGCAATACTTAATGGTGTTTAGCAGTGTAGAATTTTGTTAATCACACTTGAACAATCTTAATTTTATCTTTGAAAGCTTAGGAACCAGTAATAAATTACTTCAAGCATTCTTCCCAATAGATCTTCCCATAACTTGGACTAGGTGGTATGGACAATTTTATTTATTTGTTTGTTTATTTATTTATTTATTTTAGTGTGGCAGACACTGAGAATTGCCTACCCAATTGCCATCCTCCCCTTCTTTACTAACAACTTGAGCAATATGCCCAATTACTAAACTACATTTCCCAGCTACCCTTGAAAATGGTAGAGGCCAGTGAAATGTAAGGGGGTGTGTGTATTGCCTGGAGCTTCCCTTTTTACCTTCCCTCTTGTTTTTGCTTTCTGCCTCCAACTCAGTTGTGAAGAGTGTCTGGGTTTCCAGAAACCATTTTGGGTTAAACATTGGGCTGAAAATTATGTGCTAATTACAGGAAACCAGAAATTTGGAAGGAGTTAGAGGTCCTTGAACTACCTATTGCAGAACTTGCTCTATGTTAGAGCTACCTTTAAAAGCCAAATGGAATTTATAAAATATTCAGTTTTACAAAACTATAACATTGATTATCATAAAAATGAAACACAACCATATGAAAGGCAATTTGAAAATTTTATAAATTGTGTAAATTTCTATTGTTTACAGAAGATTAACTTGAATTCTATTTAGTAAATTATAAATTTGAAGAAATAAAATTAGAAGTTTAAAAATAAAATCTAAAATATCAAAATAATCTCAAGGAGAGATTGAAACTAAATAGAACAAAGCCATGAGAAAATAAGAAACAGTGTCAAAGAATAAACTCCAAGGGCAATGTAGGACTCAGAAATATTTATAGAGAAATTTTCCCACATTTTTAAGAAATGGGTTATCCCTATTCTATGTGAATGTTTCACAACATATAAAAAAATGAAATATTATTGAATATGTTTTACAAAACTAGTATTATGCTATACCAAACCTAACAAAATAAACACTCTTTTAAACATATACAAATATATTTTCATTAAATCCATGAATAAGTGTCCTATCTATTATTATTCAAAGTGACAGAGGTTTATCTATTGAACTTAGACTCAAGGTCCAATAGCTGGGCTAGGATCATCAAAGCAGAGAAATGAGTTCAATGGCCTTTTCTGAAACAAAGACATTTTCCAATTTACTCACTACTTGTTTTCCATAGTATGGACCCCTTAGGAAACAATAAATTTTATTGGCTAGTGTAGGCCAATAAAACTATGTCGTGAGTACAGTAATGCAGATATTACTATAAATTAAGTCTAGTTGTATTAGGAAAAGAATTATGCTGCAATCATAATAAAAAACCTAACAAAGGTTTAAATCCACTAAATGGTTTTTATGTGTTTGCTTTGTCTTGGATTTCCCACTTAAAAAGTCTAGAAGGTAAACAGTCCAGACTGGTAACATCAAGGGGCTTCAACTGATTCTGTTTTTGACATACATATTGTCCTCTTGTTATACATGTTCCAAGCATTCCAATGCCAGAAGATAAACATGTGTTAAATTTCCAAACACAATATGATCATATGCAATTTTTTTCCTAGAGGTGGTAAATCAATTGTGATACACATTAATAAAATGGAAAATGTACTGGAAGCTCAATCACAAATATGAGTGGTGAGGACAAATGTGCTCAATTGTAATGTATTATTATAAGCTCAGAAAATAAAATAAAATAACATCTGATTTAGGAATATTAACAAAGCAACATCAAAACCAACACCAATATAATATGTAAATATGTATGTAATATTTTTAACTATTATTGTTGAAATCTTTATTTCCTGACATACATCATATCAGAAACAAGTTATGAATTACATTGAAACCTAACTGTTAAGCAGTTATCAATTAACATGAAAGGAAAATATCTACTATTAATATAAATAGCAAACATTTTTTGAGAATTCAGATGTTTCACACTCTAGACTAAGTATTTTAATTCAGATATATAAAAATCTACGACTATGTTTTTAACTACTATTGCACTGCCTTCAATTATCTCGTGTCCTCATTGCTACATTTTAACAACAACAACAAAAAAGAACTAAAATAATGGGACAAATGTCTGACCATTCTCTGCTGAAGTGGGCATTAACTAAAAGATCACTGTGCGGCAGACAATACGTTCATAATAGGAATCTATTTGCCATTGGCCTGTTTCCATTTATTTAACTGGATATTCACTGAACCTTCAGTCCACAACTTACAGTTCTGCTTACTGTTTGGGGAAATTTATTTAAAATCTTGGATTTTTTCTTTAACAATTTTCTCATCCACTTTCTGGAAATCTTACCATTTGGATTTTGAATCTTCTTTCCTTTTCTTTTTATTTTCTGGAAAATGTTTTCAAAGAAACTGCTATTTATTGTATTTTTGCTGTTAGATTTAACATTTCCAAGCATTTTATTCCTAAAAAAAATTTTTGTTAACAATTTATTTTAATAGTATCCTCTTCCACTTTTTTATATTCCACATATTCTCTTTTCATTCCAAGGATATTAGTTACAGGTGTCTTTGCATTTTTCTTCTGGTGTTTGTATTCAAACTGTCTTCTCTGAATTTCTTTTGTCATTTGTTTGTTTTGTCTGATTTTATTGTTGTTGTTATTGTTAGACACTTGCCCAAAATATAAAGTAATATTTTGTCATCCTGTGATATTTAGAAGTAAATTCTTATTCAAGCTTACTAGAAGCAATATGTAATTAAACGGGCTTGTGGAACACTACATATTGGAGAGATCAATAAGAAACCTTGTCCTTTGTTGGGGCATCCTCAAAATAGTCATATCCATAGATCTCATCAGTTTCATTAAGAAAGACTTATCGGCCAGGTGTGATGGCTCACATCTGTAATCCCACACTGTGGAAGGCTGAGGTAAGATCATTTGAGGTCAGGCGTTTGAGATCAGCCTGGGCGACATAGTGAAACTCTGTCTCTACAAAAAATAATACACAGCCAGATATGATGGTACATTCCCTCCTCTACTTGAGGGACTGAGGCAGCAGTATCACATGGGCCCAGGAGTTAAAGGTTACAGTGAGCCATGGTGTGCCACTGTATTCCAGTCTGGCAATAGAGTGAGACCTTGTCTCAATAATGATAAAAAAAAAATTAATTCTCAATTGTTCCCTGGATTGAAAGCTGTGGTGCTGGGATCATCATACTTAGAGCGAAGTAGGAGAAAATAACAGAGGTGTCAATGTTTAACACATACATCTTTATTTAAATCATCTATTTTCAATATAATACCTCAGGTCTCTAAAATACTCATTATTTTCAAACTCTGTCTTCTAGGCTTCACCTAGGAGAAATGCCATTCTGCAAACACCTTCACCATTCATTCTCTCAGTTATCCAAGCTTCAGCAAAATATGTCACCATCATCAACTGCCTGTCTCTTTTGACTGCAAATAATCACTTGTCAAATAATTCCTCAGAAATAATATGTCTGGTGATATGGTTTTGCTGAGTCCCCACCCAAATCTTATCTTGAATTGTAGTACCCATAATGCCCACATGTCACAGGAGGAACCCAGTGGGAGGTAATTGAGTTATGGGAGCAGTTACCCTCATCCTGGTGCTCTCATGATACTGAGTGAGTTCCCATGAGATCTGATGGTTTTATAAGGGGCTTTTTCCCCTTTTGCTCAGCGCTTCTCCTTCCTGCCATCATATGAAGAAGGATGTGTTTGCTCCCCCTTCCACCATGATTGTAAGTTTCCTGAGGACTCCCCAGCCATGCTGAACTATGAGTCAATTAAACTTCTTTATTTTATAAATTACACAGTCTTGGATGTGTCTTTATTAGCAGCATGTGAGTCGACTTATACAGTAAATTGGTAGCAAGTAGTGGGGACCTGCTGTAAAGATACCTGAAAATGTGAAAGTCATTTTGGAACTGGGTAACAGGCAGAGGTTGAAACAGAAGGCTCAGAAAAGACAGGAAAATGTGAAAGTTTGGAACTTCCTAGAGATTTGCTTAATGGCTTTGACCAAAATGCTGATAGTAATATGAACAATAAAGTCCATACTGAGGTGGTCTCAGTTGGAACTTGTTGGGAACTGGACTAAAGGTCACTCTTGTTATGCAGAGACTGGCAGCATTCTGCCCCTGCCCTAGAGATCTGTGGAACTTTGAACTTGAGAGAGATGATTTAGGGTATCTAATGGAAGAAATTTCTAAATGACAAAGCATTCAAGAGGAAGCAGAGGATAAAAGTTTGGAAAATTTGCAGCCTGATGATGTGATAGAAAAGAAAAACCATTTTTCTGGGGAGAAATTCAAGCTGGCTGCAGAAATTTGCATAAATAACAAGGATCCAAATGTTAATCACCAAGACAATGGGAAAAATGTCCCTGAGGCATGTCACTGACCTTCATGGCAGCCCCTCCCATCACAGGTCTGGAGGACTAGGAGGAAAAAATGATTTTCTGGCAGGGTCAAGGATCCCCTGCTCTGTGCACCCTCAAGACTGCATCCCAGCTGCTCTAGCCATGACTAAAAGGAGCCACCATATAGCTCAGACTATTGCTTCAGAAGTTAAAAGCCCCAAGCCTTGGTAGCTTCCATGTGGTGTTGGGCCTTTTGGTGCACAGAAGTCAAGAACTGAGGTGTGGGAACCTCTACCTAGATTTCAGAGGATGTATGGAAAGGCCCGAATGTCCAGGCAAAAGCTTACTGCAGGGGCAGAGCCCTCAAGGAGAATCTCCACTATGCCCATGAAGAAGGGAAATGTGGGGCTGGAGCCCCCACAGAGTCCCCACTGGGGCATTGCCTAATGGAGCTGTGAGAAGAAGGCCACTGTCCTCAAGACCGTAGAATGGCAGATCCACCAACAGCTTGCAGTGTGCACCTGGAAAAGCCACAAGCACCCAATGCCAGCCCATTAAAGCAGCCAGGAGGGGGGCTGTACCCTGCAAAGCCACAGTGGTGGAGCTACTGAAGACCATGGGAGCCCACTTTTTGTATCAGCATGACCTGGATGTGAGACCTGGGGTCAAAGGAGATCATTTTGGAGCTGTAAGATTTGGCTGCCCTGCTGGATTTCTGACTCACATGGGGCCTGTAGTCTCTTTGTTTTGGCCAATTTCTCCCACATGGAATGGGGAGTATTTACCCAGTGCCTGGATCCACAAGTTTACCTATGTAACAAACCTGTACATTCTGCACATGTACCCCAGAACTTAAAATAAAAGTTGAAAAACAAAACAAAACAAAAGAGCTTTGGAACCAGTCATACAGCCTCTCTGATAGCATCTCCATTAGCCACTCATGAGAAAGAATTCTAGGATCAGAAAGGAAACTCTCTTCTGCCCTTTGCCTTGGAAATGGTATTCTCAACACTATGTTAGAAGAAAATTAAACATGTAAATATCTTTGATATTTAAAAGCTTCTAAAAATGAATTAAATTATAAATGACATAACTTATGTTTATGTAGCACTTTATGTTTTTCAACGTCCTTCTAACTATATTATGCCCCGACCCTTGGTATAGCAGTCATGAATACTTCAACTGACTTGCCTAAAGGAGCACAGATAACTAGCCATAACACTTATAACAAAGATGCAAGATTCACATTTGCTTTTCTTTTCTGTGAATTTGACCTTACTAAAGGAAGCCATTGCCACAAGTAGACAAATTCTGTATTAGCTGTACTCACATGGGATTCCTGTTGTGGCTCTCACTGTCATTTTATCACATAGGCTCCCCCATAACAAGAACCATGGCATTTTTCAGGTCCCTCACCTGCCTTAGGACTCCCCCCCAAAGTGTAGAGTGGGATATCCTCTCCACAGATGATTCTGCTACTTTGCTGTAGCCTAACCAGCATTGTAATAGTCATCCAAAGGTTAGAAATTAAAGCCATAACCGCATGCACACACATACTATAAAGACTTTTTTTCTTCTTTGGCAACTATTACAAATGTGGCCCAGGTAAAATGAAAAATTCTCAGGATTGCTATGAAATCATTTATTTTTCATGCCACACTAGAGTTTTAAAATATTAGAAAATTAAGATATATGAATCTCTGTTGCTCCAAGCTAATGCATTTGTCATATATTTCAAGGTGGTCTTTTTGGCATGATGCCATATCTAAGTTTTTAGTTCAGAACTGTGACTAGCATGGCAATATCAAAAACCAAGGTCTTTCCCTTGTATTTACTAGAAATAGCATTCTAGAAAATATCTCAAAACTCCCAAGGTAGGAAGACCACTAAAAAGAAACCTACTTTTTTCATCTGGCACCTTCAAAATGAACTCACCGTCATTTTTGGTCTACATTGAAGCATTTGGTCTAGATCCATCTTAGGTATATTCAAGGTAGCTTTTCCGTATTAGAAAACTCAAAGACAGTATTAGTTGATGTAGAAGTCAGAAAAATGTATGAACTACAATTCTTTTAAAGTCTTATTTCCGTCAAAGTTATGTTCAATAATTTTTCTATTTTATTTTTATTGTTTTGCTATTCTATACATAGACATAGACATGGTTCATTTATCTGTGACCAAGTTAGAACAATTTTTTAGAAAATTTGCCTTCCTTATAAACAGATAAAAGTTGTAAGATCCACACTATTGTAACTGGCAGACCAATAATTTTAACAATAGAACAAAATGCTTATTAAAACAAGAAATATTTAAGCAACCATGTGTTTAACAAAGTACTATTTAAAGGACATACTCATTAAGTACCATAAAAAGCTGATTTTGGGCATGTGCTTATATCAACTCATTTAATCCTCACAATATTGAATTAGTTGGTCTACATGAGAATTTTCTGTTATGTGACCTCTCAAATGATCATTTGGGAATCCTGAATTCCCAGGTATTAGTAATGCATTTAATTGTGTAATGAAGTTTATCATATGATGAGCATCATATATGAACAAGATACTATGATAATAACAATAATTATCAATATTCATTGAATTCTTTTAAAGTGACATTGTGCTTTCTACACGTATACTTTTGTTTAATTATCTTAAAATCCTACTGAGTAGGTATTAGTATCCTCATTGAACTTATACGAAAGCCAAGCTTCAAACAACAAGGTAATTTCACCAAGGTCACAATTATAAAACGGTAAATGAATTCAGCCCCAAATTTTTTTACACTAAAATTCATGTTCTCGTTTCACCCTGCTGCCTCTAATTTTAGAGCATAAACCAGTTCCCATTTAGAAAAACATGCTTTCAAATAAAATGAAATAGGAGAAAAGATATAATGAACAGCTTGAGAATAAAATCATACATAATTTGAGAATAGCCTTATAATTCACAAAACAAGTTTGCATCTGTTATTCTAATATACTGCCTGTGTTATAATTGCATATTTTCATAGTTTATTCATGCTGTTACATTATTTTTTCTCAATATAAATCAAATGTATATTTCTTTTACTTAGCAAATGTTTTCTAGTAAACCTGACAGAAAGTTTCCTACTAGCTGACATGTTGTAATAGACAATCAGAAATTCTCACTGCTGTCAACATGTCAGAATGTTTTGTCCCTATTTAAGAGTAGTTCCTCATTCTAGTTAGAAAAGACACATTTAAGAAAACTGAAAAAGATGCGCTTGACATGTAGCAGGTTGTCAACAAAAAGAAGTGAGTGTTGAATGAATGAGTGGTTGACACTAATATTTGACATTCATGTAGGCCAGCAGGGGGAGAAATTTCAGCATTCTTCAAGTCACATGCTCATAGGTGAAAGCCCTGGGCACAGACTCTTGAGACAGATTTGATTATAGGAAATTTCTTGGGGAATATCCTCAGAAGCGGTACTCATGAGAGAGAGAAGAAAGAAAGATTGGGCAAAGGGAGAAGTTGAACTGCAATGCAGTTGCAGCAGAGACCTCAGCCAACCACATAGGGACATCTGGAGCCAGGACAGCCCTCAGAGATGCCACACTAAGGCATGGGGGCTGGGCCTTTGAAATCCTTATGAATCCGTCACTAGGTTTAGCTCTGATCTGTTATCAGCCAAAAGTCCCTGCAGCTAGAAGAAGGAGTTCCACCATCACCAAGCAGGGAATTTGGATAGCACATCACGACATCCAATACATACAGCCACTTTTCTTATAAGTAGAAGTGTTCTTTTTACCACATTCCGCCAAATAATAATTACCACTTAAAAAATAGACATGTTTTACAATACACATAAAATTTTGTTTTTATAATCTTCATCATAACTTTATGTGAAATATTCTTAATCCTATTTTACAGATAAGAGTGAGATTCAGTAACATTAAATAACATCTTCTTACATTTTTTTCCATAAGTTACTGGGGTACAGGTGGTATTTGGTTACATGAGTGAGCTCTTTAGTGGTGATTTGTGAGATTTTGGTACACCCAGAACCCCAGCGGTATACACTGGAAAATATTTGTAGTCTTTTATCCCTCACCCCCCTCCCACTCTTCCCCCAAGTCTCCTAAGTCCATTGTATCACCTTTATGCCTTTGCATCCTCATAGCTTAGCCCTCACATATCAGTGAGAACATATGATGTTTATGATGTTTGGTTTTCTATTCCTGAGTTACATCACTTAGAATAATAATCTCCAATCTTGTCCAGGCCACTGCAAATGCTGTTAATTTATTCTTTTTATGGCTGTGTAGTATTCCATTTTATATATACACACACACACACACACACACACCCCACAGTTTCTTTATCCACTTGTTGATTGATGGGTTGGTTTTGGGGTTGGTTCCACGATTTTGCAATTGTGAATTGTGCTGCTATAAACATCCATGTGCAAGTATCTTTTTCAAATAATGACTTCTTTTTTTCTGGATAGATACCCAGTAGTGGGATTGTTGAATCAAATGGTAGTTGTACTTTTCATTCTTTAAGAAATCTCCATACTGTTTTCCATAATGTCTCTACTAGTTTACATTCCCACAAGTAGTGTAGAAGGGCTCCCTGCTCCATTGCTGGTGAACTAGTGTGATTTTTAGAGGTATTGAAGAGAGTTGTCTTGTCATATTACCAGGGATGGTTTTCTGTTTCCTTCTCATTTTGGTAGAATCTGTCACAGGGAAGGTTTGGGGCTGAAGGCTGTTGTTCAGATTCTTTTGTCCCATGGGGTGTTCCCTTGAGGTAGTACTCTCCCACTCTTCCTATGAATGTGGCTTTCTGTGAGCTGAATTGCAGCTACTGTTTTCGCTCTTCTAGGTCTAGCCACTTAGCGAGTCTACCCGGCACCATGCTGGTACTGCACAAAGTCCCGTGATGTGAACTATCTATGGTCTCTCAGCCATGGATACCAGTGCCTGTTCCCATGGAGGTGGCAGAGAGTGCAATGGACCCCATGAGGGTCCTTAGCTTTGGTGGTTTCATGCTCTATTTTTGTGCTGGTTGGCCTCCTACCAGGAGGTGGCACTTTCCTGAAAGCATCAGCTGTAATAGTGTGGAGAGGGGCCAGCAGTGAGTGGGACCCTAGAACTTCCAAGATTATATGTCCTTTGTCTTCTGCTGCCAGGGTGAATAGGGAAGGACCATCAGGTGGGGGCGGGGCTAAGCGTGTCTGAGCTCAGACTCTCCTTGGGTGGATCTTGCTGCCACTACTGTGGCAGATGAGGTGAAATTCCCAGGTCACTGGAGTTGTGTACCTAGGAGGATTACAGCTGCCTCTGCTGAGTTATGCAGGTTGTCAGGAAAGTAGGGGAAAGCTGGTAATCACAGGCCTCATCCAGGTCCCAAACAAACTAAAGGGCCAGTCTCATTCCCACAGTGCTCCCCACCCCTGACAACAGCAGGAGTCTGTTCCCTGGCAGAGGATGAGACAGGCTTGAAAACTTGCCCAAGGCTATCCACTTCCCAGCTGTGAGAGAAAAGGGTTTTAGTTCCTCCCTGGCCTATGAAATCTGCAAGCCTCATTCACACCCTCCCCCGAGTTCTGGCCAGGAGGCTTCTTCCCCCCTTCAAATTGTTACAAAGTTCAGCTACAGAATTCCTTCACCCTGTGGAGTTTTACCCCCTGCTCCTCTGGCCACTGTCCCAATGGATCACTGTGGTGCCAGGCAGGAATGGGGACCCAGCAAGCTCCCAGGGCCTTTCTGCTGCGTCCCTCTACCCCTATATTTCGCTTGGCTTGACTCTCTAACTTGACTTGGCTCCAGATAAAGGCAGAAACTTCTGCAACCGGACCTTCAGCTTCTCCAGTGGATGTGTGTGCTCAGGAGAGGAAGGTCTCCTTTTCCCACTTCTGCAGTTGCAGCACTCACAGAAATTGGGATGTCTCTCAGGTCCTGCAGGAGCAGTCCACTTCCTTCAGAGGAACTGTGGGTCCTCTTGGAATTGCTGGTTTGTTCTTGCAGTTGATTTGAAGCTAAAATTTACAATGCAAGCCTCTGTATGCTGCTGTCTCCAGAGGGGCAATCTAGTCCTGCCTCCCTCCTGCCATGATCCCGTCTAAAATAAAATCTTTATGATTACACAACCAGTAAATTTTTTCTCTACCGTAGCAGGCCACCACCCTTTTTGGTTTCATAAAGTGATAGGAGCTTATGGAAGATCTGTTCTTTCTTGCAGAGGAAAGTATAATTGCTAAAACACAGTGAATTCCAAGAGATCTCTTTTAAAATTTACATCTTGCATTATAATCCCCGTTCATGCTGTGGTCCCGGATAATCACGCAGGACAGACACATAAGTTAATTTCTTGACTTTTCCGTTAAAAAGAAACAAAACATGAGATTTAAATATCTTTTCAAAGTTAATACTCTTTTACAACTTAAATCCCTCAGGAACAGCATATCAATATATATTTTCTGAAATACCTTTGTTAATTAACTGAGGTTAGAAACACAAGATTTTGCAGATGTAACGTTTAATTCAAAACAACAGAAATCTCATGAACAGGGATGGCTCTAATTTCTTCTACAGGAAAAGTTGCATGTTAAAATTAGCTTACTGTAAATCATATGAAGATAACCAAGAATAAGCGTTGTGAATTGGAAGAAGTTCTATGTTGTATAGAAATAACAGCAGAAATTAACAGAGTATTTAGATGTAACAGTTTTAAAGGCATAATCATTTCTTTATCACCAAGAAAGTAGCTAAGAAGAGGTGCTAATTCTAAGGAATATTTTGAATCAGAGAGGACATGTTAACTAGGAAGCCATCCATCAGTGTGGAAGGATGGATTGCTGGAAATTTACTCTGGCCTGATCTCACATGCTGAGGTGAACTCTGGCAAGGCTAAGTATCCCTAATCTGAAAATCTGAAATCTGAAGTGCTCCAAAATCCAAAACTTTTTGAGAGCTGACATGATGCTCAAAGAAAATGTTTATTAGAGCATTTCAGTTTTATTTTTATTTTTTGGATTAGTGAAGCTCAACTGTTATAACTGCAAATATTGCAAAATCCAAAATGAAAGCTAAAATCCAAAACACTTCTGATCCCAAGCATTTTGCATAAGGGATAGTCAAACTTAGTCCCAGAAAATCCAACTCATTCCAATATGAGTAACAACAAAAGAAATAAACAAGCATCAATACAAAGTTACAGGAAGAAAAAACATGAAAAAGAAACAAAACTTTTCTATAAATGAGGAAGACTCACCAAAAAAAAAAAAAAAAATCATCTCATCACAAAGCAGATGAACACTGTAGCCCTCTTAATGAAAGATCAAAGCATGAAGGAATATTATAGGGCAGAAGTAAAAGAATTTGGAGAAAAGGTCTCAAAGACCAGGGATGACCTCTATAAAAAAAGATGATAAAACAGGAAATGGCACAATTGCAGAAAAACAGACACCAAAATCACTTCAGAAATGAAGAAAACTTATAAGTAACTCAATGGGGAATAGATCCTATGAGAGTCCACTAAGAAACCTGTGAAAAAAAAATGGTAAAGAACAAAATAAAATGAAAATGAAGTCAGAGAAAGAATGAAAAAATTGGGAGAAAATTAAAAATATAGATCACAGATATAGACAATCCAATCTAGCATAAGTAGAGAGTCCTGAAAAGAAAAGAAAAACAATGAATCTGAAATTTAAAAAAAAATTCAAGAAAAAAATTATGAAATGTAAAAAAAGGGCTTGGTTCTCCATATTGCAATGACTCATTATCTGTAAAGGAAAATTAACGTAAAGGCCAACACTAATACATGTGCTACAAAGGTAACAAATTTTAAAGATAAAGAAATAATGCATATGTCAGCTACTTAAAGAGATCAAGTCACTTAAGAAGAAAATCAGTTTGGCATGAGGCTTTCACAAGAACATTCAATACTGAAAGACATTGAAGCTACACATTGACTATTCAAGAAAACGAAGTATTATCCAATCTGTCCTTTAAGGAGAACAGCTATAAACAGTTGTGAACAGTAAGAGTTAGAAAACACTGTTTACAAGAGTCTTGAGAAAACTAGTACACGATGAACTTTAGCCAAGCAAGAGATGACTAATAAAAACTTAGCAAAAAGATTGATGATTAATACCTTCAGAAAGTTTTATAATTAAACAGTAAAATACTCTGGTGGAAGAAACATCTGTGAATAAATGAGAGTTAGCTGATATTCTTCTGTTTTATGCCTTTGCATATAATGAGAGTGGGGAGCAAGTACATAACACCTGCTACGGAGGGGTCAGAAGTTCTACTACTACTAACCAGCTATGAAATGTTGCTGACATACTCACTATCCTATGCTCTGGAATTTTTATCTTATGTGTGGACAAATTTAGAATCTGATATACCAAAGAAATTAAAATTAAAGGTCGATTGCTTAGCTTTGGGACAAGACAGACCATACATAGTGAAACAACAAATGGACCAGAAAACTACAAACTATAGTCCTTGTCCCATCTACAAGACTCGGAAGTCAAATGTTGATCACTTTCTTTGTCTGTCTTCTCATTGTAAATTGTGAAGAAATTGACAATAACATGGTCTTATTTTTATGCTTTTCTTTGTATATTATTTTGTTATTGTTACCACAAAGGCTGAAATAACAAACTTTTGTTTATTCATTCAATATTTATTTAGCACCTACTATATGTCATGAACCATTCTGGTGAATAATCAAAGACAAAATCTCTACTCTTATAGACCTTATATTTTAGTTGGGGCTAGGGAAAAGAAAATAAGCCATAGCATTATAAACAAATAAATTCCATAGTGTGTTAAAGACAGTAAGTATTACAGAAACAAATAAAGCAGATTAAGAAGGGCAAGGAATGTTGGGAGAATAATTTTGTTTTTAAAAGGAAATTTAGTGTAGGCCTCATTATGTCAGTTAAACAAAAATTAGTTAATTACATTTTCAAAAATGAAAACACTTTGACCTTTGAGATGTTCTAGAATAATTTTCAAATTGTCTCCTTTATGAAAAATTGGACTATTGATTTCACGTTATATTTTCTCTGTCAGAATTAACCCAGGATTTTCGCCAAGTCTCTTATTTTACTATGCCAATACATTGACTCTGATTTTAAGTATATTTGTTTCTTTTATATTTTCTCCATTGGGTACATAATGAAATGAAGGCAGAAATAAAGATGTTCTTTGAAACCAGCGAGAACAAAGACACAACATACCAGAATCTCTGGGACACATTCAAAGCAGTGTGTAGAGGGAAATTTATAGCACTAAATGCCCACAAGAGAAAGCAGGAAAGATCCAAAATTGACATCCTAACATCACAATTAAAAGAACTAGAAAAGCAAGAGCAAACACATTCAAAACCTAGCAGAAGGTTAGAAATAACTAAAATCAGAGTAGAACTGAAGGAAATAGAGACACAAAAAACCCTTCAAAAAATTAATGAAACCAGGAGCTGGTTTTTTGAAAAGATTAACAAAATTGATAGACCACTAGCAAGACTAATAAAGAAGAAAAGAGAGAAGAATCAAATAGATGCAATAAAAAATGAAAAAGGGGATATCACCACCGATCCCACAGAAATACAATCTACCATCAGAGAATACTACAAACACCTCTATGCAAATAAACTACAAAATCTAGAAGAAATGGATAAATTCCTTGACATATATTTTCTCCTTAGATAAATTTTGTTATTCTTTTTCTAACTGCCTGTGCTAAAACTTCTCTTACTTTCTTTTCATTTTTCCCATTTAATAGCAGCTTATAAAACTGTAAATTTCATTTGAGTAGTTTTTATCATATCTCATACATTTTTATAAGGAATGTACTAATTATTATTATTCATTTTATAGTTGTAATTTAATTTTTTTATTATACCCAAGAGTTATTTAGGGTAGTGCTTTATTTAATTCCCAAGACTTTCTGTTTACTTTCGTTATTAATTTCTGGTTTGTTACATTGTGGTCAGCAAAAAGATATTTGGATCATTTTGTATTTTGTTTCTATTAAACTTCTCTTCATCATCTTACGTGTAGTAAATTTCAGTAAGTTATACCTAGAAACTTGAAAATGAAACATATTCCTGTCAGTAGAAAACAGATTTTTATGTATGGATATATGACTACTGTTCGTATGACTATGCTTTTGTGAATTTTTTGCATGTCTCCAATAGTTGGTGTGATATTTATTTAAATAATGTGTTTGTCTCAATGTAGGTTCTGTTTTTGACTAGTATAAAGACAATCCTTTTCATGTTAATAAAAAATAATTTAGCACAGAAGTGGAAGACAACAAGTGGATATGAAATGTGAGTTGGCAGAACTCACACTCATACACACACACACAAATAGACCAAAAAACACACAAACACATAAGAGAAATAACAACATTGGAAGGAGTAAAAACAGGCTAAACACTGGAAAAGATAATAAAGGATAATGAGAGGAAATTTTTTAATGGAATTTTAAAAAATTTCTAAAGCAAATATATACTGTCAAACATCAACATTCACATAATTTAAATTCCCTAAGGAAAGTAAAACCAGCTATACATACATGAAAGCCACTATCAAGTTAGGTATTCATGTATTCCGATTTAACAAAGAAAACCCTGGGTTACACCTGTTTTTTTAGTGTCCTGGGCAGTTATTGTTCTATTCCCTATAAATAGTGTATTTTTCTTGAAGACATATTACCAAGTTACCCTAGGAATGAAGGGAAAAGTCAGCTTGGCTTCAGATTTCTACATAGCAACATTCAGTATTAGAAGATGGTTGAGCAACATTTACAAGGTACCCAAGTTATAAAGTTTGACGTTTACATCCAGACAAATTTTACCTCTGTTATAAACACTGCAGCTAAACAGTGTGAATGCATACTAACTCTGTAATTTTGAACTCACGAGATTTTCTTGAAAAAATTACTGAATATCTAACATTAGCCAATTATGTATGACTAGAGAAATTCACAAAAAAAGACTAGGACTAAGGATTTAAAATATTTAACTGCAGAAGACCAAAAAAGGGTAGGACAAGGGTGGTGACAAATTATAATGCAACTTTTTATATGGAAAGAATATGGTTCTTAACACTTTAGAAGCAGAAGGGAAAAAGATAGGACAGAATAAGTTTGCAGTTTGCATTTCAAGAGCTAGAGGCAACAAAATATCATTAAAAATAAACAAGTAGTAAGAGTTTTAGCAAATGAATAAATAAATCAAGGAATAAGTATTAGCACATTTAAGAGAAAAAGTATATTTAAGGAAATGCATACTATTGATTAAAATTGAACCATGAAGAAGAAGAGAGGTAGAGAAAAATAGAAAACTTTCTAACTATAATAAGAATCACCAGAACACATGGACACATGGAGGGGAATAACACACACTGGGGGCTGTTGTGGGGTGGTGGGCTGGGGGAGGAAGAGCATCAGGAAGAATAGCTAATGGATGCTGGGCTTAATACCTGGGCGATGGGTTGATCTGTGCAGCAAACAACCATGGCACACATTTACCTATGTAACAAATATGCACATCTTGTACATGTACCCTGGAACTTAAAATAAAAGTTGAAGAAAAAAAATCACAAAAATGAACAATAAATAAAAACCAACCATGAAGGAAAAAAAAAACTTTACAAGCCATCTAAAGAGAAAATATCACATATGACAAAATTAAAACTCAACATATATGTCATAGCATAAAATATAAATGAGTTTGACCTATTAAAGAAATAAATGTTCTGCTTAGATTATAATGCAAACACAAACCTTTGGATATTCACAAGAGACACGTGCAAAATGATTTTCTAAGTCTGAAAATAAAAGAAGTGTCAACTGTAAGCTAAAAAATAATATCAATATCACAAGCTTAACATAAAATTACATGGATTTCAACTTCAAATTATTAAAGGAGACCAAAAGGGCACTTTGTAACACTAAAACTTACAACTCATAATGAATATATTACAGTTATAAATATATAATTATGCATTGAATAAGCAAAAATTGTATTGTCAGAAATGATAGGAGAGACAGTAGTAGTAAGACTTTAATTTACTCTTCGTCGTATTACATATTAAATTAGGGAAAAAATAAATATAGAATATGAATACTATAATTAGTAAGATTACTCTGATGTATGTAAGTTTTGGTGGCAGAAAATAGGGAATACATCTCTTTTTCAAATACCCATAGAACAGTAACATTCAATGACCACTGAGAAGGTGAGAAGACTATAGAATATGATCAATAAGGTAGGTCTGATTGATATGTACAAATTCTGGGCAGAGGAAAAAAAATCAGTCTGTGCTTATACAATTTAACATATATAATTCTTGAACTGAATAAGATATTACCAGACATGCCAAGATAAAGAACCAAATAATTTAAAAACAAAAGAAAAAAATGACATAGTGACAGACCCAACAGTGGTTCAAGTATTGCAATTATTAGACATTAACTTTAAATAACTATGCTTAACGTATTTGAGTATACATGAAAAGTGAAGAATTCTAGCATAGAATTAGAATATATGGAGAAAAATTTAATTAACATTATGGAAATTTAAAACACAATAACTAAATAAGCATTTAATAGATGAATTTAAAGCCAAATGAGACATAGCAGAAACTATGACTAATATAGCTATAAAATGGAAAACACATGAAAGATATATAATGAACGGAGAGTTTTTGGAGCCCCAGAAACTTCGAAGACTGAAGGAATAAAGAAAACTAGCCATGAATTTTTCAAAACTGGTGGGAGCCATCAAGTCAAAGTTTCAAGAAACTCTTCATACTTCAAGCGGGGAAAAATAAGAAGGAAAAAAGCGGGGGAAGAAAGAAAAACAAAATCATACTCTAGCCACATTCTCCGAGCCATGGAATAGGTAGTGTCTGGGAGGGAGCCTGAGTGAAATGTCTGGGATGTTATTAGTATTCCATATCTTAACCTAGGTGGTAGTTATACAGGTATTATCACTGTGTAAAAATTCACATAATTTAAGATGTGTGCATTTTCCAGTATGTATGTTACACTTCAATTTAAAAGTTTAAAGAATATTTCTAAATTTTTGTTTCTTATTTAGCAAGATATCCCTCCCTTCACTGTGTCCTGGTCATAATGGACTTTATAGAAGAAGGCAAGATGAACAACACATTAGGAAAAACAGGATGTAACATCAGATATGAACTGAACAGTAAAATCCTGTCTCTTCTTACCTGGCATATTTCACTTCAAAAGAAAGACAGGAGGAGGCACAAGTGGGCATAGTATTCGTTCCTGTTTTCATCCTTTGCTAGTAGAACTCCAAAGAGGAATGTCCAGAAAAATATATTAAGCATTTGACCCAGCCATCCCATTACTGGGTATATACCCAAAGGATTATAAATCATGCTGCTATAAAGACACATGCACACGTATGTTTATTGCGGCACTATTCACAATAGCAAAGACTTGGAACCAACCCAAATGTCCAACAATGATAGACTGGATTAAGAAAATGTGGCACATATACACCATGGAATACTATGCAGCCATAAAAAAGGATGCGTTCACGTCCTTTGTAGGGACATGGATGAAGCTGGAAAACATCATTCTCAGCAAACTATTGCAAGGACGAAAAAAAAAACACCGCACGTTCTCACTCACAGGTGGGAATTGAACAATGAGAACACATGGTCACAGGAAGGGGAACATCACACACCGGGGACTGTTGTGAGGCGGGGGGAAGTGGGAGGGACAGCATTAGGAGATATACCTAATGCTAAATGACGAGTTAATGGGTGCAGCACACCAACATGGCACATGGATACATATGTAACAAACCTGCACGTTGTGCACATGTACCCTAAAACTTAAAGTATAATAATAATAATAGAAAAGTATATATATTAAGCAAGGTTTAGAAAGCTCAGGACCATTGGCAAGATGGTAGATGCTGCTAGAATTTTGTCCCTTGGCTGCTTAAATCCCCTGGGAAAATTCCCTCATATGGTTAGTATTAACCTACTACAGGATAGTACTTCTGCTATAGTTCTGGAAGACGTACAGACCTGGAAGCAGCCCTCCGAGCTCCTTGTTACCTATGCAGTATGTGCAGGAGACCCATAAGTTTCCACAACCACTAGTGAGAGATTGTCAGCACTGCAGGAGCACTTCAAAGAGAGCAAGGAGAGACATCGTGGCATGACAAAGTGGCTTCTGTGTGTGAGATTTACTATTCAGGGTATACATTTTTGTAGGGCATCCAATAGTCACTCCCCAAAGCCAGCAGTCATCAGTAGCATCAGTCATACCTCAGTTTGCACCAGCACAAAAAGCAGAACCAAATTAGCCACTCTTCAGCAGCGATTAGTGAGTGTAGAAGGGGTAGGCAATAATCTGAAGCTTCATTCTGCCTTTCCTCCTTATGGACAAAACAATCCCTCAGATTTCTACACTCCAACATGCAAAGAAGGAGGGGGTGGGGATGAAACTGTAAGAGACTAAGCATTTATCTAAAAGGGCCTGAATAATCTTAAAAAGCAATGTCAGCACCAATAGAGAATTTAATTTTGAATAGAATGAATATTTTAAATACTTATAAACCTTAGTAAAATATAAGGAAGAAACACTATATGAACTTATACATGAGAAAAATCAGGTCACCACAGGAAATGAAGATGTATGTATTTTTAGCACATCAGAGCATAGGGCATCAATTTATGACAGGTAATGATCAATTTATGACATCGAATAAACCAATTAAATAGCAGATACCATTTTATACCTTCTAAACTAACAAAAATCTAAAAAATAATTATTCCAAATACTGGCAAAGTTATGGTAAAATTATTGCACATATACACCGATCATGGGTTAAATTAGAACCCAGTTTGGCAAAAGAAAAGTTATATATTACAAGTAGATACATGACACTATGTCCTGAGGAAATATTTCATGAGAATCAACTGCAGTGTTATTTATGAAATAAAATGAATGACAGCAATGTAAATGGCCAAAATTAACAAATAATTAAATAAATTCTGGTATATCAACTCTATGAAATGTTAGACAGCCATTAAAAATGTATAATTATTAAAAGCTGCATTGATATATAAAAAGTACTTAGTGGAAAAAGAAAATAGATAAAAATAAAGTTATATATTGTACTAAAGCCCACAAGTATTTTAAAATTCTGTTTTTTTTTTTTTTTTTTTTTTTGAGATGGAGTCTCACTCTATCGCCCAGGCTGGAGTGCAGCGGCGCAATCTCGGCTCACTGCAAGCTCAGCCTCATTCTCCTGCCTCAGCCTCTCCGAGTAGCTGGGACTACAGGCGCCCGCCACCACGCCCGGCTAATTTTTTGTATTTTTAGTAGAGATGGGGTTTCACCGTGGTCTCGATCTCCTGACCTCGTGATCCGCCCGCCTCGGCCTCCCAAAGTGCTGGGATTACAAGCGTGAGCCACTGTGCCTGGCCAAAATTCTGTATTTTAATAAAGTCTAGAACAAAAATGGAAAAATAAAAATTGTTTAACCACAGAGGGTGAGAAGGTACATTATAAATACAAAATAAGAGCCAGTCATAGTTATGAAAAATCAGACTCTGACTTCATGCCTGGGTCTCTCTCATTGGCTGCCCGCTCTCCAAGATCAGCAGCGCAGATGAATTATGAATCCAGGGCTTGATTCTTCGCTTCTCTGCCCCACTAACCAGGGGACTTCAGGCAAGTTACTTAACCTCACTTTGCCCTAGTTTCCTCATCTATAAAACGGGATTATGGTAGTACTTACCTAACAGTGTGGTTGAGAAGCTTAGATAACTTCTTCTACTAAAGCAATTAGAAAACAATCTCAGCAATCCATAAGCACTCTGAGAGTTAATTGTTCTTTTCTTCCTTCGTTGGATGATATGAGCAATACATCACGGTTCCTAAACAAAGCATGTGGCAAATACTGAATCATTCTTGAATTGAATTCGCTTTATAATTTAATGAAAGAATGTGAGTGCATCTGTCTTTTTGTTTTGATTCCTTTTGTTTGTTTGCAGTATAGTTAATGTGTACAATCTTTTCTGTTGCTATTGAATGGGTAATTTTGGTAGCAGACAAATTGAGTTATTTAGAATAAGAATGTTGTTAGCAGTGTATTAAAGGCAAAACAAATACTGAGTCCATGCAGCTGACTGATATTCAGACAAAATGTTTAAGTACCTGTATCTCCCACTTTTCAACATATGTTGTAGTAGGTGTCATCATGCAAACAGGCTTGGTATGTTTCATCTCAATTTGCATTAGGTATATTTGCCGAAGAGTTAGAATCAGTGGTCTCTGCATTTCCCACAGAAGCAATGAAGACCACAATCAGTTATTTCATGCTGGAACATAAAATTTTATACGTTCTTTTACTCTCCAGTCATCCTATGCGCACACAAAATTAACAGGGGAATATACTTAAAGTTTTATGCTTTTCTAAGTTATTTTTTATAACGTACTCTTTACAAGTAAAAAACAAATACCCTAGAGAACAATTATTTGAATGAAAAATAATCAAAATATATTCTAGTCTTTCTCTTCCCTCTAAAGGTTCTTCTTTCTCCTCCCCTTACATAACCATAACGCACCTCCACTTTTCCCTTGCTCTTTTGCCTTTTTTTCTATTTGTGTCCTCTTTTAGACTCTGAGCACATGAATGGATATAAGTTGTCTGTCTATGTGGATTCTTCCATAGAAAGTACATGAGATGGGACTCCATCAATAAAGGCTCAGTAACACAACACCCCACTCTCAGTAGCTTTAAACAAAAATGTATTTCTCATTCTCCCTCCTTATCCATCTTGAGATAGCTGTGGCTCTGCACCATGTCCTCCTCACCCTGGGAACCAGGCTAATACAGCCAATCATTGCCTGAAGTCAGCACACCAGGAAGAAAGGCAGAAGCAAGTCACACACCAGCTCTTAAAACCTTCTTCCAGAATTGACCCATATGGGCCAGGCATGGTGGATCACATCTGTAATCTCAGCACTTTGGGAGGCCAAGGTTGGAGAATCACTTGAGGCCAGGAGTTTAAGACCAGCCCGGGCAACATAGCAAGACTGTCTCTATAAAAAATAAAAACAAAAATAAATTAGATGGGCATGGCGGTGCGTGCCTGTAGTCCCAGCTACTTGGGAGGCTGAGGCAGAAAGATTGCATAAGTCCAGGAGTTCCAGGTTTCAGTGGGCTATGATTACACCACTACACTCCAGCCTTACAACAGAGCAAGACCCTTTTTATTTCTAAAAAGAAGAAAGAAAGAAAGAAAGAAAGAGAGAGAGAGAAAGAGAAAGAGAGAGAGAAAGAGAAAGAGAGAGAAAGAGAATTGACCCATATAACTTCTTATACTTCATTGACCAAAGCAAGTCACATAGCCACAATTAATTTCAAAGGGCTGGAGAGTGCCATTCCACTGATCTCAGAAACCAGAATGGCAAATATTTTTTAGATGGCATTACTGACTACTACAAAGAACAAACCAAAAAGTTAGAGCATGTGATCGATTACAGCTGATCATACGTATCAGTACATACATACATATCAGTAACAAAAAGTTTGATCCTTCCTGGTACTATTGACCAAATATTTTGGGGTAATATTCATTTTTTTATTTAAAGTTAATTTTTTCTATAATATTCCCTTCTTTTATGTTATTTCATATTACATAATTTAGGTTTATGAGATGAGAAATCTATAGCTCCTTCAGATATCTAAAAGAAATTTATTTTTTACTCTTCATGGAAAAAGAGTTCAGTACCAAATTCTGTTTGCATGTTGGTCAGTTTGTTTGTATGGTGGGTTCACTGGTAGGTGGATTATATTTGATTTAGGTATTACCCAAAGCTTAGGAAACTATAAAATAATAGGAGGTGTGATGAGAGAGATTCCCCTGAGGCACCATAAATGTTTATCTAAAAAGAAAGCTGAGTCCAGCCCAAAGCAGGATTTAGAACTTTTATTTTATTACATGGCCATTTGGATAAAAATAATAAAAGCTACCTAAACTGTTTGTTATGATTCATAATGTATTATAATTTTTCAGTAAGTGATAAAATTCTTGTGGTCAGAGTTGAAAACCACTGAAGTATATTTTACATGCAGGTTGTTTCCTTCAATAGTCAGAATTTGAGCAGCTCATCTTTGTTTTCCTTCTGAGATGAAAGGAGAGTTTGACTCTACACATAAAGGAAATAGTTTTCTAACTGACAAATTATTAATTATTGGTTTATATTGTCTCTATTGGAGCATCCTAAACTGGAGAAATACAAATTAAGTGCTACTATTTATTCATTTCTACTTTTACCTCACTTTTACAACTTTCTGTATGCCTGTAAAACACTCTTCCCCAAAGTCCTCAAAATAAGTACTTGAATAAAACTACTATCTAAGCATAGCTATAAAGAATGCATTTAATTTCAAGTGCTGCTATAAAGAATTTTACATGACAGGGTCCTTTTATTGTCCTCAATTTCATTACATAGCCTTCCTAACAGCCCTCCTGAGATCGAAGCTAGTCTAGTATCAATCCTTTTTATCAATTCACTCAGTTACAAAAGAAGAACCTTGTCCTGACATTATGAGTATTCTACTTATTTGCAGTGTCCCCATTGTTACTTTCTCTGAAATAGAGTACTGAACACAGATGCAGTTTCTGAAGAACCTGCAAGTATTGTCAGCACTAGTGATGTAAGTTCAAATTTTGTCCAAGTAAGCTAAAAGAAAACAACCCATTAGCTAAAATCAAATGTGTTCTGGAATCAGCACCAGTCCTCAGACAAGTTAGAAAGTGGTATTGCTTCCCTTCTTCTGAAAAAGTTTCTTAATGAAAGGCCCTTAGCAGGGCTTTTACTCACATATCTGTCAATGCTAATTTAGTTAGGTATTAGACAATTTCTTCTTTTAAGTCAGTATATTCCAAACTGGGGTTTTCAGATTTCACATATCCACAGATGATTTATAATCATTAGAAAATTTTTAATTTTGTACTTTTGTGATAATTATAATCTAAAAAAATTAGACAAAAATGGTGGAAGAATTGCACAATAACAAGGCAAATGTTAATCTAGGAATGACAAATGCAACAAAGCATTGGCCTTCATCATCAGTCTCGTGCTCATCTTTCCAGAAAACAAATGTATCTCAACAAAAACAATTTCTAATATTACCAAAATATGGTTTGGGAGAATCTCAAAGAATATATACAGAAGGAAATAAAGAAGACACAAAAGCATGAACTACTCCATTTATATGAATTTCAGGAAGAAGCAAAATTAACCTCCAGCTGTCAGAGATGTTTAAACCAGACTGACTCCACCTTGAATACATGCTGGGTGAAATAAGGCTGAGACCTACTGGGCTGCATTCCCAGGAGTTTAAGGCACTCTTAATCACAAGCTGAGATAGGAGGTAGACACAGGATACCGGTCATAAAGACCTTGCTGATAAAACATCATGCAATAAAGAAGCCAGCCAAATCCCACCGAAACCAATATGGCAACAAAAGTCATGTCCAGTCGTCCTCATCGCTCATTACAAGCTAATTATAATTCATTAGCATGCTAAAAGACACTCCCACCAGTGCCATGACAGTTCACAAATACCAAGGCAATGTCAGGAATACCTTATATGGTCGAAAAGGGGGAGAAAACCTCAGTTTCAGGAATTGTCCACACCTTTCCCAGAAAACTCGTGAATAACGCATCCCTCGTTTAGCATATAATCAAGAAATAACTATGAATATCTTTAGTCTAGCAGCCCAGGTTACTGCTCTCATGACGAAGTAGCCATTCTTTCATTCCTTTACTTTTTTAAATTTATTTATTTAATTTTTTTAATGAAACGAAGTCTCGCTCTGTCGCCCAGGCTGGAGTGCAGTGGTGCGATCTCGGCTCACTACAACCTCCGCCTCCAGGGTTCAAGCGATTTTCCTGCCTCAGCCTCCTGAATAGCTGGGATTACCAGCCTGGCTACCATGCCCAGCTAATTTTTTTGTATTTTTAGTAGAGATGGGGTTTCACCATGTTGGCCAAAGATAGTCTTGATCTCTTGACCTCATGATCCACCCACATTGGCCTCCCAAAGTGCTGGGATTACAGGTGTGAGCCACCGTGCCCGATCTTTTTTTCTTTTTTTTGAGATGAAGTCTCATTCTGTTGCCCACACTGGGGCGCAGTGGTGCCATCTCGGCTCACAGCAACCTCTACTTCCCAGGTTCAAACAACTCTCCTGCCTCAGCCTCCCAAGTAGCTGGGTCTACAGGCACACGCTGTCATGCCCAGCTAATTTATTTTGTATTTCAGTAGAGACGGGGTTTCACCATATTTCCCAGGCTAGTCTTGAACTCCTGAGCTCAGGCAAACCACCGACCTCTGCCTCCTAAAGTGCTGGAATTACAGGCATGAGCCACCACGCCCGGCCTATTCCTTTACTTTCTTAATAAACTTGCTTTCACTTTACTGTATGGATTCGCTTCAAATACTTTCTTGCGTGAGATCCAGGAACCCTCTTTTGGGGTCTGGATTGTGACCCGTTTTCAGTAACAAAACTAGTGGTTACATCTGTGGCAAGGAGGTGGATGGTGGACTGTGCTGACTGAGAAAGGGAATGAGGGAGTCATCTGGGGTTTTATATAGGCATGCCTCAGAGATATTGCAGGCTCAATTCCAGTCAACTGCAATTAAACAAATAAAGTGAATCACAAAAATCGTTTGCTTTCTAAATGCATACAAAAGTTTAGTAAGTGTGCAATAGCATTATATCTAAAAAATATATATTTTAATTTTAAAATACTAGCAATCATCTGAGCCATCAGCCAGTTGTAATGTTTTTACCCATGGAAGGCTTGTGTCAGTGTTGGTGGCTGCTGACTCATAAGGGTGGTGGTCACTGACAGTTAGAGCATCTGTAGCAATTTCTGAAAATAATACGCTGAGGTTTATGGCATCTATTGACTCTTCCTTTCAGAAAAGATTTCTCTGTAGCATGTGAAGCTATTTTACCCAGAGAAGAACGTGTTTCAAAATTGCTTTATGAACTAAGTTAACGTAATACTCTAAATCCTTTGTCTTCATTTCAGCAAGTTCACACATCTTCACCTGGAATAGATTCCATCTCAAGAAATCACTTTTTTGCTTATCCATAGGAAGCAAGTTTTCATTCATTCAAGTTTGATGATGAGATTGCAGCACTTGTCACATCTTCATGCTCCACTTGTCACTCTGCTTCTCTTGCTATTTCTACCACATTTGCAGTGATATCCGCTGCTGAAATCTTGAACTCCTCAAAGTCATCTGTAAAGGTTACAATTAACTTATTCCAAATTCCTGTGCATGTGGGCATTTTGACCTCCTCTCATGAATCACTAATATTCTTAATGGCATGTAGAATGGTGAATACTTTCCAGGAGGTTTCATTGATTATTAAATGTCCTGCATAGTCTTAATGGGGTCAAATCTGCTTTGTATCCTGTAGCTTTCTTGTACTTGAATATTGATATCTTTCTCTAAATTGGGAAAGTTTTCTTTTATTATCCCTTTAAATAAAATTTTTAACCCTATCTCTCTCTCTACCTTGTCTGTAAGGCCAACAACTGGTAGATTAGTCAATTTGAGCCTATTTTCTAGGTTTTGTAATTATCTTTCATTCTTGTTTAGCCTTTTTTCTTTTGCTCCTCTGTGTATTTTCAAATAGCTTGTTTTCGAGTTCACTGATTCTTTCTTCTGCTTGATCAGTTCTGCTAATGACAGTCCCGATGCATTCTTCCATATGTCAATTAGATTTTTCAGCTCTAGCATATCTGCTTGATATTTTTTAAATTATTTACATCTCTTTGTTAAATTTCTGTGATAGAATTTTGAATTTCTCCTCTAGGTTACCTTGAATTTTGTTGAGCTCCATCAAAACAGCTATTTTGAATTCCCTGTCTGAAAGGTTATGTATCTTTGTCACTCTAGGATTGGTTGCTTGTGCCTTATTTAGTTCATTTGGTGAGGTCATATTTTCCTGGATTATCTTGATCCTTGTTGATGTTCATGGCATCTGGGTATTGAAGAGATGGTTATTTACTGTCATCTCTGCAGTCTGGGCTTGCTTGTACCCATCTTTCTTGGGAAGGCTTTCCAAGCATTCAAAGGAAATTCAGTGTTGAGATGTAAGGCTTTGGTTACTGCAGACATATCTGCCTTAGGGGTACCCCAAGCCCAGTAACATTGTGACTCTTACAGACTACTAAAGGTACCGTCTTGGTGGTCTTGGGTGAGATCGGAGAGAATTTCTGGATTACCAGGCATAGTCTCTTGTTCTCATCCTTTACTTTTCCCCAAATGAACAGCCTTTTTCTCTATCCTAATCTGCGTGGGACTAAGGAAGGGATGACACAAACACACTGGTGGCTACCACCACTGGGACTGTGCTGGGTCAGTCCTGAAACCACCACAACATTGAGTTTTGGACAGGGATTGTGGTGACTGCAGCCTGGCTGCCAATGCTGTTCACTCAAGGTCCAAGGGCTCTTCAGTCCACAGGTAGTTGTGGTAAATCCAGCTAGATTTGTGTCCTTCCCTTCAGGGCAGCAAGCTCCCCTCCCAAGCTCATATCAAGTCTAGAAATTCTGTCTGGGAGCCATGATCTGGAGTCAGCAACCTTAGGACTCTACCTGGGGCTCTATTCCACTGAAGCTGAGCTGGTACCCAACCTACAAGACAAAATACTTGCCTCTCTTTGCTCCCTTATCCACAAGCAGAGGAGTGTCTCCCCAGGGTCCCTACAACCCCAGCTTCATGGCGAGTACTGCCTGGCTACCACTGATGTTCACTCAAGGCCCAAGGGCTCTTCAGTTAGTTGAGTCAGTTGCTGCCAGGTCTTCAGAAAGTTGCTAGCATGTCTAGGTCTCTCCCTTCAGGAAAGTGGGTTCCCCTGTGGCCCAGGGCAAGTTCAGAAATGCCATACAGGGGCCAATGCCTGGCATCGAGGACTCCAAAACCTGTGTGGTGCTCTATTGCACTGTGGCAGAGCTGGTACCCAAGCTGCGGGGCAAAGTCTCCTTTAAGTCTTCTCTCTCCTTTCCTTGAGCAGAAGGAGTCTCCCTGTAGCCACCACCATTTGGAATGTGCTAGGTCATGCCTTAAGTCAGTATGGCACTGGATCTTACCCAAGTCCTGAGGCAAGTGCTGCCTGGCTATCACTGATATTTATTCAAGGCCCAAGGTCTCTTTAGTCAGTAAATGAATCCTGCAGGAACTGGGTTCTTCCCTTCAAGGCAGTGGGCTCCCTTCTGTCACAAGGTGTGTTTATAAATGTCATCTGGGAGATAGAGCCTAGAACATATAGAACACAGGTCTCAGGACTCTCCCTGGTGCCCTATTCTACTGTAGGGCTGAGCTGGTACCCAAGTTGCAAGACTAAGTCCTCTTTATTTAACCCCCTCTCCTCCTCAATCAGAAAGAAGGAGTGTCTCCTTGGGCTTCATGAAGGAAGTGACCCTTTAAGATTTTCCTTTTAGTGTGAGTAAGACATTGACAGGGGGAGAATAACAAGCAAAAAATACATTGATGGAAACATGCAATGTATATTTAGGGAATGGTCAGCAGGCCTACCTCACTGTAGCAGAGTAGAGTTAGATTCAATACAACAATATTTTGGAAAATGGATTAGAGCATAAAGGGACTAGAACTAGAACTATTTATTCATAATCCAGATCAAGAACACTGCAGAAGAATATGGCAATGGAATGGAAGCCTAAAGTCAGATCTAGAGACATTACAGAAGGAGAATTGCAAAAATTGGTCACTAGTTAGTCATAGGCATGGATGATAAAGAATTAAAGATGAGGCCACGGTTTTGAACTTCAGTGATCAGCGTAATTGTAGTATCATTAACAAAAATAAGAAACTCCAAATTTTGAAGGTCAAAGAGAATTTAAACATCACTTATTTGAGAACTTTCTCTTCATCTGTGTGTTATTATGTGGTACTGCAACAGTTTAAGATACAGGGATTGGGCTGAGCACAGTGGCTCATGCCTGTAATCCTAGCACTTTGGGAGGCTGAGATGGGTTGATTGCCTGAGCTCAGGAGTTCGAGACCAGCCTGGGCAACATAGTGAAACCCCATCTCTACTAAAATACAAAAAAAAAAAAAAAAATCAGCCGGGAGTGGTGGCGGGCTCCTGTAATCCCAGCTAAACGGGAGGCTAAGCACGAGAATTGCTTGAACCCGGGAGGCGGAGGTTGCAGTGAGCCAAGACCATGCCACTGCACTCCAACCTGGGCAACAAAGTGAAATTCTGTCTCAAAAAAAAAAAAAAAAGATACAGATATTGGAGAAAGAGTATTCAAATTGTAATCCTCTTTCTGCCATTTGGTAGCTGTGTCACCTTGAGCAAATTATATAGACTCTTGTTTCAGCTCCATCTATCTGTAAAAATGAATAATGATAACTTTCCCTACTTCAGAGGGCTGCAAAGTACATTGTCTGACACATCCTTGTCGAGTGCTCAATAAGTGTTACCTAGCATTATTATTACTATTTTAGCAAAAATTTATAATACAGTGATTAACAGATATTTGAGATACACATTCCATAGACATGGAGTATAAGGTGAGACTGTACTACTGCCCCCCCAAAGTAAGTATTCCACCTTTCAAAGAGACTACAGCCCAAACAATGAAAATCATGACAACTTTCAGTTGAGAAATTACAGTCACATAGACAATCAGTCAAATGTTTAAAATGGCATATGGAGAATCAGGAGTTGAATCTAAGTGTATTTTAAATAAATAGAAAAGATTCAAAGGGTAAAAGAAAGCAATTTCACAAGTATAAGAAATAAGTATTCTTTCATCTCAGTAAATTCACATATCAACCCTTTAAATCCTGCTGCTGGAAGCTTCTTCCAATTAAATACACCTGTGGTTTTTCAGATTTCAAGATTAACTCTTCTATCTGAACCCTACATAACTTTACACTCTTTGCTTGCGGTGTGCATCATACTATACACTAGAGTGCTTTTCCATCAGTTTACTATTCTCCAAGAATATCAACAATTTTTGTAATTGAATATCATATCAGTAGTGCTACTGAAGGAGAAGTGATGTTCTAGAGACTGTCATTCTATGTTATCAAGGATTTTGTATTATTAAAAATAAATTCATTGGTCTTTTTATTTTTGTTCATAATCAATGTCTTGGGGAATGGTCACATTTTCACAGGCTGTGGAGTAGATAATCCTCTTTCATGGTAAATATGCCACACATCTTAACAAATCCCATGGCTGTGTGCTTTGTACTGATTCATCAGACCACAGAGATGTAGACACAACTCTGTTGTGATTTAGTACCAACAAAATTCTTCTACTCTTTGGAAAATTTTTTTTGAAATCAGTTCTCTCCTGATGTGTACACTTTTCATTAGCTTTGAAAATACCTACTCCTCTGTGTTCACCAATATGAACATCTGGAATATTGCATGAGTGATGCATTTAATTTCTTTTAAAAATAAAAATTTTTCAGATATACAAAAATTATTATAAGTATATACTTATGAAAGCATAAGTAAAAGCGTAATGTGCAGTATAAGCATCCAGATGGACATGACTTTAACAGTTTGGGACTTTGGCAGTGACTACCAATGGGTAGTTTCCTTTGAAAAAATGATAATAAACACTCCATTTCCCCTTCATTAAGTAAAAAGTGGTTGAGTCAAAGTCACTTCTCATCAATTTCTACAACTCGATATTGAACTAAGCAAGAAAAAAATTAGAAATTTAAGATGTTTGCTGTTCTTTGAATTAGAATCATACAAGCATCTACTTGAAGTCTGGGAATTTGGTTTAAAAAATAATGTAAGTAGTCAAAATGGATAATTCAGAAAAAAAAAATTCTTTTTTCCTCAATATTTCCACACCCATTACTCTTAGCTTTCATTTCCTCCCCCAGACTCTCCTGATTTGTAATCAGAAAAAGTAATTGGACAATAAAATATTACTGACAAAGATTTATGCATCTCTCCAGGCACTTTCTGTGTTAAAAGCAGAATAGTCTTGGACAAAGGAATATTTTATCTAAACAATTATTTCAGTTTAGTTTGAGTTTATAGAGAACATAAATTTTTCCATGGACTAGATGAATATATCCAAGTCATGTAAAAATAAATTAAAATGGACTACAAAATATTATCTGCAATTCATTAATGCTATAGGTTTAAAAAAAACAAAAAGTTAAAAATTTCTAAAACCACAAGTTGGCTATTATCACTAAAATGAACACTTTATTTGTGGGTCATACAGTCACCTTGTGAACTATAAATGAGGCACTGGCCCGAGAACTGAAAGGTCATTTGAATGTGTGTTATCTTGCTGAACATGATGATGTTTAAACTAGTTTCCACTGAATTGTAATCTGCTCCCAGCAAAAAAATAAATAAATAAAATAAAAAAATAAAAAATAAAAAAAAGTGATGCTTTTTCTGTAGAAAAGGGGCATCCATTTACACTGTGCTTTGTAGTTGTAGAGAGGAGAAGAGGTCAGTGGCCCATCATGTTTTAGTGTGCCTCGGCATATGGGTAATGTAATGGAGCTGTCACCACACATTGCCTGGGGAACATACTGTGTGTTCATTTTCATGCCTTGTATGAGATAAAAATTCCTGTATTCTTATAAGAAAGATGTAAATTTCCCAGTGATTTTATAAATTCAATCATGAGATGATAGACTGTCTGAACTCATTACAATACAATGTCTATAAACATTTTTTAAATGTCTGTTTTGTAAGAGGATGAACTACACGAAGATGAAATAGCAATAACAAATTTTAGTACGTGTAAAAATATTGTATTTATTTATTTATTATTTTACATAATAAATATAAATAGTACTATTCTAGGTATTTATTTAGTATCTGAAATTTACATATCTTTATGTCAGGGCCTCTGTAAATTAGGCTAACTGATTTCATTTGCCTTAATTGCTTCTATAATATAACAGTCTCTTGATTAAGGTTAAGGCTTAGTCTTGACTATTAAGTGCTCTTAGACTGGTTAATTGAGCCTATATTTGGAGTATATATAAATGTAGTATATTTCCCTCTAATGCTTATGGTGACTTGAGCAATCCAAAGGACTTTAGAATCTGACTGGAAATCCCTAGAGTATACTCACTGATGTGGAATGGTATTAAATGTCTACAAACCTTATCTCCAGTGAGAGCAAGGAAGGCAGAGAAGATGAATGGTAGCATTTGCTTATTTCTGTGATATAAATACTCCCAACATGGACAATTTTATGCCGCTAACAGTATGTCATGGAACCCAGAATTGAGAAAGAATAACATGCCAATGTGAGCTGACCTCACTGACCTCTCATTTTGTAACCTCAATGCCTGATGGTAATGACATGCAGTTGATCTTTGCAGGGGAGGACACTGAAAGCAGGATCTCACCTATTCTCTAACAGAAATATTACAAAGTTAGCCAGGTGCAGTGGCTCACTCACACCTGTAATCCCAGCACGTTCGGAAGCCAAGGCTAGTGAATCACTTGAGGTCAGGAATTTGAGACCAACCTGGCCAACATGGTGAAACACATTCTCTGCTAAAAATACAAAAATTAGCCGGGCATCATGGTGTGTGCCTGAAATTCCAGCTATTCCCGAGGCTGAGGCAGGAGAATCACTTGAACCCAAGAGGATGAGGTTGCAGTGAGTTGAGATGGCACCACTGCACTCCAGCCTGGGTGACAGAGCAAGACTCCATCTCAAAAATAAATAATTAATTAATTAAATAAATAAATATTACAAAGTTGTTAATATGTTTCGTCTCCCAAGACAGAGAGTAAGAGATATAAGAAATTCTGTAGAACCCTTCATACATTTCTTTCTTTTGTTATTGCCTTACAGTATCATATTCTAGGAATGCTGGTGACACCTAATGAAGCTCATCTTCCTCCAGATGAAGAAAAGGTTGCTATTTGACCAATGGTGATAGGCCTCCCCTCACCATCAGCATCAGCATACAATATTGAATTTTCCAAAGGTTTTCTCACATAGGAGTTACTCTTGGCCCCGTGAAAATCAAGAAAAAGCATGGGTAAAACTAGATAATTTGCCCAAAGCTTCAAGTCCAGATATACCTGACTGAAAATCTGGAGCTTTTGATCCTTATGTAGTTGAGAAACCTGCACTGGGGTCTACACTGGCCACATTGTTACCATTTTGACCTGGAATTTGATTTAACCCTGGCTTAAAATTGATTCCAGTATCACTAGATCTTAGCTATTTATGCTTTCTGATAAAGCATTAAGACTGTCCACCTTTTATATAAATAATTGTATAGATATTATTTTTCCCCAAAAGGTTTTATTGTCACCACGTGTTTTTTACCTTCTGAAATTATTCAATTTGTTAAGGAGAATGCCTCTACAAAGAATCATGGCAGTAAACAACTTGTGCTTGCATAGATATTAGTAACTTCTGTACTAAAAGTGTGATTGTCTAAGGCCATTATTTAATAGTATGTGTTTTTTCTTTGTTATCTCTTCTAAGAAAACTTTGAATAAAATAAAATATCAGGAAACCAATAAGTGATTCAACAAATGGGAGAGAGACGATTTCTAGTGGATGTTCTAGAGTTCATTCAGATTAAGAATCTCATTTCTAAGAAACTGATACAAATAATGATAATTCTGGTGTATGAGAGAATAATTACCAAGGCAGGTATATAATATTAAAACTTTTAGAAGTATTTTCAGCTCCATACATTGGAACAAAATTTTTTTTCTGGTTAATTATGTGATAATCATAAATGGTATCAACTAAAAATCTCCTGTCCTTAGGAGCACTAAAGTTTACATTTTTTTGTAAATCATTTAGAACAGGCATGACAAATATGTGGCGTGCCTGCAAGTACTCTCCTGTCTTACATCCACTGCAGGCATCACTAATCAATCAACTTCCTGCTGAGCCTAGATGTAGTCTCAGAAAACAATTTTTCAGAAAGTACCAGAGA
This sequence comes from Symphalangus syndactylus, assembly GCF_028878055.3. NCBI lineage: Eukaryota > Metazoa > Chordata > Mammalia > Primates > Hylobatidae > Symphalangus > Symphalangus syndactylus. The sequence continues at coordinate 59,669,813 of NC_072424.2, read as the reverse complement.
GCTTCAGCCATTGATGAAAACTTACTTGCTATTACTAGTCTGGATTGTCATAATTCAACATTAAGAGTTTATGTAACATCCAGTCAGCTTCTGACCATTAAAGTATTCCTCTGAACATATTAAATTATATTACTAATCAAGGGATCTTTAAGCATTTTAGTTTTTAAAAAATAAAGTATGTCAATACTTAACAGTATTTAATGCACACAAAAGTTATTTTTAAAATATAATAATTAATATCAGCATATATAAAAGAAAAAAGCTCTAAAAATAGCACAGAAAGAAAAACTTGTCAATAGTGCTAGTAAAAAATTGAGGTAAAATATGTTAGAAGAAGTGAGAGTCAAAAACTTAGGACATCTTTGTGTAAAATATATTATGTTAACAAAATAAGCCTTTTACATTTAGAAATGTATTTTTTCTATATGTAAAGGTTATTTTCTTATTAAATATATGTATATTTCTTTTTATATACTGGCAAAGAAAAATGTAACTTTATTTTTTAATTTATAAGTTATCAATTCTCAATAAACTAATTTTTTAAAACATTTTTTACCCATACAAAAAAAGGAACTGCAATTAGAAGCTATATCATTATTTTAATATTCTCTATTTTATTAAAAGGCTTAAATAACTTCCCCAATTTTAATAATCATTTTACTTAAGTGTCATCAGAATTTTTTGAATGAATTGTCCTTGGTTTTTGAAATTTATAGATAATCTCCATTAGGTAGAATATTACATGGAATGCTCCCTCAATTAAGAGTCAGAAGATCTGGGTTCTAAACAAAGCTCTACCATAAATTACTTACATGAACAAGGAGAGGCTAGTCTTCTGTAAAATGTATGGATTAGGCTAGAAAATCTCCAAGATCCTTTCAAGTTCTAAAATGCTATTTTATTATACTTAATTTATCTATAAATTTTCAGTATTTTAACCATCAAGGAAAATTTACATTTTATTCTGTAGTGTCTGTATGGACCTAGTTGTTTTGGGTTTTTAAAAATAAGAGGTATTTTTATGTGGTGATGTGTAAACAAAAAAAAATTTAATTGAAATGATTTAATGCTTCTCTAATTTTGTTTAATTATTGAGGAGTATTGTTGGACTAAAAGTCAATGATACACTTTAGAAACAGCATGTGTGAGTGCTGAAATCATTAGCAAAATTATTTGCATGTTTGTTCACATAGTGTTCATTAAGTTATTAATAGGGCCCATGACCCAGAAAAAGTCTAAATGCTATCTGGGTCAGACTGTCATGCTTTGAGGACATAGTATCAAATCTATAGATTGTCCTAACTTCAAGAATATATAGGTCAGCAGATTTAGATTCAGAACATATATCCCTGCAGTTAGCAGAAAAATGCCCCTGAACACATGAACATCATCTGTCTAATAGAATAATTAGCCATTCTGAGCACTTCATTACTATTAGTGATCCACATGAATGGAACAATGGAGCTTCCTGTTGATCAACAGGCATTTAAAACAAACATTACCTGATTTGGAATCCAGAAGGTAAGGATTTGAATTTTTACCCTATTGCTTGCTTGTCATGTGATCATAGGCAAATTAATCTTTCTGAGTCTCAGTTATGTCTCTTGTAAAATGTAATGATACAAATTTTGTCACCTGCTATTAATTTTTAATCTCCCAAACATTTCTCAAATTACACTATACCCACCAATGCCCACCCACTCTTTGATCACTATCATCTCTTGCCTCACTGCAGCCCTTTCACTGGTCTCCCTGCTTCCACTGTGGTGTGTAGTTCTCTCTAACCATTAGTGTGCTGGCAAATAGCTTACACACAAAAAGTTAATAAAATGAAATTAAAATTAAAATCCTCATTTCTAGCGTTTGCCAATTTCAGCAATATAAATACTCCTGCTATGGCTACCAATGTACGATGTCGCTGAACATAGAGTTAAGAAGAAACGCACTCAAGTGGCTCTAGAGACATAGTATAAGTTGATTCCTCATGCTACCAACCAGGAAAAGAACCTCATCTCTCTCCTCATGTATTAATAAGCTTAGTATCAAGAGACATGACTATGCATAAAAACTCTGTCAGCCCTTCAGATTCTTGAGACAAAAGAAAGAAACCTCACCAACAGAAGACACAAAAATCAGCATGAGAAATATCAGATTCTTACTTAATGTTATCTTCAATAGAAAATAAATGCAATTACTTAGAAAATCCTATTGCCTGATTTCAGTCAATTGCAAGTTATGAATATTTTAGCTCAGTGCCCTATTTTTAAAAAGAATAAATTAATTAATTGACTGAGGCCACACACAATGCTTTCTAATATTATTATATGCAATTAGAGAAATAAAATGCATTACAATGTTTAACAAAATATCTAGTACATAGGAAGAAATCAATAAATGATTTTAGTGATTATAATTCTTATACTCGCTATAAAGTTTCCCACAAACAAAAAGCAAGTTCTCCAAAACAAAATAGACAAGTGGAAAGTGGACCTGGGTTTAAAAAAAAAAAAAAAAAAAAAAAAAAAAACTTGCTCATGACACATCTTGGCTTTGCTTCATTAAATATAGCCTAACTTTTTAAACAAAGATAGAATAAACTAACCATTTTCCACAATATCTATGTCCTGACTTAGCAAAACAGGGCCTGTATAAACCTGAAAATAGGAAAACACATCTCTCTAAATTCTAGGTGGTGATTTGTGAGTCAAAGAATACCTTTCCCATAAATATGCCTTTACCCTTCTTTTTATCTCTACCTCTTACAGAAAGAGATTTATATATCCAAGCATGAACTTAAAACCCTAGAAAAACAGGCCGGGCATGGTGGCTCATGCCTGTAATCCCAACACTTTGGGAGGCCAAGTCGAGTGGATCACTTGATGTCAGGAGTTCGAGACCAGCCTGACCAAAATAGTGAAACCCTGTCTCTACTAAAAATAAAAGAAAAAATTAGTCGGGTGTGGTGGCAGGTGCCTGTAATCCCAGCTACTCAGGTGTCTGAGGCAGATTGCTTGAATCTGGGAGGTGGAGGTTGCAGTGAGGCGAGATCGTGCCACTGCACTCCAGCCTGGGTGACAGACTAAGACTACATCTCAAAAACAAACAACAACAACAAAACCCTAGAAAAACAAGAAGAGTGTTTAAAAAAGAAGGTTAAGGAGAAAGAGAAAAGAGCACGTTGCATTCTTGGTCATTGAACAGTCCCCTTCTTACAGCCCCACAAAACTTCTATCCTATGTACTACCATCACAGTATATTTTTTAATGTTTTATTTCTTCAATTACATTGGGACAAAAAATGAAATGTTAATGTAAGCTACAACATTTGTTATCTCTGTCTTTTAATTTGGGAACCAATATTAGGAATTTAATGTGTGTGCTGGATTTCTCCATATTTTTCATGATGTAAACTCTGATACTTCTCTGGTCTGCATCAATGAGCTCCCTTGTACCTCAGTTTTGGGGTGGGTTTGGCCAGGGAAACATGAAGGAGAGATTGGAAAGCAAGAGGAAAGATATATATTTCTCTATCTGGCTCCCTCCCTGACTCTCCATGTGCTTGTATTCAAAAGTCACAGTTCCTGTCCAGCAACCTTCCTCTGTAGCTACAGATGAGACATCTGGTAAGAAAAGATGACCACTGAAATAGAGTAAGTAATAAGAGTATATGAAGGAATGATATCTAAGGAGGTATACAAGTTTAAAGGAAACTAACAAAGGATGATGAAGCACCCTAAAGATAGCAGTAGTGAGGAGCCTTTACCCCCCCTTGGCCTGGAAGCACAAAGAGAGAGAGCAGTTATATGTGCCTACCCCTAGATGTAGCTGTAGCTGTGACTGTAGGACAGGGGCATATGAAGGCACTGCCAATCCATAGCCAGGTAAGTGCAGTGCTAACGAAATAAATACCCCAACCTCACACTTTAGTAATTATTCTTCCAGCATGTAATTCTTAAGGATATCATATTATAATGACATTATATAAGAAATGATAGGTATTCTTTAATAACAGAGAATGGTCACAGTATATTTTTAAATAAAATAAGCCCTTCAAAAGGGTGACAGTGTTGGGTACAGGAATTTGATAAATATTCTTTAAGTTTTTAAAAGACTGTCCTTCCTCTCTCTTTTTCTTTGTCTTGCCAAAGTCTACAAAGTCCAAAGGAATTAAAGACCAATTATAGAAAGTAATTTTTAAATTTTCTAAGAAAATAGGCAGAAGCAGTGGCTCATGCCTGTAACCCCAGCACTGTGGAAAGCAAAGGCAGACAGATGATTTGAGTCCAGGAGTTTGGGACAAACCTGGGCAACATGGTGAAACCCCATCTCTACAAAAAATACAAAAATTAGCTGGGCATGGTGGTGCGTGTCTGTTGTCCCAGCTAGCCAGAAGGCTGAGGCAGGAGGTTCAGCTGAGCCCAGGAGGTTGAGGCTGTAGTAAGCCATGATTGTACCACTGTATGCCAACCTGGGTGACAGAATGAGACTCTGTCTCACAAAAAAAAAAAAAAGAAAAGAAAAAGGTATAGAAAAACTTTGTAACCTTAGGCAGAAGAAGAAAATGTGTAAATCATATTTTTAAATGTTAATAAATTAGACTATATTAAAATTTAAAATTAGATATAAAATATACATAGAGGGTTAAAAGACAAGTCACAATCTAGAAGAAAGTGTTGGTAATGTACGTTATTGATAAGGTAACTAAAATGTATATAAAACTCCCACAATCAAACAAATAATGCAATATGAAATGAGATGCCATTAACAGTAACAACTAAAATTATACTAAAAAGTAGCAAAAATTTTAAAAAGTGGAACTATTCCATTTAGCACAGTGGTTAAAGTATACACTCTGGATACAAAGGGTCTGAGTTTGAATCCCAGTCATATCAATTATTAACGGAGTAACTTTGGTTAAACTATTTACTTTTTCTGTACCTTTATTTGTTCATCTGAAACAATATCAGATAATAAAAGCATTTGATTGGTAAAGTTTTTGTTATTGGGAAGGGAATTAATAATTTATGTAAAAATGCTTAGAAAAATCCCTAGCTCATAGAGCCATATAAATGCTAGTTTTTAACTTTTCTATTATTTTTATGAATGAACCTTCCTTTGGGGAACTCAAAAATTATTCTAAAAGGTATATGAAAGACTAAAAGTCCCCAGATTCCTAAGCCAAATATGAAAAGAAAAAAAGAGTGAGAATTGACCTCCTAAATGCTAAAACATACTTCAAAGCAATTATAATCAAAATATTATACAGCAGAAAAAAATACAAATGAGCCAATGAAAAAGTTGATGTGTAATTTTTCAAAGACATAGGGAAATGAACCACTTAGGGGCATAAGGAACTATACAGACATCAGTGTCCATGTGACCAAACTATGCAGTAAGTTTTCCAAAACCTTTAATCAGGGAACTCTTGTGTGAGAGTGTAGGATTTCACCATAATCCCTAGTCTATAGAGAATGGTATACAGCCCTGATCTGGATGCAACTGTCAAGAAATTAAACTCTAGCGATGCTCCCAAGCTGGTGCTAAAACATGCCATCCTAGAGGAATATCAATATACTTTTTCACACATACTGGGGCACTAAATCATGTATCTATCTTCCCTCATATAATTCATTAGATCGATATTTCTAAAATGAAGACAATTCTCCTGCCTGGTTTCTCTTACACAAAAAAAAAGGGATTAGTAGTTCTAAACAAAAGGACATATTCTATAACCAAGTGCAAATCTGTAACTATTGTAGAAGAAATCATTGATAGATTGCTCTGCAAATAGGTTGAACTACCATGTCAGCTGTCCCTAAACATTCCTGCTCTATCACAAAAAAAAACAAAGTAAAAATTCTCCTTTGTGGTGCCCTCAGTTTTTAGCTATATTATAATGGAAATGTGGTTTGCCAAAATGTATTGAGGTCTCTGACATTACATCATAAACATAGCAATCCAAAGGGATCTGTTGCTAAATTTACTTTATATATATCCCAAACTATAACTCATAAAGACTGCTGATAGAACCACGGCTGTTTCTCGCTTGTCTGTAAGTGAAGGGCTCATGTTTACTGTGATTATGAATAGTGTCACCAGCAGAGCATAGATGGCTACAAAACAGTGGCAGAGGTGCGCTCATGCACTCAGGGGATAGTGCTGAACATTATCTCCAGTTATTTATTCTCTCTGCCCAATGGCATGAAGAGATACAAGATATGCAAGAAAATCAATGTATAGAAACATGTTCCTAACAAGTCTCTGCCAGCTAGACAAATTGCCTTAGCTTTTTTCGTGGGAAATAATAAAGAGTGATAAACCAAACAAGTTTCTCCAGGTACAGGGAATATCCCTGTTCATTAGCACTAAGTGGATAGGTGTCTACATTTATCATGCAATCCCAGAAAAGCAAAATCTTGAGGAGCAATAGTTTTCTTAGTTAAGGCAAGCAGCGGTAGAAAGGACAATCTTGAAGTGTGCATCTGAATAAAATCAACCACCACAGATCTCTGCCTGATGTGTACAATAGTGAATTGACTCATGGATTAAAGAACTAAAGAAAGTAAAGAAAAAGTGGTGTAACATTGTCTCCTGGTGCACATCAAATATCCCTGTGATCCTCCACATTGTGGAACCTCACATCTAGTTAGGTATGGTTCATGTGATCATCTCTGTGTAACCAAGTGTGAACAGAAATAGCTTATGTCATTTCTAGGCCAAGATAGTAAAGGATCTATGTCCTTCCTCTATCTCTTCCTTTTTTGTAGTAGTTTGTAAGCCCTGTGTTCCAGATGGCACACTTATAAGATTAAGAATTGCCTCACCCACATCAGATCTTGTTTGAAGAAAATGTAAACTTTTACTCTACTAATTTACTGGGATACTGAAGTCTATTTGTTTCTGCAGCACGACATAGTCTGCCCTTACTTATACAATGGGTACATAGCCTTATAACCTGTCCATGGGAAAGAACCTTGTAACTATGAACCTGAAGACAGAAGCTATTAAAAGAGAGATTTGATTACATAAAATCTGTTACTATTGTATGTCAAAAGTACTAAGAGCAAAATTAAAAGATAAAACTGAGAAGAATATTTCATTCCTCTTGCTCTTTCTCTCTCTATATATATACATATATATGTATATATATACATATATATGTATATATATACATATATATGTATATATATATATACACGCACACATATATGTAACAAATCTATCCATGTAGCAAAAAAGTATTTCTCCCTTTAATATGTGAAGAATTCTTAATGATCAATAAAAATTACAAACAGGAATATAGGCAATGAAGATTAATAGATGTATCACAGATTGCATCTTATTGCTAATGAGACCAAAATTAAGCAAATTAGAATTTCATCCTTTATGTAAAAGAAATCTGGAGATAAGAGATTTAGGACTGTTAAGGCATTTGGGTACTGATATGGCTTTTCTATGTGTCCCACTTAAATTTCATGTTGAATTGTAATTTCTAGTGTTGGAGGTGAGGCCTTGTGGAAGGTGATTAGGCCATGGGGGTGGTTTCTAATGGTTTAGCACCATCCCCCTAGTTCTGTCTTATGATAGAGTTCTCACAAGATCTGGTTGTTTATAAAAGTGTATAGCACCTCTCCCTTCTCTCTCTTTCTTTCACTCTCTCTCTCTCTCTCCTGCCAGCCATGTGAAGATCATGCCTGCTTCCCCTTCCCCTTCTGCCATGATTGTAAGTTTCCTGAGGCCTCTCCAGAAGCAGAAGCCTGTACAGCCCACAGAACCATTAGCCAATTCAACCTCTTTTCTTTAAAAATTACACAGGCTCAGGTATGTCTTTATAGCCGTGTGATAACTAACATACAAGTATTATCACGGACCCAAGCTCTTTCTTTCTGTTTTTCCGTTCTTAGTATGTGGCTTCCATTCACAAGGCCAATGTTGACTCAATTTAGCTACTAAAGCTTAAACCATTTTGTCTACATTTCAAGTAACTGTAGCAAGAATTTTCCAAAGCTTATATGTTCATCTCATTGGCCACCTCTATATCCAGGGCTGCTGAAAAATTTCCAATGTTATGTTAGTAGTGAAGGAAAGAATAGACATGGTATAGATAAAGTTCCCTCTTTGTCCAACCAAGCACTCATGCCCTCCTTTCCTATAAGAAGGACACACACCTTCTCCTTCCTTAAACAGTAGCCCTAATGTTATATTCAGTTGCAGCATCCATACCAATATCCAGAACCTCTAGTCAACACTCAGTCTCTTCCATTGGGTCCTAAGGGGTTTTATGGTCAGGCAATCTGTTGACTGAAATATGTTACCTATACTCAAGACTGACAAACAATGGTTATGAAGGAATAAGATACCCTGAAGGACACACACACACACACACACAACACCTTCTTAACAGAAAGAGTGAGAGTAGGGAAACATAGTAGTAATCTCTGGTCCTGTCGGGCAGGAGTAAGAAAAGTTCCCAGTCCTGGCATGAAGCGAGTGCCTAATTAGCCAGTGGGAAACTCCTGGTAATTCCTCTAAGAGGATCTCCTTGGTTCACTGTTCTCCATGGCCTCTGGTTCAGGGGGGACAGAGGTGGTTTCCTGGGAGTACTTTCTTTCTGGTGCTTACACAACTTCCAGCCGTTATTGGTACTTATTGCACAAATCACAGATTGTTTTAGAAGGTAAGACACTGGCTGTTGCAGGAAAAATTCGTGGGCTTTCTGGCAAGACAGTTCTCTAAAAATATATTAGGCTTCTTATCTCTTAGCTTCTAGTTGGTTCCATGTGTTTGGCCATAGTTTTTATATTTGAAGATTTTGACTTTTAATTTTCAAACTCTGTGCTTTGCTTCAGTGGGAATACATTATCATTCATTCTTAATTTTAAGGCAGGTTTATGGTAAGTGCCTTGCAACAATTCAGACTGCCAAAAGTAAAGGAAAAGATAAATGAAAAGTTTAGACAAATGATAAATATTGCTATATCTATGTAGTGGGTTCATGGAGGTTTTTTAAATTATCACCTCTACTAATGTATATATTTGACATTTTTCATGATAAAAGGTTTTTTTAACAAAACAAAAATAAAGGGGAAAGAAGATACTCATTTATTCTCCTAAAAAAATAATGCAGGCTCAGGGCCTACACAAGACCAACTGAATAAAAATCTCTGGGTGAGCATTTTTAATAAGTGTCTCTGCTGAGTCTTCTGCACCCTAAAATTGAAAAATACTACATTAAAATGTAAAGAGAAACCATTTACAGTTTTATTCCTCATTTAGCAATGTGTCATACATATTTTATAAAATTCTAGAGTATTTATATTTATCACTTTATTTTATTTGCCTCTTCTTTTTTCCATAAGTTATTGGGGTACAGGTGGTATTTGGTTACATGAGTAAGTTCTTTAGTGGTTATTTGTGAGATTTTGGTGCACCCATCACCTGAGCAATATACACTGCACCACATTTGTAGTCTTTTATTCCTTGTCCCCCTCCCACTCTTCCCCCCAAGTCCCCAAAGTCTATTGTATCATTCTTATGCCTTTGCATTCTCATAGCTTAGCAACTGTGTTCATCAGGGATATTGGTCTGTAGTTTTCTTTTTTTGTTATGTCTTCCCTGTTTCTGGTATTAGGGTGACACTGGCTTCAAAGAATTATTTAGGGAGGATTCCTCCTTTCACTCTCCTGTGTAATAGTGTCAATAAAATTGGTACCAATTTTTTGAATGTCTGATAGAATTCAGCTGTGAATCTATCTGGTCCTGGCCTTCTATTTTTGGCAATTTTATTATTACCATTTCGATCTTGTTACTTTTATTATTGGTCTCTTCAGAGTTTCTATATTTTCTTAGTTTCATCTAGGAGGCTGTTGTATTTCCAGGAATTTATCCATCTCCTCTCAGTTTTCTAGTTTATGCATGTAAAGGTGTTCATAGTAGCCTTGAACAATCTTTTGTATTTCTGCAGTATTAGTAGTAATATCTCCCATTTCATTTCTAATTGAGCTTATTTGGATCTTCTTTCTTCTTTTCTTTGTTAGTGTCAGTAATGGCCTACCAATTTTATTTATCTTTTCAAAGAACCAGCACTATGTTTCATTTATCTGTTGTAATTTTTGTTGTTGTTTTAATTTCATTTTGTTCTGCTCTGATTTTTGTTATTTTTTTTTCTTCAGGAGGCTTGGGCTTGGATTGTTCTTCTTTCTCCAGTTCCATGAAGTGTGACCTTAGATTGTCTTCCTTGTGCTCTTGCAGACTTTTTGATGTAGACATTTAATGCTATGAACTTTCATCTTACCATCATTTTTGTTGTATCCCTGAGGTTTTGATAGATTGTGTCACTATTATCATTCAGTTCAAAGAACTTTTTAATTTCCATCTTGATTTCACTGTGGACCCAATGATCATTCAGGAACAGGTTACTTGATTTTCATGTATCTGCAAGGTTTGAGGGTTCCTTTTCAAGTTGATTTCTAATTTTATTCCACTGTGGTCAGACAGAGTACTTGATAAAATTTTGATTTTCTTAAATTTACTGAGACTCTTTTGTGGCCTATCGTATGGTCTATCTTGAAGAATGTTCCATGTGCCGATGAATAGAATGTATATTCTGCAGTTGTTGGGTAGAATGATCTGTGAATATCTGTTAAGTCCATTTGTTCTAGCGTATAGTTTAAGTCCATTGTTTCTTCATTGACTTTCTGTCTTGATGAGCGTCTAGTGCTGTCAGTGGAGCATTAAAGTTCCCCACTATTATTGTGTTGCCATCTATCTCATTTCTTAGGCCTAGTAGTAATTGTTTTATAAATTTGGGTGCTCCTCAGTTAGAATGGTGATCATTAAAAAGTCAGGAAACAACAGGTGCTGGAGAGGATGTGGAGAAATAGGAAGACTTTTACACTGTTGGTGGGACTGTAAACTAGTTCAACCATGGTGGAAGTCAGCGTGGCAATTCCTCAGGGATCTAGAACTAGAAATACCATTTGACCCGGCCATCCCATTACTGGGTATATACACAAAGGATTATAAATCATGCTGCTATAAAGACACATGCACACATATGTTTATTGCGGCACTATTCACAATAGCAAAGACTTGGAACCAACCCAAATGTCCAACAATGATAGACTGGATTAAGAAAATGTGGCACATATACACCATGGAATACTATGCAGCCATAAAAAATGTTGAGTTCATGTCCTTTGAAGGGACATGGATGAAGCTGGAAACTATCATTCTCAGCAAACTATCGCAAGGACAAAAACCAAACACCACATGTTCTCACTCATAGGTGGGAATTGAACAATGAGAACACATGGTCACAGGAAGGGGAACATCACACACCGAGACCTGTTGTGGGGTAGGAGGAGGTGGGGGGGATAGCATTAGGAGATATACCTAATGCTAAATGATGAGTTAATGGGTACAGCACACCAACATGGCACATGTATACATATGTAACAAACCTGCACATTGTGCACATGTACCCTAAAACTTAAAGTATAATAATAATAAAAAAATTAAAAAATAAAATAAATTTGGGTGCTCCAGTGTTAGGTGTATATATATGTAGAATTCTGATATTTTCCTGTTGGACTAGTCATTTTATCACTATATAATGTCCCTCTTTGTCTTGTTTAAATGCTGTTGCGTTAAAGTTTATTTTGTCTGATATAAGAATAGCTCCTCTGGCTCACTTTTGGTGTCTATTTGCATGGGATATCTTTTTCCATCCCCTTACCTTAAGTTTATGTGAGTCCTATGTGTTAGGTGAGTCTCCTGAGACAGCAGAAAGTTAGTTGGTGAATTCTCATCCATTCTTGCATTCTGTTTCATTTTAGTAAATCATTTAGGTCATTTACGTTTAACATTAGTATTGAGATATGAGGTAATATTCTATTCATCATGCTATTTCTTGCCTGAATACCTTGTTTATTCTGTTGTGTTATTGTTTTATAGTTCCTGTGAGATTTATTCTTTAAGAAGGTTCTGTATTTGTGTATTTTGAGAATTTATTTCAAAATCTAGAGCTCCTCTTAGCAGTTCTTATAGTGCTGGCTTGGTAGTGGTGAATTCTCTCAGCATTTGTTTGTCTGGAAAAGACTGTATCTTTTCTTCACTTGTGAATCTTAGTTTCACTGGAAACAAAATCCTTAGCTGATAATTGTTTCGTTTGAAGGGGCTAAAAATAGGGCCCCAATCCCTTCCAGCTGGTAGGGTTTCTGCTGAGAAATCTGTAGTTAATCTGATAGGTTTTCCTTTATAGGTTTCCTGATGCTTTTGCCTCACAGCTCTTAAGATTCTTTCCTTTGTCTTGACTTTAGATAACCTAATGACTATGTGCCTAGGTGACGATCTTATGATGAATTTTCCAGGTGTTCTTTGAGCTTCTTGTATTCAGATGTCTGGATTTCTAGCAAGAATGGGGAAGTTTTCCTTGATTATTCTCTTATGTATGTTATCCAAACTTTCAGATTTATCTTCTTGCTTGGGAGCACCAATTATTCTTAGGTTTGGATGTTTCACGTAGTTCCAAACTTCTTGGAAGATTTGTTTTTTTTTTTTATTCTTTTTTATTTTGTTTGATGGATTGGGTTAATTCAAAAGCCTTGTCTTTGAGTTCGGGAAGTTCTTTCTTCTGCTTGTTTGATTCTATTGCTGAGAATATCCTGTGCATTTTGCATTTCTCCATGTCCTTGATTTCCAGACATTGTGATTTTTTTGTTTATGCTCTCTATTTCACTGAATAATTCTCCTTTTATATCCTATATCATGTTTTTTATTTATCTAAGTTGAACTTCACTTTCTCTTGTGCCTCCTTGATTAGCATAATAATCAACCTTCTGAAATCCTTTTCTGTCAATTCAGTGATTTTGTCTTCGCTTAGATCCATTGCTGGTGTGATCTTTTGGGGGTGTTAAATAACCTTGTTTTGTCATATTACCAGAATTGTTTTTCTGGTTTTTCTCATTTGGGTAGACTAAGTCAGAAGGAAGAGCTGGGACTCAAGGGCTGCTGTTCAAATTCCTTTGTCCCATGGGGTGCTCCCTTGATGTGTTCTCCCTCTTCCCCTAAGGATGGAGCTTCCTGAGAGCCAAACTCCAGTGATTGTTTTTGCTCCTCTAGCCACCCAGCAAAGCTACCGGCCTCCAGGCTGGTACTGGAAATTATCTGCAAAGAGTCCCGTGATGTGATCTATCTTCAAATCTTGCAGCCATGGATACCAGCACCTGCTCCAGTGGAGGCAGCAGGATAGTAAAGTGGAATCTGTGAGGGTCCTTGGTTGTATTTTTTTGTTTAGTATGCTGGTTTTCTGTTGGTTGGTCACTAGCCAGGAGGTGACACTTTCAAGAGCCCATCAGGTGTGGTACTATAGAGAGGATGCAAACTTGCCCTAGGGTCACCTGGTTAAGTATTCAGATTTCTCAGGTGGTGGGAAGAGCCACAGACCTCCCAAGAAATTATGTCCTTTGTCTTCAGCAAACAGGGTGGGTGGAGAAAGACTACCAGGTGGAAGCAGAGATAGGCATGTCTGAGCCCAGACTTTCCTTGGGCAGGGCTTGCTGCAGCTGCTGTGGAGGTTGGGGGTATAATTCACAAGCTAATGGAGTTATATTCCCATGGGTATTACATTTTCAATAAAGTTCATTTATCTTACAGAAGGCCAAAGTTACATATTTACAAAATTAGTTCTTACCAAAAAAAATCAACCCAATAGGGTATGAAGATTCATAATTTTTCAAAGTAGCAACTATTAAAGCTAATGGAATGTGAGAGAAAAACGGTAGAAGCACTTGTTTAGAAGGTCAACTATTCTTAAGACACAACTAGTTTTACATTCAGAAAACTAAGGTATTAATTTACATTATCTACATTTTTTAATATAATTTTAAAATAATCACTTCAAATTAGCTGTATCTAAGCAACCATCTCTTACTTCTTCTCATAACTCTAAATATTACCAAATAAAACTACATTTTTAGTTAATAGTGGCATTAAAGTATGATATTAACAGTGTGATAAACACAACCATGATTGTTTCAAATTTCTTCATGGCCATTTTTTCAGGCCCAGGTTTACACCTTTAATAAAGCACACAATACACGTGCATTTCAATTAAAGAATTTAATATCTATTCCAACTTTATGTCTTGAGACAAAAAATAACAAAATAAAATTATGGAAAATATGATATGAAGTAGTTTGTTTTTAAATGATCAACTTTTTTAACAGATTATGTCAATAGGAGGGTAAATTTATTACATTGACTTAAGTCATTATTTTTTCAATGAAATCAGCCAAATTGAGTTGTTTTGATATGGCCATGAAATAAAATTTTCACACTAAAGTTTAAAAAGCACTGCATTAATTTTCTCTAATTTAAAGGGAAATAAAAAAATACATAAAACAAGCTCAGTTTATATAAATATATATAAATACATGCTGTATTATTTTGCTAGAGCTGCCACAACAAACTGTCACAAACTGGTTGGCCTCAACAACAGAGATATATTGTACCACAGTTGTGGAGGATAGAAGTTCAAGATTAAAACATGTCAGCAGGGTTGGTTCCCTCTGAGTACTGTGAGGGAAAATCTGTTCCATGTCTCTCTCCTAACTTATGATCGTTTTTGGATCATTTTTGGCATTCCATAGCTTAAAGATTTATTACTCTGTTCTCTGCTTTTATTTCACATGTTGGTTTCCTTCTGTTTATGAGTACAAATTTCCTAGGGAAACCAGTTGTTTTAAATGAGACCCCGCTCTAACGACCTCATTTTAAGTTGATAACCTCATTTAACTTGATTGCCTCTGTAAAGGCCCTATTTTCAAATAAGGTGCCTTAGGATTCTCTAGAGGGACAGAACTAGTATATATATTATATATGTGTTTGTGTATGTATATAATATACTATTATACTAATAGTATATATATATTTTATATATAGACAGAGAGTATATATATATATATATATATAACGTGTGTGTGTATATATATATGTGTGTGTATATATATGTATGTGGGGGAGTTCATTAAATATTAACACATATGTTCACAAGGTCCCACAATAGGCAGTCTGCAAGCTGAGAAACAAGTAGAGCCAATCTGAGTCCCAGAACTGAAGAACTTAAAGTCTGATATTCGAAGGCAGGAAGCATCCAGCATGGGACAAAGATGTAGGCTGGAATGCTAGGCCAGTCTAGACCTTTACTTTTTTCTTCCTGCTTTTTATATTCTAACCACATTGTCAGCGGATTAGATGGTGCCCACCCAGATTAAGGATGGGTCTTCCTTTCACGGCTCACTGACTCAAATGTTAATCTCCTTTGGCAACACCTTCACAGACACACACAGGAGCAGTACTTTGCACTCTTCAATCTAACAAGTTGACACCCAGTATTAACCATCACAAGTCCACCCCTTGTCGACTTGAACCCATACACATCTCCTGAGATCATACATAATCTTCAAATAAAGACAATAATAAGGTTATAATTATGCCTAACATAATGCAGTTACCCTTGGTACAACCAGAAATGCATCAATCCCCAACCGAAATACTATTACATAAAGTTAACAACACTTAAGTATTGATATGAAGTCATATGATAAAGAAAAAAGAAAATGAAGATATTTTCTTAGTACAAGTGTATATATTCACAAACATGTTTTTAACAAAAGAAGGAGGAAATATGACAATTACAGTCCTCATTTTTGCAGCTGGTATTGATGACTACCTTATTCTACTACCCATTCTGTATTGCCTTTGCCTTCAGCAAGCACCTCAGCAGGTCATGATTTTACTTGGTGGAGTGACCCAAACCTTCATTCCTGAAGAGTCTGGGCCATTTGTAGTCCTGCCTGGATTGGGCTGTTGTAGTTTCCCATTGACCTTAATCACAAAGTATGATTAATACTAAGAAACACTCTAATGGGTCTCCTGTATTCCATGCGTACTCTTCCTTACTTCCATTGTGGAGTAGTAGACTGATTTCATCATGATAGTTCGCGTCAATCACCCCAGCCAACACTGTAACTCTCTTCTTAGCCTGTTGACTTAAAGGTAGGAGGAGCCCAAAGTGTCCAGGTGGCAACCTTAACTTCCAGTTTAATTGAATCATTGTGCCTCCTGGTGGCAGCATTCCTTCCTCTGGAACTAAGACTTCTAGGTGAGCAGAATGTAATGTCATGGAAACAGGAAGCAAAAATTTTGCTAGTGGTTCACTAGGGGTTATAGTGTGTGGTTCCACTTCCACCTCCACCTCTTGATTCCTGGACTTATGAATCCTAGCTATGGGAGAAAGAGTATCATATATTGGACACTGACACAGAACATACCAGGCCTTCTGGAGAACTTTGCTTCAGTCCTGCAAAGTATTGTCACCTAGTTGGTGTGTAATTGTGACTTCAAAGAGCATTACACTGTTCTATCCATTCAGCTACTTCAGAATGATGGAGAACATGGTAAGACCAGTGAATTCCATAAGCATGAGTCCACTGCCACACATCTTTAGCTGTAAAGTAAGTGCCTTGGTCAAAGGCAATGCTGTGTGAAATAGCATGATGGTGGATAAGGCATTCTGTGAGTCCATAGACGGTAGTCTTGGCAGAAGCATTGTGTGCAGCATAGGCAAACCCATATTTGGAGTAAGTGTCTATTCTAGTGAGGACAAACCTCTGCCCTTTCCATGATGGAAGAGTTCCAATATAATCAACCTGCCACCAGGTCGCTGGCTGATCACCCTGAGGAATGGTGTCATATCAAGAGCTCAGTGTTGGTCTCTGCTGCTGGCAAATTGGGCACTCAGCAGTGGCCATAGTCAGGTCAGCATTGGTGAGTGGAAGTCCATGTTGCTGAGCCCATGCATAACCTCCATCTCTGCCACCATGGCCACTTTGTTCATAGGCCCATTGGGCAATGAAAGGAATAGCTGGGGAAAGAAGCTGAGTGGTATCCACAGAACGGGTCATCCTATCCACATGATGATTAAAATCCTCCTCTGCTGAGGTCACCTGTTGCTGAGCACTAACATGGGATACAAATGTCTTCGCAGTGTTTGAACATTCAGAGAGGTCCATCCTCATACCACTTCCCCAAATTTCTTTGTCACCAATTTTCCAATCTTGGGTTCTTCTAAGTCCCCGGCCATCCAGCCAAACCTTTGGCTACAGCCCATGAATCAGTATATAATCACACATCTGGGCATTTCTCCTTCCATACAAAGTGCACAACTAGGTGCACTGCTCAAAGTTCTGCCCATTGGGAAGATGTTCCTTCACTGCTGTCCTTCAGGAATGTCCTAGAAAGGGGTTGTAGTGCCAAAGCTCTCCACTTTTGGGTGGTGCTTGCATACTGTACAGAACCACCTGTGAACCAGGCCCTAGTCTTCTCTTCCTCTGTCAACTGATCATAGGGAACTCCCCATGAGGCCATCAGTGCAGGTGAGGGGAGAGAAGGCAGGGTGGCAGGAGTGGAGACCATGGGCATTTGAGCCACTTTCTCATGTAACTTACTTGTGCCTTCAGGACCTGCTCGAGCCCAGTCACATATATACCACTTCCATTTAATGATGGAATGCTGCTGTGCATGACCCACTTTATGACTAGATGGGTCAGAAAGCATCCAGTTCATGATAGGCAGTTCAGGTCACAAGGTGACTTAATGACCCATAGTCAAACATTCAGTCTCCACCAAAGCCCAGTAACAGGCCAAAAGCTGTCTCTCAAAAAGAGGGTAGTTATCTGCAGAAGATGACAGGGCCTTGATCCAAATTCCTGTGGGCCTCCACTTTGATTTTCCTAGGGGTGCTTGCCAAAGGCCCCAAACAGCATCCCTATCTGTCACTGACACCTCAAGCACCGTTGGATCTGCTGGGGCATATGGCCCAAGTGGCAGAGCAGCTTGCACAGCAGCCGGGACCTGTTGCAGAGCCTTCTCCTGTTCTGGGCACCACTCAAAACTGGCAGCGTTACAGGTCACTCAATAAATGGGCTGGAGTAACACACCCAAATGAGGAATGTGTTGCCTCCAAAATCCAAATAGATCACTAGACATTGTGCTTCTTTCTTGCTTGTAGAAAGGGCCAAATACGCCACTTATCCTTCACCTTAGAAGGAATATCTCAACAGGCCCCACCCCACTGGACCTCTAGAAATTTTACTAAGGTAGAAAGTCCCTGAATTTTAGACAGATTTATTTCCCAACCTCTGGCATGCAAATGTCTCACCAATAAGTCCAGCATGTTTGCTACTCCTTGCTCACTGGATCCAATCAGCATAATGTAATCAATGTAATGGACCAGTGTGATATCTTACAGAAACGAAAAGTAATCAAGTTCTCCCCGAATAAGATTACGACACAAAGCCAGAAAGTAGATATACCTCTGAGGCAGGACAATAAAGGTATATTGCTGGCCTTACCAGCTGAAGGCAAATTGCTTCTGGTGGGCCTTATGGACAGGAATGGAGAAAAAGGCATTTGCTAAGTCAATGGCTGCATACCAGGTACTAGGGGATGTGTTAATTTGCTCAAGCAATAAAACCACATCTGGGACAGCAACTGCAATTAGAGTCACCACTTGGTTAAGCTTACAATAATCCACTGTTATTCTTCGAGATCCATCTGTCTTTTTCACAGAGCAAATGGGAGAGTTGAATGGGGATGTGGTGAGAATCACCACCCCTGCATCTTTTAAGTCCTTGATGGTGGCAGTAATCTCTCCAATCCCTCCAGGAATGTGATATTGTTTTTGATTTACTATTTTTCTAGATAGAAGCAGCTCTGATGGCTTTTATTTGGCCTTTCCCACCATAATAGCCCTTACCCTACCAGTCAGGGAGCCAATGTAAGGGTTCTGCCAGCTGCTAAGTATGTCTATGCCAATTATGCATTCTGGCACTGGGGAAATGACTACAGGATGAGTCTGAGGACCCACTGGACCCATTATAAGTCTAATGAGCTAAAACTCCATTAATTACCTGACCTCCATAAGCCCCTCCTTTAACTGGAAGACAACAATGATGCTTTGGGTCCCCTGGAATCAACATCAGCTCAGAACCAATGTCCAGTAGTCCCCAAAATGTCTGATTATTTCCCTTTTCCTAATGCACAGTTACCCTGGTAAAAGGCTGGAGGTCTCCTTGGGGTGGCAACCGGGGGGGGTGGCGTGGGGGGAATGGGAGAAAGATTAACAGCATAAACTGTCAGTAGTGTAGTGGGGTCCTTCCTCAAGGAGACACAGTCTCCTCTTCATTCAAGGGGTTCTGGGCCTACAAACTGGCTCAAGTCTGGAATTTAATTGAAGAGCCATGATTCTCTGTTTTTTATAATTCAAATTAGTCTTTTGCCCATCCAACCTAGCAGTTTTCTACTTGTATAAATTAAGCAGGAATGCAGTAGGCTTTCTATCAATTTTGCTTCTAGGAACACCACATTAATTGACCAATGGCAGAGCTCTACACAAGTCAGACTAGTCTGATTGCTGCTTTAACTTTTCTGTCCATTAGAGTAGCTATGCCAACCTTGCCTTTGATGGTTGAGTGCCTCCACTTGGCCCCTGCCACCTCAGGATCCAATTATTCCCATTCTATTTAAATTTTGTTGTGAGTGACTGTGTTAAATCTGACACACAGAGGAGAGAAATTACAAGGCACTTCAAAGATGCAGGTGCTGCCCTCACAAACCTATTTTGCAAGGCATTGGTCAAGGGTATATCATCTGTGCCCTCCTAACTGTTGTGAGTAGGTCTAAAGTGACTAATCCACTTCACCATCCCAATCTCTCTAAGCCTTTGGATCCCTTCCTCTACATTAAACCAAGGGAGACCAGCTCACTCACAGTTGGCCATCTTTTCATCCATATTTCAGTTAACCAAGCAAATAAACTATTAGAACCTTTTTAACTCCCTGAGCTGCAACATTAAAAGCAGAGTCCCTACTTAATGGGCCCAAATCAATAAATTCACCCTATCCAACTCTGTGTTTCTTCCACCATTATCCCACACTCTGTATATCCATTCCCACCTCGTGGGTCATACTCTCCACCTGGGACTTCAGTCTATTTATAGGTCTAGAAGCAAACAGGAACGTTGGGGGTGGCTCCTGCAGAGAATCAACATTATCTTGCCTGACAACTTTCTTGGGAAGGCCATCACTGTTGCTTCAGGCAGCGCAGGGTTCATCTCCTCAGACAAAGTTGGAAAGGCTGATGGCAGCATGGGTCAGGGAGGGATGTTGCCACTACTGGGGATGCGGAATCTTTTTCTTCTGGCAAAAGTTTCATCAGAGTTTACAAACTCAGTGTCTCCAGCTTCATCAGTGTCCTCCCACATGTCCCCATTCCAAGTTTTAGGGTCCCGTTCTTTTCCAATCAATGTTCTCATTTTAACAGTAGGTATCTGGTGAGGCTGTGCATGCACCTTTTATTACAGGTCAGCCACTCTCATGATAAGGGCTTGTGTTTGTTTTTTCACAATTTCAGGAGATAAGACTCTCACTCAGGGCAACCTTAGTAGATTTGAGGCTCAGTACCTGCATCTGAATCTAGTTAGAATCCCTGAGTTCATCATTTTCTTTTATCACTTTGTCCAGTGAACTTAGGAGCAACCAACCAGCTTCGTTATGTTCCTTGGTTCTCCACATGTAGTCAAGGTATTATGTGTAGAGTCACTAAACTTGCCTCTCACAAGCAGTGGATCAGCAGTGTCAAATGCATTTATTTTGCATAACTCTGTAAACAGTTCACATTAAGAACTATCAATGTTCTCCATACTATTAGAAGTAGAGTCCTTAGAATTTGGGGTCTAATTATATTAAGCAGCCAACTCCAGAAACCTCAAAACCAATGAAATAACTCCATCCTTAATATTCTAGAACCACACCTGGTACCAAAATCTGTATAGTCAGAGTTCTCTAGAGGGACAGAACTAATAAAGGGAAGTTTATTAAGTATTAACCCATGATCACAATGTCCCACAATAGGCCATCTGCAAGCTGAGGAGCAAGGAGAGCCAGTCCAAGTCCCAAAACTGAAGAATTTGGAGTCTGATGCTTGAGGGCAAGAAGCATCCAGCATGGGAGAAAGATGTAGGCTGGAAGGCTAAGCCAGTCTAGTCTTTTCACATTTTTTCTGCCTGCTTTTTATATTCTAGCCATGCTGGAAGCTGATTTGATTGTGTCCACCTAGATTAAATGTGGTTCTGCCTTTCCCAGATCACTACCTCAAATGTTAATCTCCTTTGGCAACACTGTCACAGACACACCCAGGATCAATTCTTTGCATCCTTCAATCTAATCAAATTGACAGTCAGTATTAGCCATCAAATAAAGTGACATTCTGAAGTACTGAGGGTTAGAACATTAACATATCCCTTTTAGAGGAACACAATTCAACTGATAGCATATGCATATACTTATAAAATATTAAATATAGGCACACTATAAAAATTAGTTCCATAGAGTATATGATTTCCTCATGGACATATCTCCTGAGTTCTTTAATCTACTAAAAATAAATACTGGAGAAAGAATAGCCACTGAGAAATCTGAATTCAGCTTCTCCACACTCACTTACTCTATGATAGGGAAAAATTATAACTTCCTTGAACATATTTCCTTATTTTTAAAAATGAAGTGATTGGCATAGATAATTTCCAAGATGTTATAAATATATATACTTCTAGGTTATTTTTTCAATTTAAAAACTAATATACAGATGTGGTTTTATATAATAAGTCAAACATCATAAAAGGCTTTGTTATGAAATACAAGATTTTTCCCCATTCAAAATTCTTGAGAAGAGGCAGAGAAAGATGGTGGAATAGAAGCCTCCACCAATTATTCCCTTGGCAAGGGCAGCAACTTAACAACTATCTACACAGGATAAAAACACCTTTAAAAGAACCAAAAATCAGGTGAGTCCCATAGTACCTTGTTTTACCTTTGCATCACTGAAAGAGGCACTGAAGAAATAGGAAAAAAAAAAGTCTGGAATCACCAATGCCATCCAACCACCATCTCCCCCACCCACCCCAGCCACAGTGGTGTGATGTGAAGTGGTGTGATGTGAAGTGGTGTGATGAAGTGGTGTGATGTGAAGAGTGTCTGTGCAGAGTGATGTGAAGAGTGTGATGTGAAGAGACACTCTGGGCACTGTGGGAGGTAGAACACAGCAACTGTGAGGCATTGGACTCAGTGCAGTCCTGTTAGAGCATAAAGAAAACCTAGACAAAACTCAGCTGACACCCGCCCATGAAGGGAACATTTAAACCATCCCTAGCCAGAGGAAAATTGCTGATCCCAGCAGTCCAAACCTTGCCATGGGGGGATAAATTGCTCTGGGTCTGTAATTAATCCTGAAATCACTCTAGGCCACAAAGACTGCAATTCTTAGGCAAGTCCTAGTGCTGAACGAGGCCCAGAGACAGTGGACTTGGGGTGTGTGGGGGGGAAGCATGTGACCTACTGAGACAGCAGCTGGGGCAGCTAAGAGAGTACTGGCATCAACTCTCCCTTAACCCCTGGCTACACAGCTTATGGCTCCAAAAGAGACCCCTTCCTTCTGCTTGAGGATAGAAGAGGTAAAAATAGGGAGGACTTTGTCTTGCATTTCAGATACCATCTCAACCACAGCAGGACAGAGCACTGGTCAGAGCAGTGAGGTCCCCATTACAGGCCCTAGCTCCTGGATGACATTTCTTGATATAACTTGGGCCAGAAGGGAACCCATTGCCTTAAGGGAAAGACCTGGTCCTGGCAGCATTCATTTCCTGCTAACTGAAGAGCCCTTTGGCCATGAATAACCAGCAGCAATAACCAGGTCAATGGCCTTGGGTTGAACCTCTGAGATGTACTGTCTTCAGGTAGCAGCACAGTCACAGAGGAGTAGAGCACCAACCAGGCTTTTGGGGTCCTCAATTCCAGGACTTGACTCTTGGATGACATTTCTGAACCTGCTTTACATCACAGATGAGCCCACTGCCCTGAAATGGTGAGGGTGTTCACAGGCCAAGTAACACTCACCAGAAGCTGACTTAAGAGTTTATGGGCTCTAAAGGGACATCAGTGATAGTATGGCAGTATTCTCTATGGCCTGTGGTGGCAGTGGCTACAGGATGAGGTATTTGTCCCTTTGGAAAGAGAAGGGAAGAGGGGAAGGACTGTATCTTATCCTGGAGAGTGCTTATAGCAGGCCTTGGGTGAGACTCAGTGCTGTGGTGGCTTCAGGTATGATCTAGCATAGTCATAGTGGTGGTGGCCACAATGCTACTTGTGTCACTCAACTCCCAGCTTTATGTGCCTCAGAACAGAGAGAGAGAAAGACTCTGTTTGCTTGAAAGAAAGGAAAAGAGGAGAACAAGAGTCTCTGCTCAGTAATTCAAGGAATTATCCTGGATCTTGTCCAAGACAATCAAGAAAGTACCTCCACAAGTCCACAAGAACCACAGCATTACTGGGCTTGGAGTGGCCTCTAGAGCAGCTCCAGTTTAGATCACAATACCCAAGTTGGTTAAATATCTGGAAAGTCTTTTCAAGAAGGACAGGTACCAATAAGCCTAGGTAGTGAAGACTTCAACATATACAAAACACTTTAATACCCAGACACTGAAGAACATTTATTAGTATCAACACCATCCAGGAAAACATGACAGAGAAAAATTAAATAAGGCACCAGGGACCAATCCTGGAGAAACAGATATAGGCAACCTTTCAGACAGGAAACTCAAAATAGCTATTTGAGGAAATCCAAAGAAATTCAAGATAAAACAGACAGGTAATTCAAAATTCCATCAGATAATATTTTTAAAGATTTAAATAATTAAGAGGAATAAAGCAGAAATTCTGGAGCTGAAAAATGCAAGCGGTATACTGAAAAATATATCAGAGTCTTTTAATAGCAGAATTGATCAAGCAGAGGAAAGAACAAGTGAGCTTGAAGACAGTCTATTTAGAAATACACTGTCAGAGAAAAAAAAAGAAAAAAAAAAAAAACAATGAAGCACTGAGACATGACCTAGAAAATAGCCTTGAAAGAACAAATCTAGGTGATACTGGCCTTGAAGAGGAAGTACAAAAAGAGATGGGGTAGAAAGGTTATTCAAATGGATAATAACAGGCCGGGCACAGTGGCCCATGCCTGTAATCCCAGCACTTTGAGAGGCCAAGGCGGGCAGATCATGAGGTCAGGAGATTGAGACCATCTTGGCTAACGTGGTGAAACACCGTCTCTATTAAAAATACAAAAAATTAGCCAGATGTGGTGGCAGGCACCTGTAGTCCCAGCTACTCAGGAGGCCAAGGCAGGAGAATGGTGGGAGGCAGAGCTTGCAGTGAGCCGAGATCGCACCACTGTACTCCAGCCTGGGCAACAGAGCAAGACTCCATCTCAAAAAAAAAAAAAAAGGATAATAGCAGAGAACTTCTCAAACCTGCAGAAAACTATCAGTATCTAAGTAAAATAGGGTTATAGAACACCAAGCAGATTTAATCCAAAGAAGACTATCTCAAGGCATTAAATAAACTCCCAAAGATCAAGAATAAAGAAAGGATTCTTAAAGCAGCAAGAGAAAAGAAGTAAATAACTTACAATGAAGCTGCAATACATCTGGCAGCAGACTTTTCAGTGGAAACCTTACAAGCCAGGAGAGATTGGAATAACATATTTAAACAGCTAAGGGAAAAAAACTTTTACCCTACAGTAGTAGAGCTAGTGAAAATATTCTTCAAACATGAAAAAGAAATAAACACTTTCCCAGAAGAACAAAAGCTGAGAGATTTCACCAACACCAGACCTGTCCTGCAAGAAATGCTAAAGAGAGAGTCCTTCAATCAGAAAGAAAATATATTAATGAGGAATAAGAAATCAAATGAAGGAAAAAAAATTCTCACTAGTAACAGTAAGTACACAGAAAAACACAGAATATAATAATACTGTAACTGTGGTGTGTAAACTACTCTTATCTTTAGTAGAAAGACTAAATGATGAACATATCAAAAATAATAACTAAAACAATTTTTCAAGACAAACAGTACAATAAGATATAAATAGAAACAACATAAAGTTAAAAAGCAAAGGAAAAAAGTTAAAGCATATAATTTTTATTTTCTTTTTGCTTTTCTGTTTGTTAATGCAATCAGTGAAGTTTTTATCAGGTTACAATTATAAGTTATAATATAGTATTCATAAGTCGCATGGTAATCTGAAACCAAAAAATATAAAATGAATACACAAAAATATAAAAAGCAAGAAATTAAATCATCTCACCAGAAAAACATCACCTTCACTAGAGGAAGTCAGGAAGAAAAGAAAGAAGGAAGAGAAGACCACAAAACAAACAGAAAACAAGTAACAAAATGGCAGGAGTAAGTTTGTATTTATCAATAATAACATTAAATGCAAATGAACTGAACTCTCCAAGCAAAAGACATAGACTGGCTGGAATGATGAGAAAACAAGACCCGTTGATCTGTTGCCTATAAGGAAAAAAACTTCACCTATGAAGACATACATAAATTGATAATAAACAGATTGAAAAAGATATTCCATGCCAATGGAAATGAAAATAAAAGATCAGGAGTCATTATACTTATATGAAAATAAAAGATCAGGAGTCATTATACTTATATCAAACAAATAGATTTTCAGACAAAAACTATAAGAAGAGAAAAAGGATGTCACTATATAATGATAAAGTAGTCAATTCAGCAAGAGGATATAATAATTTTAAATATATATGCACCCAAAACTGGAACACCCAGATATATAAAACAAATATTATTAGAGCTAAAGAGATAGGCCCCACTATAATAATAGCTGGAGACTTCAATACCGTACTTTTAGCATTGAACTAAACTTCCAGACAGAAAATCAACAAAGAAACATCAGACTTAATCTACACTGTGGACCAACTGGATCTAATTGATATTTATAAAACATTTCATTCAATAGCTGGGGAATACACATTCTTTTCCTCAGCACATGGATGATGTTCAAGGATACACCTTACATTAGGTAACAAAACAAGTCTTAAAACATTTTTTAAAATTGAAATAATATCAAGCATCTTCTTTGACCACAATGGACTAAAACTAGAAATCAATAACTACAGAAATTTTAGAAACTATACAAATATGTGGAAATCAAACAATATGCTCCTGAAGAACCAGTGTATCAATAAAGAAATTAAAAAGAAAATCAAAGAATGTATTGAAACAAGTGATAATGGAAACACATCATACCAAAACCTATGGAATACAGCAAAAGTAATACTAACAGGGAGGTCTCTAGCTGTAAGTATCTACCTCAAAAAAGAGGAAAAACTTGAAATTAATAATCTAATGATGAATCTTAAAGAACTAGAAAAGTGATAGTAAACTGAACCAAAAATTAGTATAAAGAAAGAAATAATAAAGATTAGAGCAGAAACACATGAATGAAGAAAACAATTCCAAAGCTCAATGAAACAAAACGGTGGTATTTAGAAAGGTTAAATAAAATTGACAAAGCTTTAGCCAGACTAAGAAAAAAGGGAAGAAGATCCAAATAAATATAATCAGAAATAAAAAAAGAGCTGATACTGCAGATTTAATGACTTCCAGGTGTTAAAATTTTTTTTTTTAATCAGCAACTGTTACTGCAGAAATTCAAAGGATTATCAGTGGCTACTCTGAGCAATTATATGCCAATAAATTGGAAAACCTAAAAGAAATGGAAAAATTTCTAAAGACACACAACCTACCAAGATCGAACTAGGAAGATATCTGAAACCCCTAAATAGACCAATAACAAGTAATGAAATAAAAGCCATAATAAAAAGCCTCCTAGAAAAAAAAAAAAAAGCCCAGGACCTGATGGCTTAATTGCTGAATTCTACCAAACATTTAATGAAAAACTAATACCAATTAATATGGTTAGGCTTTATGTTCCCACCCAAATCTCATCTCTCATCATAATCCTCATTATCACCACGTGTCAATGGAGAGACCAGGTGGAGGTAGTTGAATCATGAGGACAGTTGCCTCTGTAATGTTCTCATGATAGTTCTCAAAAGATCTGATGGTTTCATAAGGGGCTCTTCCCCTTTCACTCAGTATTTCTCCTTCCTGCCACCTTGTGAAGAAGGTGCCTTGCTTCCCCTTTGCCTTCCACTATGATACTAAGTTTCCTGAGGCCTCCCCAGCCATGCTGAACTGTGAGTCAATTAAACCTCTTTCCTTCAGGAAATTACCCAAAGTTGGGCAGTTCTTTAAACCAGTATGAAAGTTGACTAATACAATAAATTGGTACAGAAGTAGTGGGGCACTACTATAAAGATATCAAAAAAGCAATTTTGGAACTGGGTAACAAGCAGATGTTGGAACAGTTTGGAGGGCTCAGAAGAAGACAAGATGTGGCTGAGGTGGTCTCAGATGGAGATGAGGAACTTGTTGAAAACTAGAATAATGGTGACTCTCACCATGCTTTAGCAAAGAGATTGGTGGCATTTTGCCCTGCCCTAGAGATCTGTGGAACTTTGGACTTGAGAGAGATGATTTAGGATGTCTGGTAGAAGAAATTTCTAAGCAGCAAAGCATTCAAGATTTAACTTGTGTGCTCTTAAAAGCATTCAGTTTTATGCACTCTCAAAGAGATGGTTTGGAATTGGAACTTATATTTGAAAGTGAAGCAGAGCGTAAAAGTTTAAAATGCACAGCCTGATGACGCAATAGAAAAGAAAAAAACGTTTTCTGGGGAGAAATTTAGGCTTGTGGCAGAAATTTGCATAAGTAGAGAGGTAATGCAATTGTAAATCGCCAAGACAATGGGGAAAATTTCTTCAAAGCATGTCAGAGGACTGCACAACAGCCACGCCCATCAAGTCCGGGAGGCATAGGAGAAAAAAATAGTTTGATGGACTAAGCTTTCTGCAGTCTCAGGACTTGGTGTTCTGCATCTTAGCCATAGCTAAAAGGGGCCAACGTACAGCTCAAGCTGTTGCATCAGAGGGAATGTGCCCCAAGCCTTGCTGGTTTATTAATGTGTTAGGCCTTTCAGTGCACAAAAGTCAAGAATTGAAGTTGGGGAACCTCCAACTAGATTTCAGAGGATGTATGGAAAGGCCTGGATGTTCAGGCAGAGGTGTGCTGCAGCGACAGAGTCCTCATGGAGAACCTCTGCTAGGGCAGCACAGAAGGGAACTATGAGGTCAGAGGCCTCACACAGAGACCCCACTGAGCACTGCCTAATGAAGCTGTGAGAAGAGGGCTACCATCCTCCAGACCCCAGAATGGTAGAGTCACTGACAGCTTGCACCATACACCTGGAAAAGCTGCAGACACTGGAGACACTCAACACCAGTGAGGGAAAGCAGCCAGGACTAGGGGCTGTATTCTGCAAAGCCATAGGGGCAGAGCTGCCCAAGACCATGGGAGTCTGAGTCTAACTCTTGCATCAGCATGACCTGGATATGAGACACGGAGTCAAAGGAGATTATTTTGGAGCTTTAAGATTTGACTGCCCTGCTGGATTTTGGACTTGCCTGGGTCCTGTAGCCCCTTCATTTTGGCCAGTTTCTCCCATTTGGAATGGATATACTTACTCAATGCCTGTAACCGCATTGTATCTGGGAAGTAACTAACTTGCTTTTGATTTTATGGGTTCATAAGTGGAAGAGACTTGCCTTGTCTCAGATGAGACTTTGAACTTGGACTTTTGGGTTAATGCTGGAATGAATTAAGACTTTGGTGGACTGTTGGGAAAGCACTGATTGGTTTTGAAATGTAAAAGGGACACGAGATTTGGGTGGAGCCAGGGTGAAACGATATGGTTAGACTTTATGTTCCCATTCAAATCTAATCTTGAATTGTGATCCCCATAATCCCCATGTGTCAAGGGAGAAACCAGGTGGAGGTAATTGAATAATGGGGCGGTTTCCCCTATGCTGTTATCATGATAGTGAGTTCTCACAACATCTGATGGTTTTATAAGGGTCTCTTCCCCCTTCACTTGCTCACTTTTCTCCTTCTTGCCGTCTTGTGAAGAAGGTGCCTTGCTTCCCCTTTGACTTCTGCCATGATATTAAGTTTCCCGAGGCCTCTCTAGCCATGCAGAACTGTGAGTCAATTAAACCTCTTTCCTTTATAAATTACTCAGTCTCAGAAAGTTTTTTATAGGAGTATGAAAACACACTAATATAGCAATCTATAGATGCAATGAAATCTTTGTTAAGATACCAATGACACTCTTCACACACAAAAAATTATAAACTTCATATAGAACCATAAGAGATCCAGAATAGCCATAGCCATCCTAAGCAAAAAGAACAAAACTAGAGGAATCACATTACCTGACTTCAAATTATGCTACAGAGGTATGGTAACCAAAACAGCATGGTTCTGGCATAGAAACAGACACATAGACCAATGAAACAGAATAGAGCACCCAGAAACAAATCCACGCAACTACAGAGACCTCATTTTCAACAAAGGTGCCAAGAACATACACTAGAGAACAATCTCTTCAATAAACAGCACTGAGAAAACTGGATATCCACATGCAGAAGAATGAAACTATACCCCTATCTCTCACCATATACAAAAAAAAAAATCAAAATGGATTAAAGACTTTAATCTAAGACCTCAAACTATGAAACTACTTCAAAAAACCACTGGGGAAAATCTCCAGGACATTGGTCTGGGAAAAAAAATCTCTTGAGCAATACCCCACAAGCACCAGCAACCAAAGCAAAAATTGACAAATTGGATCACATTACATTAAAAAGCTTCTGCACAGCAAAGAAAACAATCAGCAAAGTAAACAGACAACCCACAGAATGGGAGAAAATATTTGCAAACTATCCATATTACAAGGAATTAATAACCAGTATGTGCAAGCAGCTCAAACAACTCTGTAGGAAAAAATGCACTAATTCAGTCAAAAACTAGGCAAAAGGTTTGAACAGATATTTCTCAAAAGAAGACAAGCAAATGGCAAACAGGCATATGAAAATGTGCTCAACATCATT
Organism: Symphalangus syndactylus; assembly: GCF_028878055.3. Lineage (NCBI taxonomy): Eukaryota > Metazoa > Chordata > Mammalia > Primates > Hylobatidae > Symphalangus > Symphalangus syndactylus. The sequence continues at coordinate 59,639,820 of NC_072424.2, read as the reverse complement.
TATCATCAGAAAAATGCAAATCAAAACTACAGTGAGATATGACTTATATCCAAAAGATAGGCAATAACAAATGCTGGTGAGGATGTAGAGAAAAGGGAACCTCCTTATGCACTGTTGGCAGGGATGTACCACATGGTTCAGCAATCCCACTGCTGGATATATACCCAAAAGAAAGGAAATCAGTATATCAAAGAGAAATCTGCACTCCCAAGTTTGTTGCAACACTGTTCACAATAGGCAATATTTAGAAACAATCTAAGTCTTCATCAACAGATGAATGAATTAAAAATAGTGGTAAACCCAATGGAGTACTATTCTACCACTAAAAAAAAAAGATCCTGTTATTTGCCACAATATGGATGGAACTGAAGATGATTACGTTAAGCCAGACACAGAAAGACAAACATCGCATGTTCTCACTTATTTGTGGGATCTAAAATTCAAAACAATTGAACTCATGGACATAGAGTAGAAGGATGGTTACCAGAGGCTGGGAAGGGTAGGGGGAGGGCTTGAAGGAAGGTAGGAATGGTTAATGTGTAGAAAAATATAGTTATAAAGAATGAATAAGACCTACTATTTGATAGCATAACAGAGTGACTACAATCAATAACAACTTAAGTGTACATTTTAAAATAACTAAAACAGTATAATTGGATTGTTTGTAATTCAAAGGATAAATGTTTGAGGGGATGGATACCCCATTCTCCATGACATGATTGTTTCACATTTCATGCCTGTATCCAAACGTAACCACAAAACTTAAAAAACCCTCAGCACCCCACAGTCACTATGAACAGTTTTATGGATCACTTCAAAAACATCAGCTGGGTGCAGTGGCTCATGCCTGTAATCCCAGCACTGTGGGAGGCCTAGGTAGATGGTTGGCTTGGGCCCAGGAGTTTGAGACCAGCCTGGGCAACATGGCAAAACCCCATCTCTACAAAAAATACAAAAATTAGCCAGGTGCAGTGGTGCATGCCTGTAGTTTCAGCTACTCAGGAGGCTGAAGTGAGAGGATCACTTCAGCCCAGGAGGCAGAGCTTGCAGTTAGCTGTGCCACTGCACTCAAGCCTGGACAACAGAGCAAGACCTGTCTCAAAAAAAAAAAAAAAAAAAGGACAAACAAAAAACCTTCTGTGTATATATACATACATGTAAGTACACATTTCCTTTCCACAAATGATAGCATAGTAGTCACACTATTCTGAACCTTGCTTCTTTGTCTTCTTTGCAGCAGCAGAACAATTATCTATTGCATTTAAGTATATTTAGACAAAAACATCATTAGAATATTCTGGAATAGCTTACACCTATAATCTCAGCCTTTTAGGAGGTCAAGGCAAGAGGACTGCTTGAGGCTAAAAGTGCAAGGTCAACCTGAGCAACATAGCGACACCTAATGTCTACAAAATTTTTAAAAATAGTCTGGTGTGGTGGCATGTAGCTCTAGTCCTAGCTGCTTGGGATGATGGGGCAGGAGGAATACCTTGAGCACAGGAGCTTTAGATTACAGTGAATTATGACCACACCACTGAACTCCAACCTATGTGACAGAGTGAGAAACTGTCTCTTAAGAAAGAAGAGGAATATTCTGGAATAGTTGTGTAAAAGGACAGTAACCTTCCATGTTTCTTTAAAGGATTAAAAATTATGATCACATTAATGTGTATTTTTATTTTAAAAAATGATGAAGAATATAATTTTGCTCCGAAGTCATAATAGATCAGCGATAATTACTTTTGTGATAATAGTTTTGTAATAATTGGCTTCAAAGAGTTTTTTTCATTATAATAGTGTATAAGAAAGGACTCTTCAGTGATATTTTTACACAAAAATTGATTTTCCTGTCATTCAAAAGGCAAAGGTGTTTAAGCCAGTAGATTTCAGTCAATAAACTAAAGCAAGAAACAGTCAAGCGTGAGGTTGAGGTAGGATGTGAAACTTAAATAGCTTGGGAATAAAGACTTGACCACCTGACCTAATGCATTTAGCTTAAAGACTTAAGCTGAGGCCTAATCAGTAGGTGATAGAAGCAGGGGGTTAGGCATATGGAGAGTTGATTCCCCATGGACCTGATTGTTTAAAAAGACTTTTCTAAATCCTCAAAATCTTCCTCAGAAATCTTTTACCTCTAGTGCTCCTACCCTGTCAGTTACACAAAACCATGGGCTCTGGGATAGGGCATCAACTGTCATGTTTGCTTATATAGTAGACATCTGGTTAATATATGTTGGCCACATGAATGAACAAAAGGAAAACGCTGGTATCCGCATACTTGACAGCAACTTTAATAAAGGTGAACATTGTCCTCACTGTTAATGTTTAATACAATCTCATGCACTTGATTTTATGGGCCTTCTGGGAGAAATAGGCCTAATATGTTGTTAACTCAGATGAATAACTGCCTAAAGAAGGCTATTAGACTCATAATAAAGAATTTTCAGTGTGGTTTGGAGCTAAGAAACAGAGGTATAGTGGGATTTTCCACTCAATATCTTTATTTTCAACAAATAAAAAATATGTAATTATGATAGCATAGGAGTTTGGAGCAAATGGAACAAAAGCATGGGAAAATCTTCAACGCTACATATGTATGTTAATTCTAAGTGATGAACTTGTATATGATTTTATTTAAGTTTGTAACTTTTACAAAAATGTTTCATTGATACTTTTAGAAGTTTCAAGATGTTTGTGCAGAAGCAAAAATATATCAAAAATTTTTGAATAGGTTAACCAAATAAAGCTTATTCTGTTTTCCATGGGTGATGAAACCTATTTTCACATATTAACTGATGAATATTCCTTCTTCTGCTCTATATGTTTATACTATATAGTAGTATATAGCATCTGATTTTACATTTGGCATTAGGCTTAATAGATATATTAAGACTACCAACTCAGCAAAAATGGGTAAATTGCTTTTATTTTCCTATCTCTGCATATCACCTCTACTTCTAGCCCTCATTTTACATAATTGAAGGCTTTTTCTCCACTCTCCCTAGAGTTATTTCTAAATTCTGAGAGCCTATATAATGTCATAAGGTCATGACATTATATATATAATTATACATATATAATTATATATATGTGTGTGTATATATATATAAAATGACATTATATATATAATGTCATGAGGTTTTGCTGAGATGGAGGGGTGAGTGACAGAGAATCTGTCTTTCTATCATCATCTCTCCACAGGGACATATGATGATGTGCATACGAACCAACCTAGTCTGTCACAAGGAAACACAGATTGCTACTGTGTCCCCAGTTTTGAAAACTTATTTTGAACTTCATTCTGAGAATTGCCTTGTTTGTTCTTTGGTTCTGTGGTATCATCCCCTTCCTGAGACAGGGAAATAATTTGGTCTAACATCTTGGACAAAAGAAAGGCTACAACAGCATTGGACAAGAGCAGAAGAAGGAATATTCATCAGTTAATATGTGAAAATAGGTTGCATCACCCATGGAAAACAGAATAAGCTTTATCTGGTTAACCTATTCAAAAAATGTTGATATCATATTTTTGCTTCTGTGCAAACATCTTGAAACTTCTAAAGTATCAATGAAACATTTTTGTAAAAGTTACAAACTTAAATAAAATCATGTACAAGTTCATCACTTAGAATTAACATACATATGTAGCGTTGAAGATTTTCCCATACATATTTAATTGGTTTTTATAAAAATTGAATCATACTGTATGTAATTATTTTGTAACTTGGTTTTTGAAGCTCGTAATGACATCTAATATTTTGGAATCAGCTTGATGAAGAAAATTGTAAGATCAGTATGTTACCACATTGTATTCAAGTGCCAAATACAGATTTAATACCAAGTTTTTAGATAGCCAGTACAGAAAATTCAATGATATGATGTATTTTTCCCCCAAAATTAATTTATTGTTTTTTTCAATTGCTCTTCAGGAAACTGTAGTTAAAATAATCTTAACAAACATCTACTAACATAAACAGGGTAGATCAGGATAGCACTGTGAAGGAAGGTGTCTACCTTCATTCATTTCACTGACAAAGGCTACTTAAATGTTACAATTTATGCAAGAGAAGTTCTCACAACCTGATTGGTCATCTACTTCATTCTGCTGCCTCCAGCTTGCCTTGCTGCTGAAAGTGTCCAACCTTCATTTCTCTAAACTTTTGAATTCTTAATTCCCACCCGAGCCAAGACAAGATCTACAGTGAGAAAGTGGCAATGAAAAGATTACATAAGCAATGACTATCCCCCTGCATACAACTCTCCCTCAGCAACCACTGAAGCTCCATGTCAGCTCACTGGGGTCCTCAAAAAGCAGAAGCATTTTATCTCTCCTTTGTAAAAAGAGCCATAATTTTCCTCCATATATATCTTTGACTATGGACAAATTTTAGAAGAAAATGAGATAATCGTCTTGCCCCTGGGTATTTCTTTCTTGTTATGGCACAAATGCCTTAGAAATTTCCAAATGGAAGAGTGCTTGCTTTGGGCTTAGGTAGAACCGCTGGTAGTATTCTGCTTCCTACAAGTCCAGGGAATACTCAAAAACTTGGTCCAATATCATATTGGGAAAAGAGAAACAAAAAGCAGGTAATCCACTGGAGCAAAGAGAAAAGGAAATGAAAATGCAACTTAACAGATGCCTTTTCAGTTTTAAATAAGCAACATCTCAATATTTTCATTTCCACATATGTATTTGTCACCTATTTTCATAATTATTTTTAATTTTTAATCATAGAAGTTACATTTTAAAATAGACAGTTTTGGTTAAAGGACCACAATAATTTATTGAGGCTTAAAAAAATCAAAATTTTCAAATAAATCCAATTCTGATATTAAAAACCTAATTACTTCCTTAGGCTTAAGGAGGATCAATCTGAAATGTTCTTTAAAAAAAGAGTTCCTTTTATTTTTATCAGTTTGTTAAAGTAAGAATATGTTACCCTCAAGTTATTTCATGTATTTTAAATTTTTAGGCTACTATAAAAATTACATAAAATATAATAATAAAAAATTATGGTTTATTCATTTGTATAGTTAATTGACTTTTACTACATATCTACCATATGTCAAGTGTTGTGCTAAATGCTATTGGAAACACCAAGAAGAGAAAAATTCCAGACTTCTTTTCAAAAGTTATTTGCTCTTTCAAATCAAAGCAGTGGCCAGTAAATAAAGGCAGATATTAGAACTAGGATGAGCAAAGATGAAAAATATAGAAGAGATTATAAAAACAATAAACTGGAAATTGAACATTTATGGGTGCCATAGCAGGAGATGTTTCCAAGTGGGGTAGTAATTTTGAAACAATCAAAAGGTAACTGATATCTAGTCTAATGAGTACAGTTGTTGTTGTTGTTGTTTTGTTTTTTGTTTTTGTGGGGGATGAAATTTTGCTCTTGTTGCCCAGGCTAGAGTGCAATGGTGCAATCTTGGCTCACCATGACCTCTGCCTCCTGGATTCAAGTGATTCTCCTGCCTCAGCCTCCCTAGTAGCTGGGATTACAGGCATGTGCCACCACATCTGGCTAATTTTGTATTTTTAGTAGAGATGGGGTTTCTCCATGTTGATCAGGCTGGTCTCGAACTCCTGACTTCAGGTGATCCACCTGCCTTGGCCTCCCAAAGTGCTGGGATTACAGGCATGAGCCACCATGCCCGGCCCATGAGTATGTTTTAATAAGAGATTTAATATATTATAAGGAGAATTGTGGTATTGAAATAATCTGAAAATTTGGACAGTCCCAATTATCTCTGCCTTAAACCAAATTGGATCTCATTTCAAAACAAAAGCCATGAGAAAATAGTTCAGAGTTTAGGACATATAGATAAATTCTTTGAGCACACTGGCTTAAATAGCTCATAGTAATAAGCATCAGTAATAAGCAAATTAGCAGATTAAGCCTGTGTTTTGTCACATTTGAAGGCAGGGACCTATCTTGAGTTTCTCTCATCCCTAAAACCTCACATTAGAGCCTGGCACATTATCAGGGCTCAATAGCTGATTAATTGACTGATTAATTCTTAATAGCTAGAATGCAAACTTTGTGTGAGTAAGGATGGTGCTTGTTTGTTTTCCTGCTTTGTTTATTGACAAATTCTTACTGCCTTGATGACTATCTGGTGCACAGTAGGCACTCAATAAATATTAGCTGAATAAATTTAACTACTGGTTTGTAAACTTTACTCCTACATTAGGTACTTTCTGCACATCTATAAAATATTGAGAAATAATATTAATGGTCTTGAAATAAACACACAACACAAATCTAAATCATCCAATCAAAATCAGTTTTGAATATTTATATTAACAAATAAGGAGGAGCCATAAATTCTTACAATTTTTTCAGATCATCTTCCCATTTTCTGGTCACTCATGAATATAAACCTGCTGATGGAAATAATCTAAAATATATTTATTCATTTAAAACTGTGAAAGTCGCCGGGCATGGTGGCTCATGCCTATAACCCCAGCACTTTGGGAGGCCAAGGCGGGTGGATCACCTGAGGTCAGGAGTTCTAGACCAGCCTGGCCAACATGGTGAATCCCTGTCTCTACTAAAAATACAAAAATTAGCCCAGTGTGGTGGCAGACACCTGTAGTCCCAGCTACTAGGGAGGCTGAGGCAGGAGAATTGCTTGAGCCTGGGAGGCAGAGGTTGCAGTGAGCTGAGATCGTGCCATTTCACTCTAGCCTGGCCGACAGAGCAAGATTCTGTCTCAAAAAAACAAAAAAGCAAAAAATTTATGAAAGTCAATTGTACAAAGTGGGTCATTCTTGTCATAGCCGACTAAAGCAGAGTTGAGAAGTGAGTAGAAAAAGCACTCAGGGCACAAAACATTGCTGCAAAAATGTAATACTTTGCAAGCCTGGCAGCTGACTGCCTAAAGTAACCTGAACCAGTTTTACCTAATGAGTGCTGAAACAATCTGCAGCAGGTCAGACTAATTTTGTCCACCGCCTTCACTTCAGAGCTTCCCAGTTCCTCAAAACCTTACTAGTGCCAATGAAATTTCTCAAGGAGCAATACCTAACACATACTTATTTATGAAAATAAAACCTCTAACCTTTTCTTCATTCTTTGGAGAGAGCACTTTCAGTTCACAACAGAGAATATTTCTCCCCAACTTATAAACAGATATTAACAATAAAACTCTCTTTTCCACTGTGTAGCAATCCTGTTGGTCCTTTGGATGACAACATTTACTGAGTACATGCTTTGTATGTCTGCTTATCAGTCAGAGAAGCAGAACCCATTGGAAAGAAACAGATGAAAAGGAGATTTATTACAAGGAATTCTCATATGCAATTGTAGGGTCTGGCTAAGCAAACTGAAAGTGCACAGGGCAGGCTGTCAGGAAAGGAAGTACAGCACGCCAGAGATGCGTAGGCACTCGCTGAAACTTGTAGTCTCTGAACACAAAGAGGACCTGTGTCCCACTATAGAGCTTCTTACTAAATAGGAATATCCAGTAGTTTCTATTTTAATTAAGTTAAAGTCAACTAGATTAGAGAATTTAATAACATCTGAAAAATCCCTTCACAGCAACACCTAAATTAGTGTTTGTTTGAAATACTGGGAGAAGGTGTTTTTTACTATAAAATGGCCACTGTTTCCCTTCTGTTCTCTGACACTTACTAGAAAACATCACTTGTAGTCCACTCTATCTGGAAATGCATTAGAAAAGGATCCTGGAAAATATAGTTCAGCTTAGCTAAATTAACAAAACAGAAATTGTGGAGGGAAAATAGCAGATAGGAGGCAGGACAACTTACAGCTCCCACTCAGACAGACAGAGCAGTGCGTGGAGACCCACGCTGTGAACTTTTGCACCAAGAACTACCACAGGAACATACCAGGAAAGCTGAGAGAATCCGCATACTTTTTGAAGGATGTGAATTGCTGCCGCAGGCTCCATGAGACACCCAAGGAACTCCAAAGACAAAGGACATCATCTCTTGAAAGCTCTATAACCCCACCTCCTGCCTCATCCTCCCTATACTATCTCAGCTGATGCACTCTTGAAAGAGCCACCTCCTGGCTGGAGGCCAGTCAACCCAAAACCAGTGCACTTAACAAAAATACAACCGAGGACCCTCACAGAGTTCACTTCACTCCCCTGCTACCTCCACTGGAGCACATGCTTGTATACATGGGTGCAAGGCCTGAAGACAGATCACAGTACTCCTTGCTGACACTCCGCAGTACCAGCCCAGAGCCTCGTAGCTCCACTGGGTGGTTAGATACAGAAGAGAAATAACAATCACTGTAGTTTAGCTATAAGGAAACCCCATCCCTAGGGGAAAGAGGAGAGCACCACTTCAAAAGAGCACCCCATGGGACAAAAGAATCTGCACAACAGCCCTTGAGTCCCAGGTCCTCACTTGTAGTCTACCCAAGTGAGAATAAACCAGAAAGACAATTCCGGTAAGATGACAAAACAAGGTTATTTAACACTCCCAAAAGATCACACCAGCTCACCAGAAATGGATCCAAACCAAGATGAATTCTCTGAACTACCAGAAAAAAACATTCCGAAGGTCAATTGTTAAGCCAATCAGGGAAGCACAAAAGAAAGGCTAGGTCCAACTTAAGGAAATAATAATTTAAAAAAAAGATACAGCATATGAATGGGAAAATCTCAGTGAAATAGGATAAATAAAAAATAGTTACAACTTCTGGAAATGAAGGACACACTTAGAGAAATGCAAAATGTACTGGAAAGTCTTGGAAAAATAATTGAACAAGTAGAAGAAGAGCTTTAGAGCTCAAAGACAAGGTTTTTGAATTAACCTAATCCAACAAAGGTAAAGGAAAAAGAATTTAAAAAATGAGCAAAGCCTCCAAGAAGTTTTGGATTATGTTAAACAACCAACCTAAAAATCACTGGTGTTCCTGAAAAAGAAGAGAAATCTAAAAGCCTCAAAAACATATTTGAGAAAATAATCGAGGAAAACTTCCCCAGCCTAGCTAGACATCTAGACATCCAAATACAAGAAGCTCAAAGAACACCTGGGAAATGTATTGCAAAAAGATCATCACCTATGCACATAGTCATCAGGTTATCTGAAGTCAAGACAAAGGAAAGAATCTTAGGAGCTGTGAGGCAAAAGTTATCAGGTAACCTGCAAAGGAAAACCTATCATCAGATTAACAGATTTCTCAACAGAAACCCTACAATCTGGAAGGGATTAGGGTCCTATCATTAGCGTCCTTAAACACAAAGGCAAATGATACAGTGGCAAATGATATCATTAGCCTCCTTAAACACAAACACGAATGACACAATGGGAGTTCTCGACTAGCCTGGCCAACATGGTGAAACTTCATCACTACTAAAAATAACAAAAAATTAGCTAGGCGTGGTGATGGGCACCTGTAATCCCAGCTACTCAGGTGCCTGAGGCAGGAGAATCACTTGAATCCAGCAGGCGGAGGTTGCAATGAGCTGAGATGACACCATTGCACTCCAGCCTGGGCAACAAGAGCAAAACTCCATCTCAAAAAAAAAAAAAATGATACATTGGACTTTGGGGACTCAGGGGAAAAGGTGAGAGGGGGGTGAGGGATAAAAGACAATACCTTGGGCACAAACAACAGTGCTCAGGTTATGGGTACACCAAAATCTCAGAAATCACCACTAAAGAACTTATTCCCATGACCAAACACCACCTGTTGCCCAAAAACCTATTGAAATAAACTAATAATAATAATAATAGTAGATATTTTTTTAAAAGCAGTTACTTTGAAAAAACAAAAAAAAAATTTCTAATTTTTTAAATTGACAAATCATGAGGCCATCTCATGTGAGCAGACAATGAAAACACAATAGTGACCATGACAAGGACCCAGCCTTCAAAAGGCTCACAGTTTATTAGCAAAGACTCACAGGCATTCAAACAATTATGCATAGAGGCAGTATCAAGCTCTGATTGTGATACATTAAAGATATTGTAGTAGGAAAGAGGAAAGTTTAAATTTATTTACATTATAAATTATATCATGGCTTGATCTCTTTCAGCATCATCTCCCAAGTCTAGCCAACTTGACCTGCTTGCCTATCCCTAGATGAACCAGGCCATTGCATGCCTCTATGTATTATATACTTATTAGGTTTTGCAGTCCCACCCAAATCTCATCTTGAATTGTAATCCCCCAAATCCCCATAATCCCACATGTCAAAGGAGAAACAAGGTGGAGGTAATTGAATCATGGGGATGGCTTCCCCCATGCTGTTCTCATAATAGTGAGTGAGTACTCACGAGATCTGATGGTTTTATAAAGGACTCTTCCCCCTTCACTTGCTTACTCTTCATCTTCCTGCCATCTTATGAAGAAGGTACCTTGCTTCCCCTTCACCTTCTGCCATGATTGTAAGCTTCCTGAGGCCTCCCCAGCCATGTTGAACTCCGAGTCAACCCTGTTTCCTTTATAAATTACTCAGTCTTGGGCAGTTCTTTACAGCTGTATGAAAATGGACTACTACAGGCTGCCATAGAAAAGACAGGTAGGAATTCGATGTTAAGGCAAAAAAAGAGAATTAACACATTTGTCCAAACAGAGTAGTAGAAAGGTTTTTATAATTATAGAATCTTATAGCTTGAACAACCATCACAATCATTTCTATCAATCGCTCATTTTACCAACACAGAAATTAAGAAACGGAGAAATGAATCATCTTCTCTATGATTACCTAACTAGCCTAACTAATTATCAGTAAAGAGAAGGGAACAAGAAAGTCAGGTATGCTAGGATGCTATGATAAAATGTTGTGATATTGTATAACATGTGTAACTCTACATAAAATTTTCCACAACAACATACTAAAGCATACCAAACACTTTTATTTTAACTTGATATATCTTTGCTTTGTAAGTTTTTATTGAAGCTGTGCCTCGTACAAGGGAATTTTATCATTCATTGGCATTATTGAAGCATTATTTGGTAGCATTAAAGCATTCAGCCCAATAATTTTTATATAGGTTCTCCTTTATCAAATAAGAGGTATATTGGGGAAAAATCAAATAACTCTGCATCCAAGAAAAAAATAAATATAAAAAATATATAAACTCAAATTTAATTTCTTTAAAATAATACCTTTGATAAAATTGATATAAAATTTTGATAAAACTAAGACAATGTCTATTGCAAAGAAGCTGAGAGTATGTGTATTTCTATAAGAAAACAAACTGCTATAAAAATTCTTGGCTTGTCTATAATTGGAAGGATTAAATATAAAATGTTTATTTTCAGTCTGGCAGCAATAGAATGAAATACACTTTCAACTAAAATAGTACTAAGTTTGCAGAACATAAACATAGTATTCCACTTTGCAAACTAATTTTCTTTTCTTTTCTTTTGTATTGTCTAAGACCATATATTTATTACCAGAATTTATTACACCCTTTTTGACAAAAGGTATGGTTCCATTGGTCTTTTGCAAGAGGTCACTCACTACAACATGATTTAACTTTTTGTACTACAAATGAATGAGAAATTGCTATCAAAATAAAAACATGTAACTATAGAAGCATAAAAAGAAAAATTTACATAAGAGAAAAAAATGTCTAAAGTTATATGCTTGTGTAATGTTGACTCCCAATGTTGAACAAATACCTTGGCAGTTATAAACCCGATTTGATCCACAATTGCAATATGATATTTTAATATATCTTCTCAGTAAATGAAAGAGACCATAACATTTGTTACTATATAACAAGTATACTATATATAATTACATACTATATAAATATATAGTATATTTGTTATATATAAATAACAAATATAGTATATAACAGTTCTATACTATATAACTGTTTGAAAACAGTTAATAAACAATATTTAAGATACATGTACAGAAACTTTGAAGAAAAAAATAAACATTTTTTTCTTCCAAGACAGAGTCTTGCTCTGTCGCCCAGGCTGGAGGTGCTATGGCATAATCTTGGCTCACTGCAACCTCGGCCTCCCGGGTTCAAGCAATTCTCCTGCCTCAGCCTCCCTAGAAGCTGGGATGACAGGTGCCCATCACCACGCTGGGCTAATTTTTGTATTTTTAGTAGAGACAGGGTTTCACCATGTTGGCCAGGCTGGTCTTGAACTCCTGACCTCAAGTGATCCTCCTGCCTCGGCCTCCCAAAGTGCTGGGATTACAGGCATGAGCCACCACACCCAGCCTACACATTGTTTTTAATCACATGCAATCAAACAGTTGAAAATGAATGGAGGCAGTACATTCAGCTGTAATGGGAAACACTTGTAATCTGCAATCTTCCTGATATGAGGAAGGTGCTTATTCTCACATGAAAGGACAGGGTGACATCAGGAGCTGCACAATGTGGCAGAGCAGAAAGCTCTCATCTAGTTGGTTTTGATAGAACCATTTTAGCTTAGACTCATTTTCTAATGTCAATTATAATGCTTGTATTAAACCATCTCACTCCCGATTGCCAAAAGCAATAAAATCCTTGTTTAATCTGGCTTAAACCCTGCATTTAGTCTTTTACTTAAAAATCTCGAGGTTGGAGGATCCAGTGATATTCAACTATTCAATAATATTGTGGTCCTGGTGTCACATATCTGAGGTTCTCTTGGCCTTCTCCTTATGGTGATGGCTCCAACCATCAAGTCCTAAGACATTTGAAAGCAATAAGAAAGAGGTGAAGTAGAACATAATTTTTTCACTTGAGTAACTCTTTCAAACAGAAAAGAAAAATATCCCCAGTAATGGGATGGCTGGGTCAAATGGTATTTCTAGTTCTAGATCCCTGAGGAATCGCCACACTGACTTCCACAATGGTTGAACTAGTTTACAGTCCCACCAACAGTGTAAAAGTGTTCCTATTTCTCCACATCCTCTCCAGCACCTGTTGTTTCATGCTTTTTTAATGATGGCCATTCTAACTGGTGTGAGATGGTATCTCACTGTGGTTTTGATTTGCATTTCTCTGATGGCCAGTGATGATGAGCATTTGTTCATGTGTTTTTTGGCTGCATAAATGTCTTCTTTTGAGAAGTGTCTGTTCATGTCCTTTGCCCACTTTTTGATGGGGTTGTTTGTTTTTTTCTTGTAAATTTGTTTGAGTTTATTGTAGATTCTGGATATTAGCCCTTTGTCAGATGAGTAGGTTGCAAAAATTTTCTCCCATTCTGTAGGTTGCCTGTTCACTCTGATGGTAGTTTCTTTTGCTGTGCAGAAGCTCTTTAGTTTAATGAGATCCCATTTGTCAATTTTGGCTTCTGTTGCCATTGCTTTTGGTGTTTCAGACATGAAGTCTTTGCCCACGCCTATGTCCTGAATGGTATTGCCTAGGTTTTCTTGTAGGATTTTAATGGTTTTAGGTCTAACATTTAAGTCTTTAAATCATCTTGAATTAATTTTTGTATAAGGTGTAAGGAAGGGATCCAGTTTCAGCTTTCTACGTATGGCTAGCCAGTTTTCCCAGAACCATTTATTAAATGGGTATATACCCAAAGGACTATAAATCATGCTGCTATAAAGACGCATGCACATGTATGTTTATTGCGGCACTATTCACAATAGCAAAGAGTTGGAACCAACCCAAATGTCCAACAACGATAGACTGGATTAAGAAAATGTGGCACATATTCACCATGGAATACTATGCAGCCAAAAAAATGATGAGTTCGTGTCCTTTGTAGGGACATGGATGAAACTGGAAAACATCATTCTCAGTAAACTATCGCAAGGACAAAAAACCAAACACCGCATGTTCTCACTCATAGGTGGGAATTGAACAATGAGAACTCATGGACACAGGAAGGGGAACATCACACTCTGGGGACTGTTGTGGGGTCGGGGGATGGGGGAGAGACAGCATTAGGAGATATACCTAATGCTAAATGACGAGTTAATGGGTGCAGGAAATCAACATGGCACATGGATACATATGTAACAAACCTGCACATTGTGCACATGTACCCTAAAACCTAAAGTATAATAAAAAAAAAAAATGAAAACAAAAAACAAAAAATAGACAAAGAGCATGTTGTTCTAGAAGGTATGGAAAAGTGATAAAGCAGTAAAGATGAAATTATGACCCTGAGAGCCAGAGGGCTGCTGCTTTTAGAGACAGCCATCTTGATTCAGAAGGGTAACTTCTGAGATGCTGGTGATGGCCTCTTGATCTAGTGGTTATTCCTTCAACAACACTAAATACTGTATAAGTTTAAATCACTTTATCTATGTACATATATCATCTCACAATAAATAAATCTTTAAAAAAACACAAAGGATAACAGTTAGGAGAAAAAAAATAAAACACCATGTGCCTACTGCTCAACTCTACTGTTGAGAACAGCTCAGTGTATTTCCTTGCAGTCAAGAAAACACACTTCTCGCCCCTCTTCTGTTTCACTCATGGCTTCTGTAAAAGTACAATGGAATGAATGAGGGAGAGGAGAGGGAGGATCTCTTTTGTTTGGTTGCCTTTCAGTATTTTTCTCCCTGCATTTGAATGAGCCACATTGAATAAACAATGAGTTGATGGAACAATATGTGTCTAATTAAAAAAAAAAGAAAAGAAAAGAAAAGAAAAATATCTTCCCAGAGGCATCCTCCTGTGGTGGATGGTAAAAACGGCCACAGTTCACTGCAGTTCCTTCTATCAAGAGGTGGACCCTATTTCCCCGATCCAAAAATTTGTGCTATCTGTGGTTTGCTTTGGTCAATAGAATGCATATATGTGATGCTGTTAGAGTTTCAAGGCTGGACCTCAAGAAACTTGTACATTTCAACTCCTGGTTTATTAAATATTACAATTGTCATGTGAAAATGCCTGCCCTAGTCTGCTGGATGGTGAGAGACATGGGGCCTAATTATTCATTTTTCCCTGGTTGACAGATTGCCAAACACTAGACATATGAATATGGTCATGCTAGATCATACAACCACCCGCCCACCTGCCATGTGAACACAGAATCATGAGCAAGCCCAGGCCATATCAGTGGAACCTATCTTCACCAGAAGAAACACCCAGTCAAGTCATAAAACCATGAGTTAAATAAATCTCTAGTTTTTTAAAACCACTACATTTAAGAGAGGTCTGTTATGCAGCAAGAGTTACCTAATACATCTCCCATCAGCCTTATCCTTAAATCTATTTGGTCAGAAATCAAGTTGCATCTCCACACCTAGACCAAGCATGGAAAAAAGGAAATTATAATGACTGAAGTAGACACACAATGCTTTATCCCCTGGCACTGGACACACGGCCACCCAAATAACAGAGAGTTTCACTAGCAAGGAAGTAAAAGCATTGGCTTTGGCTAAGCAAACAACAGTATCGTCCACTGACATACTGAGGTCTTCAGAAAAAATGAAAGAGGGAAAATGTTAGAGGTGATTAAGAGGTCAGGAATTTAACTTTGACATAGTATCAGATACGAGCCTAAATATAGAATAAGCAGCTTCAACATGTGCCATAATTTAGATTCTAGAGATATTTAATTATTGGAATTTATCTTAACCTCTAAAGGCAGTTACTCTTTGCTATTTCTAGATGATCAGATTTAATTTGAATTCAATTTCTTCCAAGGGCTAAGATTAAGATGTCTATTTAGATATGAATAGCCATAGACATATTTTTTGGAGAAAAGATTTAGCTATATACATCCATACACACAAATCATTTCCCTGTAGTACTTCTCTTGAAATTCAATTTCTCATTTAGCATAATTCATTCACTTGAAAATTCAATATCCTATTTAACATACTTCATTTTTTCCTCTTAATCTTCACAGTGTTCAATAAGTATGGTCGAGGCAGGAGAATGGCGTGAACCCAGGAGGCGGAGCTTGCAGAGAGCCGAGATTGCGCCATCGCACTCCAGCCTGGGCGACAGAGCAAGACTCCGTCTCAAAAATAAATAAATAAATAAATAATAAAATAAAATAAAATATAAACGTACATACTTTATCTGCTTAATTCTTATTAAGTGCCAGCTGTACTATATATTAGCAAAATTGGTAGAAAGTACATTTTTAAAGAAAGAATACACTAAATGTAGAAGGCCAAAGATTTCACAACTGCAGTTTGAAAGAATAAAAGAAATTACCTTCATTTTATAGCATTAAAAATGAGATGAGACTGCTACTGTATTTTGAGAACAAAATAAATGTACTGACAAATACTCTTTTATCTTATTTTAAAACGTCAGAATTGTGCATATTTTTAGAAAACACAAAATGTTGAGCATCTATGAATATCACAAGAAAATGATGATATAGATTATGTTGAATGTTAGTTTTAAACTACAGATGGCTGCAAGTTGATTATCCAAATCAAATACAGCATGGCTTTCCTGGATGGACATCAGTTCTCACTAACGCTCATATATTAAGAAATTTTTGGAGTGGAGTCTGGGAGTAAAGTTTATTCTGTTACAATTAGTTGCACCTGAAATGCTCTTCAACTAACTAGTGTAAATTAATCAAGGTCTTATATCCAGGATACTGAAGTATTCAGAGTAATAAATGGTCTCTGCATTTGATTAAATGTAAAATGAAGCTGATGTGTTTAATCAACCACGAATGCCTTTTTACAGCAAATAAGTACTCTCTAACACATGGGCCATTATAACTTCCCTTCTAGCAAGAGAAAACTTTCAGTGTTTTCATCTGGCTGATAATGACAATACCATCCTGCTGTAAAGGAGTCGCTTCTGCCTTTTGCTGCTTACAGTAGCATCCACACAAGACTACCCAAATTATTATTTTGTTAAATTGAGCAAAATATACAACTGCTTTTTCTATAAAATTACAGATATTTTTACTCTTAGATTAGTGAAGTGAAGCTTAGTAGAATAACAATCCATAAGTAGTAAAATGTTATCTAAACCAATAAAGATAATTAAATCAAGCAAATGATCTGAGGTGGTTAAACATCAAAAAAGTACAAAAGCAATACATAAAGTGATGAATTGTCCTTCTCTTTTTCAGGAGAGGAAGATTAATGTCACAGGCTATAGTGTTCTATTTTTCCACTCCTTCTCACTATTTATTAAAAATCTAGGACTGTTCTGAGAGACCGTGTACTCTTCACTCTTGATTGTCTCTGTTTGACCTGGGACACAGCTAATAAAACCAACCCAACATCACTCAAGTTCATGTTTGCTCATTGACTCTGGCTGTCAACATTAGAAAATCCTCTTCCTCAAATGTGATTTTCCTCTCTGCAGATTCTTTATTCCTTATAGAGAACATAGAAAATTTCAAAACATTCATACTGATAGTTTATTCCTCTAAGACCTATGTAATCTATCCTTTTTCAGTGGTATAAAGGGCCTAAAATTCTCTGTGCAACATCCCTACTGGAGACAGGAACTGAATCCAATCCCATGAAAAAATCAGAACATTCTTAGAGATACAATTAAACATGTGAGATACAATTAAATTGCAATCTGTATCAGATTACTGCCATCCACAGAGCACAGCACTTTGAATACTCTAAGATGTAAGATCTACAAGGGTGTTCCATAAATGTTAAGTTAAATATAGAATTTAATCGAATTCCTAATATTCATAAGGAATCAACATGGCACATGGATACATATGTAACAAATCTGCACATTGTGCACATGTACCCTAAAACCCTAAAGTATAATTAAAAAAGAAAAAAAAAAAAAAAAAGAAAACACTATTCTAGACCCTTAATGTGACCAGCTGAGAATTTCCTAAAATAAGGTGCAAGTACAACATATCCCAGTGCTTCTTTATTCACCAATAAACCACAAGGTTATAGATTGGCCAATCTGATAAACCCACTGATGGTTTTGTGGTTCTATGATCAGTGTGCAAGGATTTTTGTAGCTCAGTAAAACACAAGACAGTTTTACAGCCCAAGACTAAACCTGTGATAAAGAGAAAAGGAAAAAAAAGCACACACATATCAAATAAAAACATTCAAATGTCACGGAAAAGTGTGTTTACATATTAAAATCACACACATCAAATATCCAAACCACTGCAAAATACAGAAAGTGAGAATTTTTTCTAAAGTGTGAAACACACATAGCTGATATTCATTATAATGACTTTAAAGGTTTGCTTGATCCTAAATGCCTAGAGGAGATAAAACATAAGTTAAATCCTGTATAATATGATTATAATATTTTTTGTTTCTTTTTCTTTGGTTTTGTTTTGTTTTGGTTTTGTTTTTTTCTTTGAGACGGAGTTTCACTTTTGTTGCCCAGGCTGGAGTGCAATGGTGTGATCTCTGCTCACTGCCTCCTGGGTTCAAGCGATTCTCCTGCCTCAGCCTCCCAAGTAGCTGGGATAACAGGCATGTACCACCATGCCCGGCTGATTTTGTATTTTTAGTAGAGAAGGGGTTTTGCCATGTCGGCCAGGGTGATCTTGAACTCATGACCTCAAGTGATCCACCCGCCTTGGCCTCCCAAAGTGCTGGGATTACAGACGTGAGCTACCGCACCTGGCCTATAATGTTAATTGTATTTTATTATATGCTAATTTCTTCAAAACTTAAAATTGTATCTTATAATAGTTAATAGGAAAATTCAGTTAAACATTATATCTTATTTTTAACATTTAGGAGTAATAAGAGTTACTTCATTAAGAAACTTGAGGGAGGTAGGCTAAAGATGCCTTCCCAAAGGAAGAAGAAGAGGAAAAAGGAGGAGGAGAAGGAGGTGGAAGAAGAGGAGGAGGAGAAGGAGGTGGAAGAGGAGGAGGAGGGGAAGCCATGACAAGGACAACCTGATACTTCATGTTTTCTTCCAAAGGCCCATGGTCTTTTAGCCTCTATGTCCACTAATTTTCAAATACTTGTGCAAATTTGAAAATTATATTGAAGTGTTCATTCATTTTGGGCATGTTTGCTTTTTCCATCAATTTGCTACATGAAATGCGAGACCAGGTAAAATATTATGTGTTTATATTTGTATTTTTGTATTTTCAAAGAATAATTATCTGGAAGATGACAATTTTATATACCATTATTTTAATTAGTATTTTTTAAAAAACAAAACAGGTTTAAGAATTTTTACACCAGCAATCCAGCTATTCAAGTAAAAAGGCAGCTTCATGTTGAAATTTGTTTCAGTATCACTTAAGATAAACTTGAAATGAGATAGCATTCTGTTTGCGTATGTTATTTGAATTATGGAAGTTTTTATCTTAACTATCTACTACAAGTAAGTGATTTTGATCAGAGAATGCAACCAGGAAAGCTATCATATTAAATGATAGAAGTTCCCAGGATTCCTTTGAATAAAATGTCCATTATTCTTTGGATTATTAATAACTCTATACTACTGAAAAATAATGCCCCAGAATGCTTTGTGTTCTCTCTAGAGATAAACTGATTACTCAGAACACTGAAGACATCTATTTTACTGAATAGAAATGAATCACACAAATGAACCAAGAACTCACTACTTGGAAGAAGTATTGTTCATACATATTTATTCCTGTTAGAAAATTCAACATGCTTGCCTTATAAAATCACCATCATGTTAGATTAAATCAGAGGGGACTGTTTTATTATGATACTGCTTTTGCTTTGCTTATTTATACTTTATGTAATTCACACTTTTACTTTAAATTCCACTTTAGAAGATATTATAAATTAGGTTGTCAAAAACAGTTCAAATCAGAAAATTTTGATATTATATTTACAATGAAGCTGATACACT
Organism: Symphalangus syndactylus; assembly: GCF_028878055.3. Lineage (NCBI taxonomy): Eukaryota > Metazoa > Chordata > Mammalia > Primates > Hylobatidae > Symphalangus > Symphalangus syndactylus. The sequence continues at coordinate 59,620,148 of NC_072424.2, read as the reverse complement.
TAAATTTGTCCTACAGGGATCCATTAGACAAAATATATACCATACGGCACACCACAGGAGTTGTATCCTAAATCTTCCTTCTATTTTTCCTCACTGAATATATTAACATTCTCTTGGGCCCCCTGAGCTTGAATCACTTTATAATTGGATGAGGGGGGAGAATTTGATATTTCTAAAAATAGCTTGATACATATATATTTTGAAATAAGGTAATTTTCAACAAAATGAGTTAAATAAAATAACTTGGGAATTTTCAGGCTCTCATCCTGGATTGAGTTTAATTTCATAATCTAAACTTCTAAACACTTGTCAGTGTCTCTCAACTGACTGCATCCTCTCTGGAAAAAAAGGGAACAAGGCCAATTTTAACTCACATTTTGGTAACAAATATCTTCCAATTTTGTAGCTGATTGGTTCACAAAACAGAAAAATGAATTCACAAGAAGGCTGTGTTGGTTTGTTTGTTTGTTTGTTTTTTGTTACAGAGTCTCTCTCTGTTGCCCAGACTGGAGTGCAGAGGCTTGATCTTGGCTCATTGCAACCTTCACCTCAAATGATCTGCCCACCTCAGCCTCCCAAAGTGTGAGGATTACAAGTATGAGCCACTGTGCCTGGCCACGAGAAAGACTTTGTTTCATTTTTGTCTCATATTTCTAGATTATAAACATATTTACATAAATTTCTACAGAAAAGCATGGAGATTGTGATTCTTTTACTCTCTGTTTTTTTCAAGTTGCATACTACTATACTTCATGGTGCTCTTCATTGAATTATTTTCCGTCTCAAAGTATTTTTTTAATTTCCATATAGAACAGTTAATATAATTGTTTACAACAGCCAAGAAATGCAATGCTAATTCTCAATCACAATTTTCATTGTATTTAAGTCTTGGTTTTAAAAAGTCAATTAAATGAGAGTATATACGTGACTGAAAATGAATCTATCAACACTACTGGAAAAAATTTAAAATATAGTTCCACCTAATGCCATCTTTGAATATAATTATCAACATTATCTAAACTGATAGCATAATGTTGAGATAGCATAATGGAATCAGTAGGATATTTTTTCTAAAATATTTTTAACATTATAATTTAAATTTATCAGCTTTCCTTTTTTTTGCTTACATTCCACAATGGCAGAATGGCAAGAAAAAGCAGCAAACTTCTCAATATCTCAAGTTTTTATACTTAAGATTGAGTGAAATCATATTTAAAGTTGTTTTTATGGTCTCAGACAGACTTACTTGGATTTCAGTTTTGGTTTAGTTGCATGATCTCAAACACATTAGTCACTCAATCCATTTTCTTATCAATAAAATAAAGTTTGTGAGCGTGTGTGTGTGTGTATGTTGTGGTAATGGTGATGGTGGTGGTGGTTCACAGTTTAAGTAAGAATGGAAGTACAATAGGGTAGTCTCTTCCGGCTTAATTGGGATGTGAATGTCATTAGAAGAAACATACCTCACCTCTCATTCAATGTTCCTCAACTCTTCACCTCCCTGAAGTAAAAGAAGAAGGAGGAGGATACATAGGATTTTACAGAGCCTATTCTTCAGCTGGTCCATGGACTAGGTAAACTCTTGTGATTAAATAACAGAGGATGGGCAGCTGATATACTAACTGATGCAATTGGTAAGATTGTGGACACAGATATAGGTGCTTTTAAGACAAGAAAACAAAGTATGGCAAATAATTGGGGAGAAGTCTATTCTCCTAATTCTTCAGTAATAATGACTGAAGTCTTCCAAGACTAGAAGTCTTGAAAGATATCATTCAGAGTCAGGTTACTTAATATTGCCATTGGAGGTCCCAATACAGGCAGTGGCCAATTGGCTTCTCAGGCAGTGTAGGTAGACAAATGAGAAACAGAAAAGGATGAGAAAAGTGATACCCTTAATAACTGTAGCTGACTGGATGAATTATAAGAATATCTGCAGTCTCGTTTAAGTACTTTTGAAAATCACAAGAAATACATTGAGAGAGATTAACATTCAGCCTCCTAGAGAGACGGAGCTTCAGTCCATGGAACCCTAATTTGGATATAAGAAATTTTACTGTTTTTTGTAGATACCAGCTGGTAAAGCCTAAGCCATAATATTATTCGTGACTGACTCTTACTGTTCTTTTTTTTTACAATTATCCTGTAAATAATTATCATATCTTCTCCCCTTTATATCCTGAAATACAGAAGGAATTGAGACTTTGACAAGTTATATGGACCAATATTTTGTCTCCAGACTAAACTATACTTTAAAACTGACACGTGGGAGGGGTGGAGCCAAGATGGCCGAATAGGAACAGCTCCGGTCTCCAGCTCCCAGCCCCAGCGACACAGAAGATGGGTGATTTCTGCATTTCTGCTTGAGGTACCGGTTTCATCTCACTAGGGAGTGCCTAACAGTGGGTTCAGGACAGTCGGTGAAGCGCACTGTGCGCGAGCCGAAGCAGGGCGAGGCATTGCCTCATTCGGGAAGCGCAAGGGGTCAGGGAGTTCCCTTTCCTAGTCAAAGAAAGGGGAAACAGACGGCACCTGGAATATCGGGTCAGTCCCGTCCTAATACTGCGCTTTTCCAACGGGCCTGGAAAACGGCACACTAGGAGATTGTGTCCCGCACCTGGCTCGGAGGGTCCTATGCCCACAGAGTCTTGCTGATTGCTAGCACAGCAGTCTGAGATCACGCTGCAAGGCGGCAACGAGGCTGGGGGAGGGGCGCCCGCCATTGCCCAGGCTTGCTTAGGTAAACAAAGCAGCCAGGAAGCTCGAACTGGGTGGAGCCCACCACAGCTCAAGGAGGCCTGCCTGCCTCTGTAGGCTCCACCTCTGGGGGCAGGGCACAGACAACCAAAAACTCAGCGAGAACCTCCACAGCCTTAAATGTCCCTGTCTGACTGACAGCTTTGAAGAGAGTAGTGGTTCTCCCAGCACGCAGCTGGAGATCTGAGAACGGACAGACTGCCTCCTAAAGTGGGTCCCTCACCCCTGAGCAGCCTAACTGGGAGGCACCCCCCCAGTAGGGACAGACTGACACCTCATTCAACCGGGTACTCCTCTGAGACAAAACTTTCAGAGGAACTATCAGACAGCTGAATTTGTGGTCTCACGAAAATCCACTGTTCTGCAGCTACCGCTGCTGACACCCAGCCAAACAGGGTCTGGAGTGGACCTCTAGTAAACTCCAACAGACCTGCAGCTGAGGGTCTTGTCTGGTAGAAGGAAAATTAACAAACAGAAAGGACATCCACACCAAAAACCCATCTGTACATCATCATGATCGAAGACAAAAAGTAGACAAAACCACAAAGATGGGGAAAAAACAGACCAAAAAAACTGGAAACTCTAAAAAACAGAGCACCTCTCCTCCTCCAAAGGAACGCAGTTCCTCACCAGCAACGGAACAAAGCTGGATGGAGGATGACTTTGATGAGTTGAGAGAAGAAGGCTTCAGACGATCAAACTACTCTGAGCTACGAGAGGAAATTCAAAACAATAGCAAAGAAGTTAAAAACTTTGAAAAAAAATTAGAAGAATGGATAACTAGAATAACCAATGGAGAGAAGGGCTTAAAGGAGATGATGGAGCTGAAAGCCAAGTTTTGAGAACTACGCGAAGAATGCAGAAGCCTCAGTAGCAGATGCGATCAACTGGAAGAAAGGGTATCGCTGATAGAAGATGAAATGAATGAAATGAAGAGAGAAGGGAAGTTTAGAGAAAAAAGAATAAAAAGAAATGAACAAAGCCTCCAAGAAATTTGGGACTATGTGAAAAGACCAAACCTACGTCTGATTGGTGTACCTGAAAATGATGGGGAGAATGGAACCAAGTTGGAAAACACTCTGCAAGATATTATCCAGGAGAACTTCCCCAATCTAGCAAGGCAGGCCAGCATTCAGATTCAGGAAATACAGAGAACGCCACAAAGATACTCCTCGAGAAGGGCAACTCCAAGACACATAATTGTCAGATTCACCAAAGTGGAAATGAAGGAAAAAATGTTAAGGGCAGCCAGAGAGAAAGGTCGGGTTACCCACAAAGGGAAGCCCATCAGACTAACAGCTGATCTCTCAGCAGAAACTCTACAAGCCAGAAGAGAGTGGGGGCCGATATTCAACATTCTTAAAGAAAAGAATTTTCAACCCAGAATTTCCTATCCCGCCAAACTAAGCTTCATAAGTGAAGGAGAAATAAAATACTTTACAGACAAGCAAACACTGAGTGATTTTGTCACCACCAGGCCTGCCCTAAAAGAGCTCCTGAAGGAAGCACTAAACATGGAAAGGAACAACCGGTACCAGCCCCTGCAAAAACATGCCAAATTGTAAAGACCATCGAGGCTAGGAAGAAACTATAGCAACTAACGAGCAAAATAACCAACTAACATCATAATGACAGGATCAGATTCATACATAACAATATTCACGTTAAATGTAAATGGGCTAAATGCTCCAATCAAAAGACACAGACTGGCAAACTGGATAAGGAGTCAGGACCCATCAGTGTGCTGTATTCAGGAAACCCATCTCACGTGCAGAGACACACATAGACTCAAAATAAAGGGATGGAGGAAGATCTATCAAGCAACTGGAAAACAAAAAAAGGCAGGGGTTGCAATCCTAGTCTCTGATAAAATAGACTTTAAACCAACAAAGATCAAAAGAGACAAAGAAGGCCATTACATAATGGTAAAGGGATCAATTCAACAAGAAGAGCTAACTATCCTAAATATACATGCACCCAACACAGGAGCACCCAGATTCATAAAGCAAGTCCTCAGTGACCTACAAAGGGACTTAAACTCCCACACAATAATAATGGGAGATTTTAACACCCCACTGTCAGCATTAGACAGATCAACAAGACAGAAAGTTAACAAGGATATCCAGGAATTGAACTCAGCTCTACATAAAGTGGACCTAATAGACATCTACAGAACTCTCCACCCCAACTCAACAGAATATACATTTTTTTCAGCACCACACCACACCTATTCCAAAATTGACCACATAGTTGGAAGTAAAGCTCTTCTCAGCAAATGTAAAAGAACAGAGATTATAACAAACTGTCTCTCAGACCACAGTGCAATCAAACTAGAACTCAGGATTAAGAAACTCAGTTGAAACCGCTCAACTACATGGAAACTGAACAACCTGCTCCTGAATGACTACTGGGTACATAATGAAATGAAGGCAGAAATAAAGATGTTCTTTGAAACCAACGAGAACAAAGACACAACATACCAGAATCTCTGGGACACATTCAAAGCAGTGTGTAGAGGGAAATTTATAGCACTAAATGCCCACAAGAGAAAGCAGGAAAGATCCAAAATTGACACCCTAACATCACAATTAAAAGAACTAGAAAAGCAAGAGCAAACACATTCAAAAGCTGGCAGAAGGCTAGAAATAACTAAAATCAGAGCAGAACTGAAGGAAATAGAGACACAAAAAACCCTTCAAAAAATTAATGAATCCAGGAGCTGGTTTTTTGAAAAGATCAACAAAATTGATGGACCGCTAGCAAGACTAATAAAGAAGAAAAGAGAGAAGAATCAAATAGATTCAATAAAAAATGAAAAAGGGGATATCACCACCGATCCCACAGAAATACAATCTACCATCAGAGAATACTACAAACACCTCTATGCAAATAAACTAGAAAATCTAGAAGAAATGGATAAATTCCTCGACAAATACACCCTCCCAAGACTAAACCAGGAAGAAGTTGAATCCCTGAATAGACCAATAACAGGTTCTGAAATTGTGGCAATAATCAATAGCTTACCAACCAAAAAGAGTCCAGGACCTGATGGATTCACAGCTGAATTCTACCAGAGGTACAAGGAGGAACTGGTACCATTCCTTCTGAAACTATTCCAATCGATAGAAAAAGAGGGAATCCTCCCTAACACATTTTACGAAGCCAGCATCGTCCTGATACCAAAACCTGGCAGAGACATAACCAAAAAATAGAATTTCAGACCAATATCCTTGATGAACATTGATGCAAAAATCCTCAATAAAATACTGGCAAACCGAATCCAGCAGCACATCAAAAAGCTTATCCACCATGATCAAGTGGGCTTCATCCCTGGGATGCAAGGCTGGTTCAACATACGCAAATCAATAAATGTAATCCAGCATATAAACAGAACCAAAGACAAAAACCACATGATTATCTCAATAGATGCAGAAAAGGCCTTTGACAAAATTCAACAACCCTTCATGCTAAAAACTCTCAATAAATTAGGTATTGATGGGACGTATCTCAAAATAATAAGAGCTATCTACGACAAACCCACAGCCAATATCATACTGAATGGGCAAAAACTGGAAGCATTCCCTCTGAAAACTGGCACAAGACAGGGATGCCCTCTCTCACCGCTACTATTCAACATAGTGCTGGAAGTTCTGGCCAGAGCAATCAGGCAGGAGAAGGAAATAAAGGGTATTCAATTAGGAAAAGAGGAAGTCAAATTGTCCCTGTTTGCAGATGACATGATTGTATATCTAGAAAACCCCATTGTCTCAGCCCAAAATCTCCTTAAGCTGATTAGCAACTTCAGCAAAGTCTCAGGATACAAAATTAATGTACAAAAATCACAAGCATTCTTGTACACCAATCACAGACAAACAGAGAGCCAAATCATGAGTGAACTCCCATTCACAATTGCTTCAAAGAGAATAAAATACCTAGGAATCCAACTTACAAGGGATGTGAAGGACCTCTTCAAGGAAAACTACAAACCACTGCTCTATGAAATAAAAGAGGATACAAACAAATGGAAGAACATTCCATGCTCATGGGTTGGAAGAATCAATATCGTGAAAATGGCCATACTGCCCAAGGTAATTTATAGATTCAATGCCATCCCCATCAAGCTACCAATGACTTTCTTCACAGAATTGGAAAAAACTACTTTAAAGTTCATATGGAACCAAAAAAGAGCCCGCATCACCAAGTCAATCCTAAGCCAAAAGAACAAAGCTGGAGGCATCACGCTACCTGACTTTAAACTATACTACAAGGCTACAGTAACCAAAACAGCATGGTACTGGTACCACAACAGAGACATAGATCAATGGAACAGAACAGAGCCCTCAGAAATGATGCCGCATAGCTACAACTATCTGATCTTTGACAAACCTGACAAAAACAAGAAATGGGGAAAGGATTCCCTATTTAATAAATGGTGCTGGGAAAACTGGCTAGCCATATGTAGAAAGCTGAAACTGGATCCCTTCCTTACACCTTATACAAAAATTAATTCAAGATGGATTAAAGACTTATATGTTAGACCTAAAACCATTAAAATCCTACAAGAAAACCTAGGCAATACCATTCAGGACATAGGCGTGGGCAAGGACTTCATGTCTAAAACACCAAAAGCAATGGCAACAAAAGCCAAAATCGACAAATGGGATCTCATTAAACTAAAGAGCTTCTGCACAGCAAAAGAAACTATCATCAGAGTGAACAGGCAACCTACACAATGGGAGAAAATTTTTGCAACCTACTCATCTGACAAAGGGCTAATATCCAGAATCTACAATGAACTCAAACAAATTTACAAGAAAAAAACAACCGCATCAAAAAATGGGCAGAGGACATGAACAGACACTTCTCAAAAGAAGACATTTATGCAGCCAAAAAACACATGAAGAAATGCTCCTCATCACTGGCCATCAGAGAAATGCAAATCAAAACCACAGTGAGATACCATCTCACACCAGTTAGAATGGCCATCATTAAAAAATCAGGAAACAACAGGTGCTGGAGAGGATATGGAGAAATAGGAACACTTTTACACTGTTGGTGGGACTGTAAACTAGTTCAACCATTGTGGAAGTCAGTGTGGCGATTCCTCAGGGATCTAGAACTAGAAATACCATTTGACCCAGCCATCCCATTACTGGGTATATATCCAAAGGACTATAAATCATGCTGCTATAAAGACACATGCACACGTATGTTTATTGCGGCACTATTCACAATAGCAAAGAGTTGGAACCAACCCAAATGTCCAACAACGATAGACTGGATTAAGAAAATGTGGCACATATACACCATGGAATACTATGCAGCCATAAAAAATGATGAGTTCGTGTCCTTTGTAGGGACATGGATGAAACTGGAAACCATCATTCTCAGTAAACTATCGCAAGGACAAAAAACCAAACACCGCATGTTCTCACTCATAGTTGGGAATTGAACAATGAGAACTCATGGACACAGGAAGGGGAACATCACGCTCCGGGGACTGTTGTGGGGTGGGGGGAGGGGGGAGGGACAGCATTAGGAGATACACCTAATGCTAAATGACGAGTTAATGGGTGCAGGAAATCAACATGGCACATGGATACATATGTAACAAACCTGCACATTGTGCACATGTACCCTAAAACCCTAAAGTATAATAAAAAAAAAAAATAAATAAATAAAATAAAAAAATAAAAAAAAAAATAAAACTGACACGTGCATTATTCCCAACTAAGAGGTAGAAACTTTGCAATGATTGCTAAGATATTGACATTGTCTTATAACAGCTGGATAAAGAAAAAGCAGTCACACAGTTTCACAATGTTGTCATCTTTCTTACTATGAGTTGTGAATTTTGTAATCACTCATCTTTCATGGAAGAAATGTGATATGATTTGGCTGTGTCCCCACCCAACTCTCGTCTTGATTATAGTTTCCATAATCCCCATATATCATGGGAGGGACGCAGTGAAGGTGTTTCATCGTGAGGACAGTTACCCTCATGCTGTTCTCATGATAGTGAGTGAGTTCTCACAAGATCTAATGGTTTTATAAGGGGCCTTCCCCTGCCCCTTTACTCTGCACTTCTTCTTGTTGCCGTCATGTGCAGAAGGACGTGTTTGCTTCCCCTTCTGCCATGATTGTAAGTTTCCTGAGGCCTCCCCAGCCATACAGAACTGTGAAACTATTAAACCTCTTTTCTTTATAAATTACTCAGTCTTGGGTATGTCTTCATTAGCAATGTGAGAAAGAGCTAATACAAAATGTCAACGTATTTTTGTTAACCATGCAGTGTTCAAAATTGAATAAGGAGTTTTATTACAGTGCAGAATGTGACAATTCCAAATTTTCAAAGCCATATTAAATCTTCACCTAAAAAAATTTCCAAATAGCCTGGCACACTCAGAAATATATATAAAGAAATGAACATTGTCATCATTATATCATCAAGAAATTCTGAACAATTTAGCAACAAACTCTGGCACCTACCAAGGGTGTATCTAATCTCTAACAATTTTTTCCACACAGACATAAGTGCAAATCCATTGCTATTTTAATTATTTAATTCATTATACTTAAGGCTTTCCTCCCTTACTAACAACTGGAGTTCTCTGATCTCATGCAAATATGAAATGGGAATACATCATGAGGGCTTCTTGGGGATTCAAATGATATATGTAATTTTTTCAGGACACAGGCACTCATATAATAAGAATACATTTCAAAAGTGGCACTCCTGTCTCATGGTAATTGCTAGTCCTCTCAATTTCCCATCATCTACATCCTGTAATTCTTAATATTTATGAAATATGAGCCCCTGTCATTCTATTAAAGCTGGCTTCTTTCTCATTTTCTTAACACAGGAATACATATGCCAAACCCTGAAAAGTAAGTTCAGTGTCGCTGATGCTTTATTTTTTCTTGATGTATTCAGGAATCTCACTATGACATCTTATTGTATTCATGCAGTCTATCCATGAGACAGTGTTATAATGAGGTTACACTGTACAATTGACTAAATACTGGTGTCCCCCTGAAGTTCCTATGATGATATCCTAATCCCCAATATGATGCTTATGGATGTAGGGCCTTGGCAGGTGATTAGGTTATGAGGGTGGAGCCCTCATGAATAAGATTAGTGCCAGCCCTTATGAAAGAGAACCTAGAGAAGTCCCTTGCCCCTCCTGCCATGCAAGGTTACAATGGAAGGCAGGTGTCAATAAGGAAGCAGACATTCCCCAGTCAACCAATCTTCTAGTGCCTTCATCTTCACCTTTCCACTGTCTGTACCTATGAGAAATAAATGTTAATTGTTTATGAGTCACCCAGTCTATGTTATTTTATTAGAGCAGACCAAATTTAATTAGACACACTGTCTGTGCCATTGATCTTTAAGCGCTTGAAAAACAAAAAATGGTTCAAAATAAATTTGTGACTTTCTAAATTTTACTAAGGAAAAAAATGAACCATTATGTAAGGCCACATTGTAACGTGTTTTTTACAAAAATCCCATTACATAACATCAAAATGTAAGGAATAGCTATGTGTCTTCAAAATGCTAAGTAAAAATAATAAACACAACTGGTAAATTAAGAATCCAGGATGTGAACTAAGATCTGTCTTAGTGCCCTGCCAAATTTCACCCCAGAAACAGGATAGTTAATGCCACAGGGGCAACCTTCAACCAATGAGTGTAAGGGATGGTGGAAAAATGTCTCCCAATTTTTCTGGATGGGTAATTCTGGTAAGCCTCCTGCCCATTTCTCAGGATATTCCAGTGGAATCAAACCCACATTCCTCAGAAAAGTAGCCCTGGAAATATACCATAAAATTGTTTTTTCCTTCTGCCCTATCTCATTTTCCCCAGCTCTCACTCTTGCTTCCTTGGACCACCTCCACAATAAGCCACCTGCACCCGAGTCCCCATTATCAGGCTCTGTTTTGGGGAAAATGTAAACTGATACAGTCATGTGTGCATCACCATAGCCTGCTACTTCCTCTAAAGGCTGACCCCACCAGGACTGTGTTGATTTAATTTTGCATACTTCTGAAAGTTATATGTTGCAAAAACACAAGATGTTATACAGGCAAAGGAAAGAGTCCTGGCAGAGTGAATAGCTTTTGAATATCTAAATGTTTCTTGATCAGTTCGTCAAAACTTGGCCTCAGTTTCCTCATCTAGAATGATATGACAACATGGTCTATAAATTATTTCCTTCCCAGAACCTAAGTTCAGTTACCTTAAAGTCTCATGAGTAAGAAAGAGATGTTTGATTAAGCAATCTGTACAACCTAAATTAGCCCAAACTGGAATGCTGAAATGATAAAGCTAGTTCTTCTTTATGGTTAGTCAAAGACCCATGGTCTAAGTGATATGACATGAGAATATTTTGCTAATTACTGAACACTTTTTTGAGAGCTTTTTTTTGGCAGCCACTGTATAATTCAGAGGATTCTATTCATACTGACATTATCTAAGATAATTGCTCTCCACAGCTATAAAGAAAGAGAAATGCTGCAATGAGATGATATACCTAAAGGTAAGCATGAGAAAATCTAAATTTAGCAGGATATCTATTTTTCCTATACAGGACATTTTTGCTGATTATTGAGATGGCAAAAGAAATTTTAAAAGGAAATATTATTTCTGTAACCTATGCGTTTTAAGCACTCTTACCATTGAGAGCCTTAAACCAGTCCAAGTTTGGAAAAAAGAGGAAGTGGGTGAAGGAATCATTAACCTCATTGTTTCCTAGGTTTTCTCTAGTGTGTATAAGTGAACAGGACTTTCTATCTGATTGGAATAAGTCCTGTTCCCACAAGGCAAGATGATGATAAACTAGACAAATTATAATGGTCTCTTTCATCACACTGCTTCTAAAATAAACTATAAAAATATTTTGAATTATTGAAATATTATGCATAAATGGTATTTTGTATTTTAAAACGTGGTCCTTTCATAATATTATTTACCTATAGCATATTTATGATGTTCCCATTATAAATTAAATTTCTGAAATTTACATCTCTACTCCCAATCGCTTTCCTCTGTTCCATATTTATAGACCCAATTTCATGCCAAACATCTTTACTTAGGAACTTCAACTTTGCAAATGTCCCCCACTCCAATATGTTCCAAAGGACTAATCATCATTGCTCTTCAAAACTTTCCCTCTTTTCTTCTCACAATTTTCTTTCTTCTAACAATTCCTCTCCTGGAAAATTACACCCACCTTGAAATCTTTTAGAAAGTCCTGAATAATCCCTATATCCCTCCTCTCATTATCTGTCTTAGTCTGCTCAGGCTGCTGTAACAAAATAACATAGATTGGATGGCTTAAACAACAGATATTTATTTCTCACAGTTCCTGAGGCTACAAAGTCCAAGGTCAAAGTGCCAATCAATATAGTTTCTGTTGATGACTCTCTTCCTGTCTTGCAGATGGTCCCCTTCTCATTGTTTCCTCACATAGTGAAGGGGGACAGGGAGTGAATTCTGGTCTCTTTTCTCTCCTTATAAAGATACTAAGTCCATCGTGGGGGGCCCTCTCACATGACCTCATCTAAATTTAATCATCCCCCAAAGGCCCTTCTTCCAAACATTATAAATACTAAATATTCGGGAGTTAGGGCTTCAACATATGATTTTGTAAGGACACAAACGTTCACTGTATAACATTATAACCCTGATTTCTAAAATGTATAATCTTCTTGCATACAAAATACATCTATTCCATCTCAAAAGCCCCAAAAGTCTTAACTTGCTTCAGCATCAACTCTAAAGTCCAAAGTTGTATATAAATATCATCCAAATCAGATATAAGACATGAGGTACAATTTATCCTGAGGCTAAAATCCTCTACAGCTGTGAATCTGTGATGTGAGACAAATTATGTCCTTCCAAAATACAGTGGTAGGACAGGCATAAACTAGATATTCTTATTCCTAAAAAAACAAACAAACAAACAAAAACAGAAATCAGAAGGAAGAAAGGGGAGATGGGTGCCAAGCAAGCACCAAAACTAGCAAGGTAAATGCCATTAGATCTTAAGGCTCAAGAATAATTCTCTTTGGTTCTGGGGCTTTTGTCCCACCTCTGTGGCTCTGTGAGTCTCCAGGCAACTGCTTTCTGGCCTGTTGAAACCCGGGTGGTCCCTTACCTTCCACTCACTACTTTGAAACTGAGGAGGCTACTCCAATCATCTTTGAATTGCCTTTGGAGTCTTTCTTTCTTGTTTGAAGAATAGTGAGTGTTCACAGCCAAATAGCTCTACGATCTGGTCCTGTAGAGTCTAAAAGGATCAACATCCTTCCTTCATCTTGTTCCATCTCTGTTTTCTCCTGTTCAGCATGGCAGTGGTTCTGCTGTGGTGGCTGATTAAGTCCAGAGTTCACACTCAGCCCAATGTTATTATCAAATTGTTGTTTGCTATATGGATAGGCTGATAATTTTCCAAGTCTTAAAGTTTGGGTTTCTTTGTGCTTAATAGTTCCTTCTTCATTTTCTTTCTCTCTTCTCATCTTTTACTATAGGAAGTCAGGAAGAACCAAGCCATTTCTTCAATACTTGGCTTAGAAATTTTAGCCAAATATACAGTTTCACCATCCACAAATTCTACCTTCCACAAAACATTAGAACACAGTTCAGCCAAATTATTTGCCACTGTATAACAATAATGTGCACCCATTTACATCTAAGACCTCACCAGAGTAATCTTTGCCAGCATTTCTACCAACATCCTGTTTATAATTATATATGTATTCTCTAAGAATAGATGCTCTATCTACAGATGTTCTCTTTTCTTTCGGAGCCCTCACCAGAATCTCTTCACAATCCTTAACAATCCTTTCATAACAATCTCAGCTTTTCTAGCACACACCTTAAAACTCTTTCAGCCTCTGCCCATTACCCAGTTCCAAAGCCACTACAACATTTCTAAGTATTTGTTACAGTAGCACTCCACTTCTCAGTACCAAAATGTGTATTAGTCATGATTCTCCAGAGAAACAGAGCCAATAGGATGTGGGGAGAGAGACAGACAGAGAGAGAGATTTATCACAAGGAATTGGCTTATGCAATCATGGAGGCTGAGAAGTCTAAACCCGAGAAAGGCAATAGTATAGTTCCAGTCCAAAATAGAATTACTGAAAAGCCTATTTGATAGCACAACAGAATGACTAAAGTCAATACTAACTTAGTTGTACATTTTTAAAAAACTAAAAGGGTGTAACTAGATTGTAACACAAACGATAAATGCTTGAGGGGATGGATACCCCATTCTCCGTGATGTGATTATTATGAATTGCATGCCTGTATCAAAACATTCCTGTAACCCCATAAATATATATACCTTCTATGTACCCACAAAAAATTAAGAATTCTATTAAGTTAAAAAGACAAGTGCAAAAAATAAAGAATGACTGAAGAGCAAGAAAACTAATGGCATAAGTCTGGTCCAAGTCCAAGTCCAAAACTAGGAGAAAACTGTTGTCCTAACTTAAAGATAGTCAGACCCAGAGAAAAAATTCTTTCCTACTCACTGTTTTATTCTATTCAGGCTTCAACTGAGTGGATAAGGCTGACCCAAATTGGGAAGGGCAGTGTGCTTTACTTTACCAGTTTAAATATTAATCTCATCCAGAAACATCCACACAAACACACCCAGAAAGTTTAGCTAAATATCTAGGTATGCCATAACACACAAAATTAACCATCACATTATCCATCCAAAATAGAAGCATCAAATTCAAATTTTCATCATTTATTGCCTAGAAAAATGTAATACTCAAACTAGCCTTTTCTCTGTCTAGTTCATAGTTTCCAGAAATATGTACCTAAAATAAAAATTTATTTCTAGCACCTTAGGATATGCCATCTGTATACTTTTGTCAATGTAATGTATCATCCTTCTTCACTCTTTCTCTTTGGTTAACTAAATTATTTGCATTTCCTCAACTCTACCATATATTCTCTTATCCCTTTTGCCTTTGCAAGTTACCTATGCAAAATTCAACTCATATTCCTTTATCTAAGTCAACTGTAAAATTATTTTAAGGTCTGTCTATACAGAAACAGTGAAATAGAAATACACTCAACACAGAAAATTATGAAAAGAAAAATAATCCATATGCACTCTATATTTGTTATGCTCTGGGAGATAAACTCTGTAGGCATATCCCAGATGACACCAGCCTGAAGGCAGAGGAACAAGAAGCTTCCATTATCATATATTCCACCAGATAGCAGAGGATACTTTGAAGTTTTTCCTTCAGGTTTCTGACCGTTTGGATTAAGGTATGGTCATTTTAATAACTCGCAGTAGATGAAATAAAGTTTCAGACTTGATCAACACTGAAGTGATGGTCACTGAGAAAATGAGAATTAGAGGTGTATGAAATCCTGTATCTTCTAACATGCACCCTCTGAAATGGGGGTACTCAGGAAGGGTGTTGCACTAGGGAGGAGGAAGCCATTAGATGCTCTATGTGAGAGAGGATGCGGAAAGAGGTGAAATGGTAGATCTGCCCTCCTCACAGGTTCCCGCAGGAACAAGCATGCATACCTCTTACTTCTCAGTATGCTGCAGAGAAACAAATAGGAGATTATGTTGTGCAGACTTCAACAAAGAACAGTAAGATACCCCCTCATGTTTATGTTAAGCAGCTATGTGAGTTGTATCAAGAGAACAAAAAATATACAGTATGTGTTTCAGTCAAAATAAATTGTTTATTAAGAATGGTAGCAAATACATTCTCCATCTCTGTACGCTTATTGATCTCATCCTCATACTTATTCTTGATGTTCTCCACCAGCCCCTGCATGTGGCCAAGCTCTGCCTCCAGTTTCAGCTTCTCCTATCCCAGAGTCTCCAGCTGCCACTGAAGGTTATGGATGTAGCTCTCCAACATGTTGTCCGTGTTGCTCCAAGCCATCTTCTCTGCTGCAGGAGGCTCCACTTGGTCTCCAGCATCTTGTTCCGCTGCTTCAGGACACGTACCTTGTCGATGAAGGAGGCAAACTTGTTGAGGGTCTTAATCTGCTTCTTCTCCTGGGTGCACACTGCGTGGATGTTCGGGTCCACCTCCAGGTTAAGGGGGCTCAGCAGGCTCTGGTTGACCATGGCCCTGGTTATACTGCTGGCCCCACCATAGCCTCTGCCTAGGGCACCCTGGAATCTACTGCCGCCTACTCGGGAGAAACTCGAGGAGCTAATGTGAGCACCAGGCCCCCTGGCGTAGGAGCGCCTACAGAAGGTCCCAGGGATAGAGGTGGGCACCTTGTAGGACTTCTGGGTCAACCTGATGGACATGGTCGAGGCAGGTGGGCTGAACCAGGTGGAGATTCCAGAAGGAGCAGGGAAGCTACTTCTTGGGACTTTTATTTCTTATTTCTTTTTTTTTTTTTTTTTTTGAGACCGAGTTTTGCTCTTGTGGCCCAGGCTGGAGGGCAATGGCATGTTCTCCACTCACTGCAACCTCAGCCTTTCCAGGTTCAAGCGATTCTCCTGCCTCAGCCTCCCAGGTAGCTGGGACTACAGGTGCCCACCACCACGCCTGGCTAATTTTTGTACTTTTAATAGAGATGTAGTTTCACCATTTTGGCCAGGCTGGTCTCGAACTCCTGACCTCAAATGGTCCACCTGCCTTGGCCTCCCAAAGTGTTGGGATTACAGGCGTGAGCCACCACGTCCAGCTGGGATTTTTATTTCTTTAAGTAATCTCCATACTCTTTCCCATAGCAGTTGTACTAGTTTACATTTTCACCAGCAGCCTAGAGGTCTTCCCTGTTCACCGCATCCACAGCAACATCTACTATTTTTGATTTTTTGATTATGGCCATTCTTGCAGAAGTAAGGTGGTATCACATTGTGGTTTTAATTTGCATTTCCCTGATATGTTGAGCATTTTTTCATATGATTGTTGGCCATTTGCGTATCTTCTTTTGAGAATTATCTATTCATGTCCTTAGCCCGCTTTTCGATAAGTTTTTTCTGTTTGTTTTTCCTTACGGATTTGTTTGAGTTCGTTGTAGATTCTGGATATCAGTCCTTTGTCAGATGTATAGATTGTGAAGATTTTCTCCCACTCTGGGGGTTGTCTGTTTACTCTGCTGACTGTTCATTTTGCCAAGAGAAAGCCCTTTAGTTTAATTAGACCCCAGCTATTAATCTTTGTTTTTATTGCATTTGCTTTTGGGTTCCTGGTCATGAAGTCTTTGCCTAAGCCAATATCTAGGAGGGTTTTTCCAATGTTATCTTTTATAATTTTTAGTTTCAGGTTTTAGATTTGTCTTTAATCCATCTTGAGTTGATTTTTGCTTAAGGTGAGAGATGAGGATCCAGTTTCATTCTCCTACATGTGGCTAGCCAATTATCCCAACACCGTTTGTTGAAAAGGGTGTCCTTTCCCCACTTTATGTTTTTGTTTGCTTTGTTGAAGATCAGTTGGCTGTATTTGGGTTTATTTCTGGATTCTCTATTCTGTTCTATTGGTCTATGTGCTTATTTTTATGCCAGTAACATGCTGTTTTGGTGACTATGGCCTTATAGTATAGTTTGAAATCAGGTAATGTGATGCCTCCAGATTTGTTCTTTTTGCTTAGCTTTGCTTTGGCTATACAGGTTCTTTTTTGGTTTCATATGAATTTTTAAATTGTTTCTTCTAATTCTGTGAAGAATGATGGTGGTATTCTGATGGGAATTGCATTAAATTTGTAGATTGCTTTTGGCAGTATGGTCATTTTCACAATATTGATTCTGCCCATCCATAAGTATGGGATGTGTTTCCATTTGTTTGTATTGTCTATGATTTCTTTCAACAGCGTTTTGTAGTTTTCCTTGTAGAGGTCTTTCACCTCCTCAGTTAAGTATATTGCCAAGTATTTTACTTTTTTTGCAGCTATTGTAAAAGAGGTTGAGTTCTTGATTTGATTCTCTGCTTGGTCACTGTTGTTGTATACAAGAGCTACTGATTTGTTTACATTAATTTTGTATCCTTAAACTTTGCTGAATTCTTTTATCAGTTCTAGGAGCTTTCTGGCGGAGACTTTAAGGTTTTCTAGATAAGCAAGCATATCATCAGCAAACAGTGACAGTTTGACTTCCTCTTTACCAATGTGGATGCTCTTTATTTCTTCCTCTTGTCTGATTGGTCTGGCTAGGACTTCCAGTACTATGCTGGAGTGGTGACAGTGGGCATCCTTGTCTTGTTCCAATTCTCAGAGGGAATGTTTTCAAGTTTTCCCCATTCAGTATTATGTTGTCTGTGTGTTTGTCATAGACAGCTTTTATTACCTTGAGGTATTTCCCTTGTATGCGAATTTTGCTGAGAGTTTTAATCATAAAAGGATGCTGGATTTTGTCAAATGCTTTTCTGCATCTATTGAGATGATCATGTGATTTTTGTTTTTAATTCTGTTTATGCAGTGTATCATATTTATTGACTTGTGAATGTTAAGCCAGCTCTTGCAGCAGGTTCCCTTAAACGGAGAAAAACTTTATACCACATCCACCATGATGGTTTACACAGATTTCCATTCCACCCCTGCACTTTCATATCTGTCCGTAGAGCAGATTTATAAGTGTAACCACACACACAAACAGGTTGAGAACTCTTGGTATAAGACAGTACACATACAAACATATTTGTTTTTTTTTCTTTTTCAAGCCAGGGTCTCACTCTGTCACCCAGACTGGAGTGCAGTGGCATGATCTCAGCTTACCACAGCCTCCGCCTCCCAGGTTCAAGGGATTCTCCCACCTCAGCCTCCCAAGAAGCTGGGATTACAAGCGTGCACCACCACCACCTGGCTAATTTTTGTATTTTTAGTAGAGACGAGGTTTCACCATGTTGGCCAGGCTGGTCTTGAACTCCTGACCTCAAATGATCTGCCAGCCTCATCCTCCCAAAGTGCTGGGATTACGGGCATGAGCCACTAGTTCATGTATTTTAAATGAATAAGTCTAACTATCAAATCACTACAGATTTTTCATTTTCTCATAGGTAGCAGTTTAATTTTTAAATATCAGCATTTATAAAATACAGGTCAGGTGCGGTGGCTCATGCCTGTAATCCCAGCACTTTGGCAGGATGAGGAGGGTGGATCACTTGAGCTTAAGAGTTCAAAACCAGCCTGGCCAACATGGTGAAACTCTATCTCTACTAAAAATACAAAAATTAGTCAGACATGGTGGGGGACATCTATAATTCCAGCTACTTGGGAGGCTGAAGAAAGAGAATTGTTTGACCCCGGAGTCAGAGGTTGCAGTGAGTCAAGATCATGTCATTGCACTCCAGCCTGGAGACAGAGCAAGAATTTGTAAAAAAAAAAAAAAAAAAAATTGTAAGATACTTAAAATTGCGATGTAAAAAAAATCACTGTCAAGTTAAAAATATCTGAAGAAAGACATTGTTTTTCACAAACTTTAAGGTACAAATGAGCAAAACTTGTAAAAAATTATTAAGCTAAATGTTGTCTAAGATCATTTCTGAAACCATGATTCCATGCAATATTATGCTCAATGATATTGCTACTATTCAGCTATAATTGTTTTAGCTAAAGAAATATTATGCTATAATGATAAACTATTAACAGAAAGCAAACTACCATAAGGATATATCCATATATTCCCGAAAGGTAATACATTATGTGTAGCAATTTTCCATGGTATAGGGTTGAAAGATCCTTTATGTTAAGAATTAAGAAAAACCAAAAGCTCGATTTGAGCGCTCATGAGTAGCTTTCAGAAATTTTAGAGACAACAAAAGGGATTTGAGAGCATTTTATTGTTTGAAATGTTATTAAGCAAAATTATACTTCCCCATTCTTTGCCTTCTCTCTTTTTCCTAACACATCCCACAGGAGGATCTGTAAATAAACATTTCCAACAAAAATTGTCATTCTAGTGGAAACAGTAAATTCTTTTTTTTTCATTCCCAGGGTTTGGGGTTAAAAAATGTAATATATTTTTCTATTCCAAACTCTTAGATTGATTGGAAACTGTATACTATCAACTGTAATGAAAAATCTTTCCCCTTCTTCAATAAATGCCATGGTTTTTATTTTATTGCTTAATAAACTATGTTGTAATATAATATTAAAATATTTGCTATGAATATAAAATATTTATAAGTAACATATTTATGCAAAGCACAGTTTCACAAATTATATGAGATGAATGCCTGTGTGTTTAACATAAATTATAATTTAGTTTCTTTGTGCTTTTAAGTGGCTAATATAGAGTTAATAATTCAGACTGTTCAATTGTATTTGTTGTATTTTTCCTCAAGTTTTTATTACATATTTGTCAGTTAGAATTTCTTCGTCTAATTTTCTGTTAATAAGGGGGTTTAAATTATAGTGAAAGCTCACTAGCAAGGGAATTCAATGGGATGTTAGCAATATCCAATCATACATGTCCAGAGTTCTCTTCAATCATAAAACACATGAGATCTATAATTTCAGCACTGATGCATGACTGTAGAAATTCTAAGATTAAAAAGCCCCCAGGTACTATTGAGTTCATTATAGAAAGCTGACAGTGCTTCTTTCAGCAGATAAAAGGAATATAATTATGGCCCTGTCCAATAGACAGTTTATGTCTACTTTGAATGTTATAGGTGTGATGTTTGCTTTCAGATTTTTTTATAACCTGTCTTCTTACTAATTCTCTATAGCAATATAGTTCTCCAAATTAATCTTGTATTTCAGGCAACAGTATTTTCAAAAATCAATCACCGTAGCAAAATGTCTCTTTTTTAATTTCTTTATCACATAATAAATATGAACTACTCCCTTCAAAATCTACTTAAGACTCATAGTAGAATTTCAAAGACTTTTACTCACTTTTGATTTTTATCAAAGTTGTAACTATGGTGCTCACTGGCTTTTGTATAAAATGCTGAGAACAGAATTGAAAACTGTGAGAAATGCTGACTTTTATTTCTAGTGTTTATAGGGATTTTTAAGAAAAATAATAATATAAGGTGTAAATGAATGCTTTCTTTTCTTTGAACCAAACAATGTCATTGAATCGAGAATTGAATGCCTGATAAGAAAACACTAATCTGATAAGAATACCTTTCCCAAAGAAATTAGACTGTTTCAAAAAATGATACATACTTTTTAAATTCATTATGCCTCCCCTGGACTATAAATACCATTAGTGAAAGTATTCACCAAAGAAAATAAGTATTGAAAGTACTCACCTCCAAATTATTCAAAGCAATAATGTATTGCACTCATTAGAAAACATCTAACTATGTGTAATTTTTTCTGTATTTTCACATTTTGCCATAATTAGATTAAACAGAACATATTAGTAATATTTGTATAGTAATTTTGATTTGCTTTCATTGACAGTAATAAAATAAAAGGAACAAAGTAAACACATCATCTTCAGGGTATAGACAAGAATGCTATATCCACAAAGTCAAACATCTACCCATGGAGTAGATAGTTTTACTATGAGTCATAGAACTGACTTTTTTGTGGAATTAAAGTAGATTCTTCACTTTTCAAACAAGTACATTGTTAACCTAAAGAAGTCATGTATCCTCTTCAAAACCAAATGTTACACAAAATGGTACGCAACTTTTAATACTTTTCATATGAAATATTAGGCAAGACATTACATAATTATGTTTTCTACTTGGACCCATTTAACCTATAAGTTTTTAGAATTTCCACTATGGATTAATACCTAACATAGCAGAAAGCACTGTAAAAATACTAATTGTCCACCTCATCAAATAAAATGAGTCATTTTTGACAGATACTAAGTAAGGCATTCCATCCATGAAAAGACTAATTTCAGGGGAGGCAAAGCTTCTGGGGTATTCAAAAAACATGATAGTAGACAATGAGACACCTGGGAGTCATCATAGGTATGCCATCAACTCAGCATTTTACCTCTCTAGGCCTCTGTTTTCTCCATCATCAAAAGGATGGGTTTAATAAATGAGCTTTAATAACATGCCATTCAAGCCACACAGCAGAACTCTTCAAATAGTTAGATGCATAGTAGTCACTATCCTTGTTCTTTAGCAGATACTACACTAATAATTCAACATTCATCTATCTTCTTATTCTCAACCTCTCTGTGCCAACTCTTACCTCTCTCCAAAAAATGCAGAGGACAGGAATACGGAAACCGTCTGATAACTGTTTGGGAGAGTGATTTATATAAAGACTCTTAGGAAATACTTGGGTATTGGTTAGTGGGTACTCCCAGCATATTAGAAAATCAAATATTTCAACTGCCTATCCCAGTTTTTTTCATAATAAATCTCTCATAGGGTAGGTAGCTTTTACTTCTAAGAAACACCTAACTTACATCTTCTGGTGACTGTATTAGCTGATCTTGCACTGGAGAAGGAGACACTGACGTATAGCATGACAATACCTGTGTCTAGCACTTCTCTCTGCTTAAGCTGATTACTCCATCACAAACAAGAATTAAAGAAATAGGCAAAAATAACTCATAATTTGTCATGTAGGATGAATACAGAAAAAAATTTTGAGGCTACTGTGGGGAGGGTGTATCTATGTGTATGAGTAAGTGAGTTGCTTTATACAGTTAAATTTAAAAAGAAATAAAGAGGTCATATTATCTAGTGGCTACAGTGGATTCTCTGAAACCAGAAGACCCGGGCTTGAATACTAGATCTGCCACTAACTGTGTACCATTGGCCAAGTAGTTTAGCTTCTTCATTCCTTAGCAAAGCTGCGATTTCATTTTATACTGTGCCCAACAAATTATGTAGCCAGTCCTGAATGTTAGCTGTAATTTATCTAAGTCTATTACAATAGAGTAATAAATTACAGCTAATATTTATTCACCCCTCCTGTACTTTTGCAATCACCCCTACTGTACTATTTACCCTTGAAGGTAGAAAATAAGTCTTGTTTATTCTACACCATAACAAAATAATTATTCCTTGGTGAGTCAACAGAATACAGCATGTTTTCTGAATTCCAATAACTTATAGAGCAAATCCCCATGATAAATCGAATTGTGATATGTCTCAATTGTGATTGGCACCCATCATGAACCTAATACCCATTCTCCAGTGGGGAAGACTCAAGTTCTAATCTTTTGTGGGGAGATAGAAACATAAAAGGAAAGATTACCCCAAAGAAATAACAGGTGATGTGTCTCAGGATATGGCAAGAGGATGTGGAAAAGCAGAAAGTAGTTTCTCTTTTCCAGTCTTTTCCTGCACCAAGGAATTGGAAGATTTCTAGAATCACTACTACTGTACTGGACGTCCCAGTCAATATCAGGACTCATAATCCTTTTCACTAATATTTCAAATAAGTCAGATAATTGCCACCAGGTAACACCAAAATACAACAGAGATTGGACTTGTCTCACGTCTATATTAATTTGAGGTCTTTCAGAACTTGAGGTCATCAAGCTCATTCACTTCATTAATTTCAAAATATGCCCATTCATTTAAATAATCTCACAACAATCTATTTTTGACCCAAGTTATTGTATTTGGTAGGGATTTTGTGGCTGGAAAAAAATAACTTATAATTGAGTGGCTTCTTTAAGTGTGTTTCACAGAACATGAATCCTGTGAAATATATTTTTTTCTTAAATAGTTAGTACATACTATTTTCCCTTACTTCATGAGTCTCACTACCAAACAGCATAGTAAATATTGAAAATTCTTACAGAAAAGGAAGTCATTTAGTTGTGTTTAACCCCATATATTTTCAAGTTACACTTATTAGCATTCTCATACTGGTTTCTGCAGAAAATATCTAAGAGAAAGTTAAAATACTTTCAAAAGAGATGAGAACTCAAAGACAGGAACATCTGTGTGGCCTAGGAGAGTAAGAAAAATATTCAAGTTTAACATCTTGTATCTCTGTTATCACTTCAAATCCTTCATGCAACAAGAAGTACTTTGCCATATTCTCTGAAACATCCACTTCAACAACACATTCTTAAAATAGCTATTTTACTATTTTATGAGAATATTGGAGCGAAAACATTTTGTCATATATAACACAGTAAAAACTTAATAAAATTCCCTAATAGATATTTCTATTTCTCATTCTTTCCTACTAAATTCTTCTTCCAACCTTGCCACTTAATTTCTTTTCCTTTTCCTACACAGAGCTTCCAAGAAACATCCACAATTGTGTTTCCTAAACTTACTTACCCTCTTCTACAAAATAATCGTTTACTAATTACACAGAAAGTAAATAGTAACCATCTATGTTTCTTCAAGCTTTGACTCCCTGTGCAGATGGCTTATCAAAGCACTTGCTTAGAAAGTCTCTTTGCTGCAAAAATTTATTACTAGGAAAGTAAGATTCCCTTCCTATTAAAAATATATATATTTAAAGAATTATTATCTGATATCTTAACCTAAGGACAAAAGGCAGAGCCTAAGCCATTTTTTATGGAGGTGTTGGGGAAGAATTAAAAGGGGCAAGAGGCCGGGCATGGTGGTTCACACCTGTAATCCCAGCACTTTGGGAGGCCCAGGCTGGCGGATCATGAGGTCAGGAGATCGAGACCATCCTTGCTAACACGGTGAAACCTTGTCTCTACTACAAATACAAAAAAAAAAAATAGCTAGGCATGGTGGAGGGCGCCTGTAGTCCCAGCTACTCAGGAGGCTGAGGCAGGAGAATGGTGTGGACCCGGGAGGTGGAGCTTGCAGTGAGCGGAGACCACGCCACTGCACTCCAGCCTGGGAGACAGAGTGAGACTCTGTCTCAAAAAAAAAGGGGGGGGGAGGGCAAGAGTACTAATGACTATTTAATGTATGTACCTATGTAACAAACATTAAGGAAGCATATGTCAGGCATTTTTCTAAATACTTTACAAACATTAACTCATTTAAAATATAGGCTTGCAAATAGCAACTGCAATCCCAAAAGGCAGTAATCAGACCTCCTCTTGTCTGCCTCTTTCTATCATGTAGTGTTTAAATTGGGATCCTCACCAGAGTGCTGCTGGAAAAGTCACTTACATTTCAGGCTACATCTTCCTAAACTCTGTCTTATTGGTCAACACTCCTCTGTAGCTCTTTAGTTACCCAAAAAATGTCTCATAGCTTAGCACTGGAGTGTCCAGAAGCTCCGTTCTTGGACTGAGTTTTTTCTCAGTTTATAATTACCCTCTTGGTAATTTCATTCCTTCACTTGGTTTTAAATATATCCATATGCTGATGACTTCCAACTTATACTTCAAAAACAAATCACTCCTCTGAGCCCCAATTTCTTTCAACTCAGTTTCCTTCTTGACATTGCCAATTAGATGAATAATAGACATTTCTAATTTAATGGTTCCAAAACTGAACTCCTAATCATTCTCCTAAACCCGTGCCTTCCACAGACTTTCCCATCTCAGCAATGACAACTCCATCCTGTCGGTTGCTCTATTAGTTTGTTTTCACCCTGCTGATATAGACATACCCAAGACTAGGAAATTTACAAAAAAAAAGAGGTTCATTGTACTTACAGTTCCATGTGGCTAGGAAGGCCTCACAATCATGCCTGTCTCACATGATGGCACACAAGAGAAGAAACCTTGTGCAAGGAAACTCCCCTTTCTAAAATCATCAGATCTCATGAGACATATTACTCTCATGAGAATAGCGTAGGAAAAACATGCTCCCATGATTCAATTGCCTCCCACTGAGTCCCTCCCACAACATGTGGGAATTGTGGGAACTACAATTCAAGATAAGATTTGGGTGGGGACACAGCCAAACCATATCATTCCACCCCTGGCCCCTCCAAATATCATGTCCTCACATTTCAAAACCAATCATGCCTTCCCAATAGTCCCCCAAAGTCTTAACTCACTTCAGCATTAACTTTAAAGTCACAGTCAAAGTCTCTCATCCAAGATAAAGCAAGTCCCTTCTGCCTATGAGCCTGTAAAATCAAAAGCAAGTTAGTTACTTCCTAGATAAAATGGGGGTACAGGAATTGGGGAAATATGGCCGTTCCAAATGGGAGAAATTGGCCACAACAAAGGGGCTACAAGCCCCATGCAAATCTGAAATCCAGTGGGGCAGTCAAATCTTAAATTTCCCAAATGAACTTTTTTGGCTCCAGGTATCACATCCAGGTCACACTGATGCAAAAGGTGGGTTCCCATGGTATTAAGTAGCTCTGCCCCTGTGGCTTTGCATGGTACAGCCTCCCTCCCAGCTCCTTTCAAGGGCTGGCATTGAGTATCTGCAGCTTTTCCAGGTGCACAATGCAAGCTGTCAGCAGCTGTACCATCCTGGGGTCTGGGGTATGGTGGCCTTCTTCTCACAGCTCCACTAGGCAGTGCCCCAGTAGGGACTCTGTGTGGAGGCTCCAGCCCCACATTTCCCTTCCATGCTGCCCAAGCAGAGGTTCTCCATGAGGGCCCCACCCCTGCAGCAAACTTCTGCCTGGACATCCAGGAGTTTCCCTACATCTTCTGAAATCTAGGCAGAAATTCCCAAACCCCCATTCTTGACTTCTGTGCACTCACAGGCTGAACACCATGTGGAAGCTGCCAAGGCTTGAGGCTTGCATCCTCTGAAGCCAGGGTCCACCCTCTACATTGGCCCCTTTCAGCCATGGCTGAAGTGGCTGGGACACAGGGCACCAAGTCCCTAGGCAGCACACAACACGGGGACCCTGGGCCCAGCCTGCAAACCACTTTTTCCTTCTAGGCCTCTGGGCCTGTGATGGGAGGGGCTGCTGTGAAGACCTCTGACATTTCCTGGAGACATTATCTCCATAGTCTTGGTGATTAACATTAGACTCCTCGTTACTTGTGCAAATTTCTGCAGTTGGCTTGAATTTCTCGTCAGAAAATGGGATTTTCTTTTCTATCACATTGTCAGGCTGCAAATTTTCCAAACTTTTATGCTCTGCTTACCTTATAAAACTAATGCCTTTAAGAACACCCAAGTCACTTCTTGAACACTTTGCTGCTTAGAAATTTCTTCTGCCAGATACCCTAAATCATCTCTCTCAGTTCAAAGTTCCACAGATGTCTAGAGCAGGAGCAAAATGTCTTTTTGCTAAAATATAACAAGAGTCACCTTTGTTCCAGTTCCCAACAAGTTCCTCATCTCCATCTGAGACGACCTAAGCCTGGGCCTTAATGTTCATGTCACTATCAGCATTTTTGTTAAAGCTATTCAATAAGTCTCTAGGAAGTTACAAACTTTCCAACATTTTTCTGTCTTCTTTTGAGCCCTCCAAACTGTTCTGACCTCTGCCTCTTACCCAGTTCCAAAGTCGCTTCTAAATTTTCAGGTATCTTTCCAGGTGCATTGTGCACCTGGAAAAGCTGCAGATACTCCTGGTGCCAATTTACTGTATTAGTCCATTTTCACACTGCTGATAAAGACATATGCAAGACTGGAAAATTTACAAAAAAAAAAAAAAAAAAAAAAAAGAGGTTTATTGGGCTTGCAGTTCCATGTGGCTGGGGAGGCCTCACAATCATGGTGGAAGATGAAAGGCATTTCTCACATGATGGCAGACAAAAGAAGAAAGCTTGTGTGGTTAAACTCCCCTTTTTAAAACCATCAGATCTTGTGAGATATATTCTCTATTGTAAGAATAGCATGGAAAAGACCCACCCCCGTGATTCAATTTCCTCCCACTGGGTACCTCCCACAACATATGGGAATTGTGGAAGTTAAAATTCAAGATGAGATTTGGATAGTGGCACAGCCAAACCATATCAGTTGCTCAGGCCAAAAATCTTGGAGTCATCCTTTACTCCTCTCTTTTTTAACACTCCTCACTTCATCCACCCTCTAACCAATTATCTTGGTCCATGCTACCACCATCTCTCACCTGGATTATTGCAGTAGCTTCCCAAGTGCTCTTCTCCCCTTCATCTTTGTTTCCCTTCAATTTATTCTCAAAGTAGCATCCAAAGGGATCTTTTAAAAATATAAGTCACATGTCATTTCTCACTCAAAACAAAAACCAAAGCTCCTATTATCTGAACTTATCTTCTATGACTCTTACTTTTGCTCATGCTGCATTGGCCTCCTCTAGTTCCTCAGACCCACAAGGCATACTTCTGCCTCAGGACCTCAGCACTAGCTGTTTCCTCTGCCTAAAATATTCCTCCTTCAGATATTTGCAAGCTCAATTTCTGTCCTTCATTTGTCTCTTCTCAAATATCAGCTTCTCAATGAGACGTGACCACTCTGACATCCCCATCTCTCTTACTCACCCCATAATACAATTTAACACATGAGTTAATTTACTAATTCATTGTTTTTATTGTCCATCATTCTCTACCAAAATGCAAACTCTTTAAGAGCAAGGATTTTTGGTCACTGAGTATCTTTTGAATTTGTATGAATAAAATCAAAAATGTCAGTTGTTACATTTCCTATTGATATGGTTTGGTTGTGTTCCCACTAAAATCTCAACTTGAATTGTACCTCCCAGAATTCCCACGTGTTGTGTGACAGATCCAGGGGAGGTAATTGAATCATGGGGTCCCGTCTTTCCCATGCTATTCTCATGATAGTGGATAAGTCTCTTGAGATTTGATGGGCTTATCAGGCGCTTCCACTTTTGCTTCTTCCTCATTTTTCTCTTGACACTGCCATGTAAGAAGTGCCTTTCACCACCCACCATAATTCTGAGGCCTTCCCAGCCTTGTGTAACCATAAGTCAAATTAAACCTCTTTTTGTTCCAACTTTCAGGTATGTATTTATCAGCAACATGAAAATGAACTAATACAGTAAATTGGTACCAGTAGAGTGGAGCATTGCTAAAAAGATACCTAAAAATTTGGAAGTGACTTTGTAACAGGGTAACAGGCAGAGGTTGGACTAGTTTGGAGGGCTCAAAAGAAGACAGGAAAATGTGAGACAGTTTGGAACTTTCTGGAGACTTGAATAGCTTTGCCCAAAACGCTGATAGTGATATGGACAATAAAGTCCAGGCTGAGGTGGTCGTAAATGGATATGATGAACTTTTTGGGAAATGGAGTAAAGGTGACTCTTGTTATGTTTTACCAAAAGACTGGTGGCATTTTGCCCCTGCCCTAGATATTTGTGGAACTTTGGACTTGAGAAAGATGATTTAGGGTATCTGGCAGAAGAAATTTCTAAAATGCAAAGCATTCAAGGGGTGACTTGGGTGCTGGTAAAGGCTTTCAGTTTCATAAGGGAAGAAGAGTGTAAAAGTCTGGAAAATTTGCAGCCTGATAATGCTATAGAAAAGAAAAACCCATTTCCAGAGGAGAAATTGAAGCCTGCTGCGGAAATTGGCATACGAAGCAAGAAGCCTAATGTTAATCCCCAGGACCCTAGGTAAAGTGTCTCTAGGCCATGTCAGAGACCTACTTGGCAGCCCCTATCATCACAGACCTAGAGGCTCAGGAGGAAAAAAATAGTTTTGTGGTCCAGGCCCAGGGTCCCATGCTATTTGCAGCCTAGGGATTTGATGCTCTCTGTCCCAGCCACTCCAGTCATGGCTGAAATATGCCAAGGTACAGCTCAGGCCATGGCTTCAGGGGGTGGAACCCCCAACCCTTGGCAGCTTCCACATGGTGTTGAGCTTGAGGGTGCACAGAAGTCAATAATTGAGGTTTGGGAACCTCTGCCTAGATTTCAGAAGATGTAGGGAAATGCCTGGATGCCCAGGCACGTTTTTTGCAGGGGTGGTGCCCTCATAGGAAACCTCTACTAGGGCAGTGCAGAAGGGAAATATGGGGTCAGAGCCCCCACACAGAATCCCTACTGGGGCACTGCCTAGTGGATCTCTGAGAAGAAGACCACTGTCCTCCAGACTCCAGAATAGTAGCTGGGAGGGAGGTTGTACCCTGCAAAGCCACAGGGGCAGAGCTGCCCAAGACCATGGAAACCCACCTTTGGCATCATCATGACCTAGATGTGAGACCTGGAGTCAAATGAGATTATTTTGGAGCTTTAATATTTGACTACCCTGCTGGATTTTGGACTTGCATGGGCCCTGTAATCCCTTGGTTTTGGCCTATTTCTCCCATTTGGAATGGCTGTATTTACCCAATACCTGTACTCCCATTGTATCTAGGAAGTAACTAGCTTGCTCTTGATTTTACAGGCTCATATGCAGAAGGGACTTGCCTTGTATCAGATGAGAATTTGGACTGTGGACTTTTGGGTTAATGCTGAAATAAGACTTTGGGGGACTGTTGGGAAGGCATGATTGGTTTGAGGACATGAGATTTGGAGGGGCCAGGGGTGGAATGATATGGTTTGGCTGCATCCCTACCAAAATCTCAGTTTGAATTGCATCTCCGAGAATTCCCATGTGTTATTGGAGGGACCCAGGGGGAGGTAATTGAATCATGTGGCCTGCTCTTTCCTGTGCTATTCTCGTGATATTGAATAAGTCTCATGAGATCTGAAGGGCTTTTCAGGGGTTTCTGCTTTTGCTTCTTCCTCACTTTTCTCTTGCTGCCACCATGTAAGAAGTGCCTTTCACCTCCCAGGATAATTCTGAGGCTTTCCCAGCCATGTGGAACTGTAAGTCCAATTAAACCTCTTTTTGTTCCCAGTTTCAGTATGTCTTTATCAGCAGTGTGAAAATGAACTAATACACCTATGGTTTCAATACCACCTTCAATGGAATAGTGACAGAGAGAAGAGAGGGACACCTTGTCTAGCACTTTGAACCAGATATAGGATAGTCACTTACAGGGCAATTTGCTTTTTATGAGGGAAACAAAAATTCTCAAAGAAATTATCTCTTCAAAATCAGTTAATAAACTGCATTTCTTTTTGTTTCTTTTAAACAGATTAATCATTCAAACACAGAGAAAAAAATATCTTTCATTCTTCCTCCACAATCCAGAGGTCAAACTTCAATTGCTTTTATTACTTGTACAAATGTTTAATTTCATAGCACCAAATTTGTCATTATGTACACAATTTACAATAATAATGACAGTTTAAGTCATGTGAGATTTCAATCTGTACTTAAAAACTCTTATGTTTAAAGGGCATAGTACTTGTCTCTTAAATTTTAGGACTAACAAGTTCATTTCTGAATCAATGTACTAGTCATTGAGTAATACTATCCTTCTCAGAGTCTAAAATTTGAAAGTCAACCAGTAGTAATGAGGGGTGGATGATAAAACTAAACCCACAATTTTCTCTATGATAGATCCACTGAGTGTGTGCAGTTGAGCCCAATCATGCAAGCATTCAGTACATTGAAGGTGACAAAGTACTCGAATTAAAACTATTTCAATCAAAATGATAAAATAGTTTTGTATATTCAAAAGTCAGTTTCTCTGAAGGACCGTTAAAGTTAATGGAAACGATACTTTAACATTAAAGAATAATATCTGTGAGTTTTGGAAATATACTTTTGATAAGCTCTACCTCAAGAGCCTTATGAAATAAAATGAGAAAATAAATAATATAAGGTATAATCATATAAATGATGTAAGTAAGTGGAATGCCACTACATGGTGGATATACGTAAGTCATAATTCACCAAACCAACTATGAGAGAAAGCAATTAAGGAAATTGAATAATGAAAAGTATATTTTCAGATTAGATTTGAAAAGCAAAATAACAAGTTGACAAGATGTTCTTAGACCTTCCTGGAGTCAACACAGAAATCCTTGTGCATCTACAGGTGGACACATGAATGGCAGAGTCCTTATATGCTCAGAAAATAAATGTAGGAATATTCAGATCTCTGTAATTTAAGACAAAATTGGATTCTCACCTAAAGACTTTAGTAAACCTCAACTTTGTTTCAATCTCCTTATTTTTTTCATTTTCCTCAATGGCTTTTTTCTTAGATTGTTCTTTTAGTTTCCCTGTGTGTAACATTTCTAATATTTCAATCTCTTGCTCACTAAACTGCTTTTTCTTCTTCCTTCCTACTTTTATTATTTTCCTATCTTAAATTCTTCTTCAAGTTGTCAAAGGATAGTATAAAACGAAAAAAATGTTGAAGTACTACATTTTAATATTGGTTTTAAAGTATTTATTAGTTAACAAAATCACATGAAATGATATCAGTTTTGTACTATTAGTCAATTTAATTATTAATAATTGTGTCTTTGCTAAGATAACCCTAGATACAGATAAAATAACTCTCCACATCTTGAATTTTTGGTCAGAAAAACAACATAACTTAAGAATCATATTGTTCAAAATCCCAAGGTTTCAGATAATAAGTACTATTGGCGTTATTGGTAAATAACCCAAATAAATTCCCAGTTGATATGCCTTCCTTCTGATTACATTTTGGAGAGCAGTTAATTCTTCAAAGAGGGAAACTTAACGAGACATTGTGTGTGTAATGGAAATGTGATGTACATGAGTTTATGCTTACAAAATAATCAATAACTGCAGTGTAAAATCAACACTCAATCCTTGTAAGACCACAGTATGAAAATTTCTACTTTCCTTCAAAAAGGGTTTGTAAATGATTTTAAAAGAAGAAACAGCAGCCTTGACTCTTAGAAAATTTAACTAGATAAATTTGCACATTACAAGTCTTAAAACTAGAAACCATATTATTAACTGTGAAAGTATGTAATTAGTTTCCTTATGAGCTTTCAATTTTTTGCTAGATAAAATTAAAACTGCCACCAAAAATTGAGGCCATTATGAACATGACAGATCATTTGTTGAGAAAAGGGTTATGTAGAAATAGCATCTGATAATTTGTTGGAAATATTAGCACATAGATGGCTATGAAATGTGTGAAGTATTATCAGAAGATTTCTAATCAAAAATTTTTGCAATGTAAGTCGACTATGGTTCTATTTCAAATGTAGTTAGGTTCTTAGCCCTAATGGCAAGCAGAGGCTACACTAAATGTATTTAACCTAAAGACACGTTGATAAGAAATTTATAATTCCACTGTTCTTTAAAAATTACAAAAATAAAAGGTATATACACATAACACCTACAGCAACAAAGAATGAGAAAACATTCTTTTCACATAGAAAGAGTTAAATGTACATGCTTTCAAGAACAATAGCAGCTTCTCTTAAACTTTCTTAACTTACCTAGTGTTTTCTGTCACTAAAAAAGCTGTATGTAAATCATTAAGTTTAGACTACTGAATCTGTATCAGTCTTTGTAAACCAGACTCAAAGCATATTTCTTTTTAAGTTAACATGAACATAGAACATAATAGAACACACAGAAAGAAAAATGTAACTGTGAGTTTATATGCAAAGTACTGGACAACTCTAAAATGTATACATCCTTCCTTTTTTCTTTAAAATGTCTCTCTAGGCAGAAACCTGACAACAGTGGCTACACTAATCGTAGTATACTATTTAGATGGACATCAGTTAATTCATTTGAGCAAAAGTTTTAGAGATCTGTTTTAGACCTTTAAATCAAACTCCAGGTATATACAATAGTATCCCTTATCCACAGTTTTGCTTTCTGCAGTTTCAGTTACCCATGGTCAATAGTGGTCTGCAAATATTAAATTGAAAACTTCAGAAATAAACGATTCATAAGTTTTAAATTGCACACTATTCTGAGTAGTGTGAAGAAATCTCAAGCCATCCCGTTCCACTCTCACCTGACTGAGACATGAATTATCCCATTGTCCACCATCTCCACACTGTATACCCTTCCTGTCTGTTAGTCACTTAGTAGCTGTCTTGGTTATCAGATCAATTGTAAGGTACCTAAGAGCTTGTGTTTAATATGTACCCCTTATTTTACTTCATAATGGCCTCAAAGTGCAAGAGTAATGATGCTTTTATATTGTTATAACTGTTCTATTTTATTATTAGTCATTGTTTTTAGTCTCGTTGTGCCTAATTTATAAATTAAATTTTATCATAGGTATGTATGTACAGGAAAATATATAGTATATATAGGGTTCTGTACTATCTGTGGTTCTGTGGTTTCAGGCACCCACTGGGGATCTTGGAACGTAGCCGCCACAGATAATGGGAGACTAAACACAATGTTAACAAAGAAATGGTAACACTTCCAGTACAGTGAAAAAATATCTGTTTAGAGATTTTTAAGTGACTCATTCAAGACACTTGCCCAGAAGGCACTAATATACAATTTGTAGACTTTAAAAATACAGTATGGGCAGGCGACGCGCCGAGGGACTAGGCAGAGCCGTGGAACCGCCACCAGGTCGCTGTCGGTCCACGCCGCCAGTCGCACTGCCTGCCCGCTCAGCGTCGGCCGCCGCCATGGGAGTGCACGTGGAAACCATCTCCCCAGGAGACCGGCGCACCTTCCCGAAGCGCAGCCAGACCTGCGTGGTGCACTACATCGGGATGCTTGAAGATGGAAAGAAATTTGATTCCTCCCAGGACAGAAACAAGCCCTTTAAGTTTATGCTGGGCAAGCAAGAGGTGATCCGAGGCTGGGAAGAAGGGGTTGCCCAGATGAGTGTGGGTCAGAGAGCCAAACTGACTGTATCTCCAGATTATGCCTATGGTGCCACTGGGTACTCAGGCATCATCCCACCACATGCCACTCTCGTCTTCAATGTGGAGCTTCTAAAACTGGAATGACAGGAATGGCCTCCTCCCTTAGCTCCCTGTT
Source organism: Symphalangus syndactylus (assembly GCF_028878055.3). NCBI lineage: Eukaryota > Metazoa > Chordata > Mammalia > Primates > Hylobatidae > Symphalangus > Symphalangus syndactylus. The sequence goes on along the minus strand of NC_072424.2, from coordinate 59,585,859 downwards.
CTTGGATCTGCCATGGAGGGATCTGGTGCCTCCAGACGTGTGCACATGAATCCATATGGAGGTTTTCCTGATGTTCCACTCCACTTTGTATAGACATCTGCCTGGACTGAATGTGTTCTGTCACTCAGCTTTGCTTCCCACACCTCCGTTTCCTCTTCCCCTTTCTCCTGGTATGTGAGTTTACCTAAACTATATGCCATAAACCTCAAGTTATTCATTTTATTTTGTTTTCATTTTTGGGTGAAGATTCAGTTTCAGTCTTTTGGATATAGGTTTCCAATTAAGTACACGGTCAAGTATTAACAGCACAAGTGATAGGTTAACGTTAGAATAGGAACTGGTGTTGGGGGGATTGCAAGAATATTTTATTTTAATTTTTTGAATGAAATTTTTATCTATTATATATTAAACATTCTTGCTGCTGTGCTGCAAAGCCATAGCAGATTTGAGGTGCTGTTGAGGACTGAATTATTCTCCAAGTTGAGAGATGTCCTTGGGTTAAATTAAAAGCCCTACCTAAAACTGAGGTGGGGATGGGGAGAGGCTTTGCCACCAGCATTCGCACCCCACCCTCCCCTTAAAGCCTCTGCCTTTGAAAGCAGATCATGTTCACTGTGATGCTGGACACTACAGGTATCTGTCCCTGGGCCGGCAGGGACCTCTGAAGCCTTCTTTGTGGCCTGACATATTTTTTTTTTCATGCTGTGGTTTTTCTAATGGACTTTCAGGAATTTTGTAATCTCATAACTTTCCAAGCTCCACCACTTCCTAAATCTTAAGAACTTTAATTGACAGTTTCAACTGAAGGTGCTGTTTGTAGAATTAACACCCAGTGAAAGCCCAGCCATCATGACAAATCCTTGAATGTTCTCTTAAGAAAATGATGCTGGTCATCGCAGCTTCAGCATCTCCTGGTTTTTGATGCTTGGCTCCCTCTGCTGATCTCAGAGTTTCCTGGCTTTTCCTCCCTCGGCCCCTTCTCACCCCTCTGCTGTCCTGTGTAGTGATTTGGTGAGAGAAATCGTTGTGCCCCCTTCCCCCAGCACCATATATGAGTCTCAAGTTTTATTATTGCAATAAAAGTGCTTTATGCCGGCTTTTCTCAAAACATAAATAAATAAATAAATAAATAAATAAATAAATAAATAAACTAAAAATACAGTATGCACCTGTTCACCAAAAATCTATGGAAATAAAAAAATTAAATAACTAAATATAAATAAAAATACGGTATGGAACCAGCCTAATTACTCATAGAACTGCTGTTTATGGTTTCTTTTGAATAAACATAAAAATTGAGACTCCCATCTTAAAACTTGAGAAAGTTACTTTTGTCTTATCCAGGTTCCTTTCTGAGGAAAGTACTCATCAGGCCTCCCAGACAGTATCAAGGAATGGAAACTTACCAGATCACCACATCTGGACAATAAGATGAAAGACTCCTCACCTGTCATGATCGCCTAAGTGACTGCCTGCTTCCTGTTGACCAACTCCTCTTCTTTACCCCTCCCTAATTCCTGTTTTCCCACACATAGTTACATTTCTTCCCTGCTATACAAACCCTTAGTTTTAGTTGGTTGAGGTGACTAATTTAAGGCTGATCTCCCATTCTCCTCAGCTGTAGCACCCAAATAAAGCCTTCTTCCCTGGAAATTCTCATTGTCTCAGTGATTGGCTTTCAAGGTGGTAAGCTGCAGGACCTAGACCACAACCCTGGCATTTTTATAACAGTATGAATTTTCAGTTGTACAATTCTTTTAATGAAGAGTGGTAACGTAACTTATAGGTGACTTGGATTAAAACTATTGACCAGACTTTTTAGTTTCAATTACTTAACACTCTAAATCATAGTATATTTAAATGTAAATTAAATGCTTGCAGCTAAAAATGCATCTTAATTCATATTATAGTAGCTTCAAGTTATGCTTTATTGATCTCCATCCTTTAGTATTTGTATGCAACTATAAGATAAATTTTAAAATTGTGAAATAATTAAGGGCAAATGGGACAGACTGTTTGTTGCTGCCCCCCAAAAAATCTGTTCTTCTCTTTTTTCTTTTCTTCCTTTTTTTTTGTGATAGAGTTTCACTCTTATTGCCCGGGCTGGAGTGCAATGGCATGATCTCAGCTCACTGCAACCTCCACCTCCCAGGTTCAAGCAATTCTCCTGCCTCAGCCTCTCAAGTAGCTGGGATTACAGGCATGCACCACCACACCTGGATAATTTTGTATTTTTAGTAAAGATGGCATTTCTCCATCTTGGTCAGGCTGTTCTCGAATGCCCGACCCTAGGTGATTAAACAGCCTCGGCCTCCCAAAGTGCTGGGATTACAGGAGTGTGACACCATGCCTGGCCCTCTTTTTTTCTTTTGTAATAACATTTCAACAATGCACATAGCTGCCCAGATTATATTATCTGGCTTCTCTCAGAGGTATGGCTAGCCGTGTATCCTATTTCTTACCAGTGAACTGTGCGAGAGACAAATGCACGATTCCCACATCTTGCACTTGCCTTAAAGAAAGATCACTTTCCCTTCCCTTCCCCTCTCCTTTTCTTTCCAATTGTAAATGCTGCAGTAACATTGAAACCCTCATTATGCAAGAGCAACCAAGTCAGCCTGAAACCTCAAGAAGTAGAGCCCAGATGCCCACTGACTGCTAAAAGGAATAATGTGCTTTCTGGTTTGAGCCTTTTCATTTTGGGACCTCTTTGTTATCATAGTTTAGCCTATCTCTAATCTATGTCATCCAATTATATATAGTATTTTTAAAATTATTCTAAAAATTTAAGTTCTGAGTATTAAAAAATACATTGTTCTCCACTCTTTGTTACTGAAGCAGATGTTAAAAGAGAAAAACAAGTTTTCCTGTACTTGGCTGACTCACTCCAAGGCACTCAATAGGCAGGACCCTGGCCGAGATGTGATAACACTATCTAGGAAGCCAGAGTCCATAGGAATGAGCCCCAGAGACTCTCCCAACACCCCCCTCAGAGCAAGGACAAGAAAACAAATTCCTTTGCTATCTCTTCATCCCTTACTGTTTCTCAATTTCCCAAGTTTTCTAAGTTCCTGTTTTTCTTTCAATGCAGCTACAAGGTCACAATCTTAACCCTGTCACTGTTTGATTAACTGTGTTTGTTCTGCTTCTGTAAGCCCTCTTGCCTGCACCATGAGTTTCATGCCATTAGACTCCCGCCACCTCAATCAAGCTAGCCAGCCCCTTTCAGGAGTATGTATAAAAGTCAAGCCCTGTCTTTGTTCAGGGCTCAGCTTTTGGATGTGAATCTGCTGGGCCAGTGGCCACTTAAATAAAATCCTCCTGTTTCACCCATTGGTCTCTCTGGTCCTTCTGATTCCTGCAACATTACAAATTCACTTGTAAGGCTACACATTTATATTTCACTATTATTCACCATGATTATACAATTTTCTTAACAAGACTATTTCAGATTTCAAAATTATGAGCCTCATTTCAAAGAAAAAATTTAATTGATTATGTTTAAAAGCAAAAGATTCTTCCTGAATCTGTGGCCTAAAAAGTTCTATTTTCTCATTTCTGATCTTCAGTTAGAATATAGAGTAGGATGATAAATAGATAAATAATCTTGTATGGACAGGGGTGGAGCCAAGATGGCCGAATAGGAACAGCTCTGGTATACAGCTCCCAGCCTGAGCGACACAGAAGACGAGTGATTTCTGCATTTCTGTTTAAGGTACCGGTTTCATCTCACTAGGGAGTGCCAAACAGTGGGTGCAGGACAGTCGGTGAAGCGCACTGTGCACGAGCCGAAGCAGGGCGAGGCATTGTCTCACTCAGGAAGCACAAGGGGTCAGGGAGTTCCCTTTCCTAGTCAAAGAAAGGGGTAACAGACGGCACCTGGAATATCGGGTCAGTCCCACCCTAATACTGTGCTTTTCCAACGGGCCTGGAAAACGTCACACTAGAAAATTGTGTCCCACACCTGGCTCGGAGGGTCCTATGCCCACGGAGTCTTGCTGATTGCTAGCACAGCAGTCTGAGATAAAACTGCAAGGCAGCAGCAAGGCTGGGGGAGGGGCGCCCGCCATTGCCCAGGCTTGCTTAGGTAAACAAAGCAGCCAGGAAGCTCGAACTGGGTGGAGCCCACCACAGCTCAAGGAGGCCTGCCTGCCTCTGTAGGCTCCACCTCTGGGGGCAGGGCACAGACAAACAAAAAGTCAGCAGGAACCTCCACAGACTTAAATGTCCCTGTCTGACTGACAGCTTTGAAGAGAGTAGTGGTTCTCCCAGCACGCAGCTGGAGATCTGAGAATGGACAGACTGTCTCTTAAAGTGGGTCCCTCACCCCTGAGCAGCCTAACTGGGAGGCACCCCCCCCAGTAGGGACAGACTGACACCTCACTCGGCCGGGTAGTCCTTTGAGACAAAACTTCCAGAGGAACTATCAGACAGCTGAATTTGTGGTCTCACAAAAATCCGCTGTTCTGCAGCCACTGCTGCTGACACCCAGCCAGACAGGGTCTGGGAGTGGACCTCTAGTAAACTCCAACAGACCTGCAGCTGAGGGTCCTGTCTGGTAGAAGGAAAACTAACAAACACAAAGGACATCCACACCAAAAACCCATCTGTACATCACCATCATCAAAGACAAAAAGTAGATAAGACCACAAAGATGGGGAAAAAAAAGAGCAGAAAAACTGGAAACTCTAAAAAGCAGAGCACCTCTCCTCCTCCAAAGGAACGCAGTTCCTCACCAGCAATGGAACAAAGCTGGACGGAGGATGACTTTGACGAGTTGAGAGAAGAAGGCTTCAGACGATCAAACTACTCTGAGCTACGGGAGAAAATTCAAAACAATAGCAAAGAAGTTAAAAACTTTGAAAAAAAATTAGAAGAATGGATAACTAGAATAACCAATGGAGAGAATGGCTTAAAGGAGCTGATGGAGCTGAAAGCCAAGTTTCAAGAACTACGCAAAGATTGCAGAAGCCTCAGTAGCAGATGCGATCAACTAGAAGAAAGGGTATCGCTGATGGAAGATGAAATGAATGAAATGAAGTGAGAAGGGAAGTTTAGAGAAAAAAGAATAAAAAGAAATGAACAAAGCCTCCAAGAAATTTGGGACTATGTGAAAAGACCAAACCTACGTCTGATTGGTGTACCTGAAAATGACGAGGAGAATGGAACCAAGTTGGAAAACACTCTGCAAGATATTATCCAGGAGAACTTCCCCAATCTAGCAAGGCAGGCCAACATTCAGATTCAGGAAATACAGAGAACACCACAAAGATACTCCTCGAGAAGAGCAACTCCAAGACACATAACTGTCAGATTCACCAAAGTTGAAATGAAGGAAAAAATGTCAAGGGCAGCCAGAGAGAAAGGTCGGGTTACCTACAAAAGGAAGCCCATCAGACTAACAGCTGATCTCTCAGCAGAAACTCTACAAGCCAGAAGAGAGAGGGGGCCGATATTCAACATTCTTAAAGAAAAGAATTTTCAACCCAGAATTTCATATCCAGCCAAACTAAGCTTCATAAGTGAAGGGGAAATAAAATACTTTACAGACAAGCAAACACTGAGTGATTTTGTCACCACCAGGCCTGCCCTAAAAAAGCTCCTGAAGGAAGCACTAAACATGGAAAGGAAGAACCGGTACCAGCCACTGCAAAAACATGCCAAATTGTAAAGACCATCGAGGCTAGGAAGAAACTGCATCAACTAACGAGCAAAATAACCAACTAACATCATAATGACGGGATCAGATTCACACATAACAATATTAACGTTAAATGTAAATGGGCTAAATGCTCCAATTAAAAGACACAGACTGGCAAACTGGATAAGGAGTCAGGACCCATCAGTGTGCTGTATTCATGAAACCCATCTCACATGCAGAGACACACATAGACTCAAAATAAAGGGATGGAGGAAGATCTATCAAGCAACTGGAAAACAAAAAAAGGCAGGGGTTGCAATCCTAGTCTCTGATAAAATAGACTTTAAACCAACAAAGATCAAAAGAGACAAAGAAGGCCATTACCTAATGGTAAAGGGATCAATTCAACAAGAAGAGCTAACTATCCTAAATATATACGCACCCAACACAGGTGTACCCAGATTCATAAAGCAAGTCCTGAGTGACCTACAAAGTGACTTAAACCCCCACACTATAATAATGGGAGATTTTAACACCCCACTGTCAACATTAGACAGATCAACGAGACAGAAAGTTAACAAGGATTTCCAGGAATTGAACTCAGCTCTACATAAAGTGGACCTAATAGACATTTACAGAACTCTCCACCCCAAGTCAACAGAATATACATTTTTTTCAGCACCACACCACACCTATTCCAAAATTGACCACATAGTTGGAAGTAAAGATCTCCTCAGCAAATGTAAAAGAACAGAAATTATAACAAACTGTCTCTCAGACAGTGCAATCAAACTAGAACTCAGGATTAAGAAACTCACTCAAAACCGCTCAACTACATGGAAACTGAACAACCTGCTCCTGAATGACTATTGGGTACATAATGAAATGAAGGCAGAAATAAAGATGTTCTTTGAAACCAACGAGAACAAAGACACAACATACCAGAATCTCTGGGACACGTTCAAAGCAGTGTGTAGAGGGAAATTTATAGCACTAAATGCCCACAAGAGAAAGCAGGAAAGATCCAAAATTGACACCCTAACATCACAATTAAACGAACTAGAAAAGCAAGAGCAAACACATTCAAAAGCTAGCAGAAGGCTAGAAATAACTAAAATCAGAGCAGAACTGAAGGAAATAGAGACACAAAAAACCCTTCAAAAAATTAATGAATCCAGGAGCTGGTTTTTTGAAAAGATCAACAAAATTGATGGACCGCTAGCAAGACTAATAAAGAAGAAAAGAGAGAAGAATCAAATAGATGCAATAAAAAACGAAAAAGGGGATATCACCACCGATCCCACAGAAATACAATCTACCATCAGGGAATACTATAAACACCTCTATGCAAATAAACTGGAAAATCTAGAAGAAATGGATAAATTCCTCGACAAATACACCCTCCCAAGACTAAACCAGGAAGAAGTTGAATCTCTGAATAGACCAATAACAGGTTCTGAAATTGTGGAATAATCAATAGCCTACCAACCAAAAAGAGTCCAGGACCTGATGGATTCACAGCCGAATTCTACCAGAGGTACAAGGAGGAACTGGTACCATTCCTTCTGAAACTATTCCAATCGATAGAAAAAGAGGGAATCCTCCCTAATACATTTTATGAAGCCAGCATCGTCCTGATACCAAAGCCTGGCAGAGACATAACCAAAAAAGAGAATTTCAGATCAATATCCTTGATGAACATTGATGCAAAAATCCTCAATAAAATACTGGCAAACCGAATCCAGCAGTACATCAAAAAGCTTATCTGCCATAATCAAGTGGGCTTCATCCCTGGGATGCAAGGCTGGTTCAACATACGCAAATCAATAAATGTAATCCAGCATATAAACAGAATCAAAGACAAAAACCACCTGATTATCTCAATAGATGCAGAAAAGGCCTTTGACAAAATTCAACAACCCTTCATGCTAAAAACTCTCAATAAATTAGGTATTGATGGGACATATCTCAAAATAATAAGAGCTATCTATGACAAACCCACAGCCAATATCATACTGAATGGGCAAAAACTGGAAGCATTCCCTCTGAAAACTGGCACAAGACAGGGATGCACTCTCTCACCGCTCCTATTCAACATAGTGCTGGAAGTTCTGGCCAGAGCAATCAGGCAGGAGAAGGAAATAAAGGGTATTCAATTAGGAAAAGAGGAAGTCAAATTGTCCCTGTTTGCAGATGACATGATTGTATATCTAGAAAACCCCATTGTCTCAGCCCAATATCTCCTTAAGCTGCTTAGCAACTTCAGCAAAGTCTCAGGATACAAAATCAAGGTACAAAAATCACAAGCATTCTTGTACACCAATCGCAGACAAACAGAGAGCCAAATCATGAGTGAACTCCCATTCACAATTGCTTCAAAGAGAATAAAATACCTAGGAATCCAACTTACAAGGGATGTGAAGGACCTCTTCAAGGAGAACTACAAACCACTGCTCAATGAAATAAAAGAGGATACAAACAAATGGAAGAACATTCCACACTCATGGGTTGGAAGAAACAATATCGTGAAAATGGCCATACTGCCCAAGGTAATTTATAGATTCAATGCCATCCCCATCAAGCTACCAATGACTTTCTTCACAGAATTGGAAAAAACTACTTTAAAGTTCATATGGAACCAAAAAAGAGCCTGCATTGCCAAGTCAATCCTAAGCCAAAAGAACAAAGCTGGAGGCATCACGCTACCTGACTTCAAACTATACTACAAGGCTACAGTAACCAAAAGAGCATGGTACTAGTACCACAACAGAGACATAGATCAGTGGAACAGAACAGAGCCCTCAGAAATCATGCCACATATCTACAACTATCTGATCTTTGACAAACCTGACAAAGACAAGCAATGGGGAAAGGATTCCTATTTGATAAATGGTGCTGGGAAAACTGGCTAGCCATATGTAGAAAGCTGAAACTGGATCCCTTCCTTACACCTTATACAAAAATTAATTCAAGATGGATTAAAGACTTAAATGTTAAACCTAAAACCATTAAAATCCTACAAGAAAGCGTAGGCAATACCATTCAGGACATAGGCGTGGGCAAGGACTTCATGTCTAAAACACCAAAAGCAATGGCAACAAAAGCCAAAATTGACAAATGGGATCTCATTAAACTAAAGAGCTTCTGCACAGCAAAAGAAACTACCATCAGAGTGAACAGGCAACCTACAGAATGGGAGAAAATTTTTGCAACCTATTCATCTGACAAAGGGCTAATATCCAGAATCTACAATGAACTCAAACAAATTTACAAGAAAAAAGCAAACAACCCCATCAAAAAGTGGGCAGAGGACATGAACAGACACTTCTCAAAAGAAGACATTTATGCGGCCAAAAAACACATGAAGAAATGCTCATCATCACTGGCCATCAGAGAAATGCAAATCAAAACCACAGTGAGATACCATCTCACACCAGTTAGAATGGCCATCATTAAAAAATCAGGAAACAACAGGTGCTGGAGAGGATGTGGAGAAATAGGAACACTTTTACACTGTTGGTGGGACTGTAAACTAGTTCAACCATTGTGTAAGTCAGTGTGGCAATTCCTCAGGGATCTAGAACTAGAAATACCATTTGACCCAGCCATCCCATTACTGGGTATATACCCAAAGGACTATAAATCATACTGCTATAAAGACACATGCACACGTATGTTTATTGTGGCACTATTCACAATAGCAAAGAGTTGGAACCAACCCACATGTCCAACAACAATAGACTGGATTAAGAAAATGTGGCACATATACATCATGGAATACTATGCAGCCATAAAAAATGATGAGCTCATGTCCTTTGTAGGGACATGGATGAAACTGGAAAACTTCATGCTCAGTAAACTATCACAAGGACAAAAAACCAAACACCGCATGTTCTCACTCATAGGTGGGAATTGAATAGTGAGAACTCATGGACACAGGAAGGGGAACATCACACTCTGGGGACTGTTGTGGGTTGGGGGGAGGGGGGAGGGACAGCATTAGGAGATATACCTAATGCTAAATGACGAGTTAATGGGTGCAGCAAAACAACATGGCACATGGATACATATGTAACAAACTTGCACATTGTGCACATGTACCCTAAAACCTAAAGTATAATAATTAAAAAAAAAAGAATGAAGGTTCGAATTTACTTTGATGCAGAATTCTTAAATCTGGGGAAACTATATCAGTGGGCTTCAAGGAACAAAGCTCTTTCACAGAACTCTATAAAATGTGATTTAGAGAAAAGTTTCAGCTCTACAGATTGTTTCCTTTAGAAAAATACGTGTGTTTTGCTATGAATTTAGACTGCCTTTTTTGGTACTACTACATATTCTTAAATATTCTGAATTCACTGTTGTTTGTGCAGGTTCTCATTAGAAATTAAGAACACACACCTTCAAAAGCCCCTTATCTGTAGGCCTGGTCTTTACCAGGAGTCAAGCTAGAGGAAAGATTTGGAAGGATAACTGAATTGAGCTTTCGGCAGCCAATGAAGACAAAACTGGTTAAAGGTGTTCATTAAGGCTGAGTGTAAAAAAATCTAGAATTTTTACTATTTTGATCATTATTTCCTAGTAAAATTTAATTTTATAAAATTTTTGCCCTGGGAATTTAAAAGCAAGGCCACTCCATTATGGCTAAAGGTGAATTTTTTCCAGCATGAATAAGTGGACTTTGTAAGCCATTTTAGTAAGAATAATTTTAAAGAAGACTTGATTGAGTTTAGAAAGAAGGCTTGATTTCTACTTTTAGCCAAGATGGAATAGCAAAACTGGATTTATTCTTCATCCTTAACCGAAAAAAAACAGACAAAATATGTGAAACAATTATTTTCAAAACAATTGATATCAGGCAACAAAGGACAGAGACCCCTGAGAGAGAAAAGAGAGAGAAGGGAAATTATCTGAGCTCTATGATTGCCCCCAGGTTACTGCTTAGGGACTTTCTAAGATTCATCGAAGAAAGAATTCAAGTGGAGGCTGGTGGTATCTCTAAATTTAGTTGGTCTGGGAGTATTGAGAGGTTAAGGCAGCTAGTGTTTTTAAGAGAGATTACCAGAGAGGTCATAGCTGCACAGAGGAGTTCTAAATACCTCTTTAAAGGGCCCTCCTGTAGTCTTCAGCTGAGTATTAATCAGAATATGCATACGAGCAAAGAACTCAAGGCCAGGAAGAGAACCATGCTAAAAATGTAGAGAAACCAACACCCAGAACTCATACATGGCACAGAATAGTTGTTCTCAAGAACCATAGTGGAAAACTTCATAAATCATGGGACATTGGCTAGGATTTTCTAAAGCAATTTGGCCTCCGTGGGAAAACTTTAGCTCTAAACAGTGCTCTGATCTGATCTAACAAATATTAAAAGAATACCCAAAAGATATAATCTCTTACCAAGTAACTTGATGAAATGGAAGAACACATCTCAAGAATATTTTCAGAAATATAAAAATATGCAATAACCTACAAGGTAAAATTCACAATACTAGGTATCCAATAACAAAATTACCAAGCATTCAAAGAAGCTGGAAAATAAACCCCAAAATCAGGAGACAAATACATAACTGAAATTGATCCAGAATTGACATAGATGATAGAAATAGTAAACAACATTAAACAATTATTATAACTGTGTTTCATATGTTCAAAAACCTGTTGGAGAGATTGGCCATGTCAAGAAGAGCCATGGAGATATAAGAGACTCAAACTTCTAGATATGGAAGCTACTATGTCTCATAAGAAAAATATACTAATAGTATATATATAAGCAAATTAGACATAACCAAAGAAAAGAACCAGTGAACTTAAAGACCTAAAAATAGACCTGTCCAAAGTGAAACACAGAAAGAAAGAAGACTGAAAGAAGAAAAGAACAGATCATCAGTGAACTGTCAGACAACTTCAAGTGGCTAAAATACATGTAATTGGAGTTGCTGAAAAGGATAGGGGAAGGAATATCGTTGAAAAAATATGGCCAATTTTTTTTAATTTATAGAAATTCCACAGATCCAAGAATCTCACTGATCCCCAAGAACAAGAAACATAAATAAAACTACATTAAGGGACATAATAATAAAATTGCTTAAAATCACTGAAAATAGAATTTCTTAAAAGCAGCCAGAGAAGGCCGGGAGCAGTGGCTCACGCCTGTAATCCTAGCACTTTGGGAGGCCAAGGTGGGCGGATCACGAGGTCAGGAGTTCAAGGCCTGCCTGACCAACATGGTGAAACCCCATCATTACCAAAAATACAAAAATTAGCTGGGCACGGTGGTGTGCACCTGTAATCCCAGCTACTCAGAAGGCTAAGGCAGGAGAATCGCTTGAACCCAGGAGGCAGAGGTTGCAGTGAGCCGAGATCGCACCACTGCACTCCAGCCTGGGTGACAGAGTGAGATTCTGTCTCAAAAAAAAAAAAAAAAAAAAAAGTAGCCAGGGAAAGAAACATATATTATGTAGAGAGACCACAGATAAGCAGTCTTAGCATGTCAAACCGTACAAGCCAAAAAGATAATGGAGCAAGATCTTTAACATAATGAATGAAGGAAAAAATCTGAAAACAGAATTGTATTCCAGTAAAAAATATTTTTCAAGAATAAAGATAAGTTAAAGATTTTTTCCCAACATACCAAAGCAGAAAGAATTCATCACCAATAGAGAGGACTTTTACTACCTGATTTTCAGATTTATTTTAAAGCTATAGTAATCAAGAAAGTTTGGTATTAGTGTAAAAATAGACAAATAGATCAACTATATAGAACAGAGTCCAGAGATAGATTAGAACATATATGGGCAATTCATTTTCAATAGATCACAAGCAATTCAGTGGAATTGCACCATGGGAATGTAGCTAAGCAGGTCATCCATCTTTTACAAGACCCTCAGAATGGTTATGTAAGTTGTACCTATTTTCTGTGTATACTACCCTTTCAACACTCTTAAACCTTTAATAAAGTCTTATTTGAAAGTTGCAGGTTGGTCATATGTCGTACTGCAGGAAAAATTAGTAGGAATGTCTGGTGCTTGGGCCTAATTCGCCATTGTCAGAGTATCAGGTACCCCCTCAGATGTGTGTCAGCAGCTATCTTTAGCAGAGGACATCTGTGTCCAAAGGAGAGGCAATCTCTCTAGAGCTAACAGTAGCAGCGGCATCCTAGTAGGCTGTCAGGGAAGCTAGAATGCTGGGTTTTTATTTCCATCATTATTTCCAGTGGGAGATTATTTCCAGTATGGAAGTGAGAAAGCCTAGGAAACTCACAGTAATAGACAGTGGGACAACATGACAGGATAATTTTTCCCATCAGGCTGGTGCTGCCCCTTGCCACTATAATTTAGTGTATTTAAAGAAATACACCATTGTTTTGCAGTCACAACATGAAAAGCAAAGAAACATGGGTAAGCAATAGAAAAGGAATATCAACAAGGTGCTAAATTCCTAAGTTCACGGGGGCATGCTGAGTTCAAAAGATGACAGTGACGATTCATAGAGATACACACAGATGGCATGAGACTTGAAGGAGCCATCACAAATCTCCTGCCATATTTTCACTAAGGCAAAGTGGAAACAATTAAATAAGCAGAACACTTCCTTGTCCTATCCAACCTGAAACATGGAGGATGAGTAGCTTCCATTCAAAGGAGCCACAAAGAATTAGTCTCTTCAAGAAAATGCCACTTTCCAGTTAAAGCAAATAAATGACAGATAAAAGAATATATGTTTTTAGTGGAACTGGAATCACATAAGGTAGATTCTCTATTTATTTCAACAACGAAAAAAATATGTATTGATAATTACTGTGCCTGGCTTGGTGGGAATTGTTGGAAGAGAAAACAGAAGTAAGTAAATGGCCGATGGTAGCAAAAGAACCAGTATTCTGAGAATAACAGTGACACTATGAATTAAAGAAATATATGGATATATTCCTTATATTTTGTGTGATGTTTGAGAATTGAGAGGAAATGGTAAAACTAATACATTGGGTGGCTCCCTGAAGGTACAGGCTGTGGCAACTAGTACTGTCAGAGACCTAAGATTATGGGACAGAGATTACTAGCTCTCCACCCAGATCTATTTTCTCCTTCTTCTTCTTTATTTATTTATTTTTTTTTTGACGGAATCTCGCTATGTCGACAGGCTGGAGAAAATTTAAGTTATTGGTTTTCTTATATGATTCTTTTTCTTAACTAGATATTCTGCATCACTATTAAAAAAGCAAAAAGTCATAAATGAAATTCAAGTCCTGTGTTGAATGAGCACGTGAAGGAGTAAGAGGGAATGTGATATTAATCACCTGAAGGGGAACAGAGCTTTTGCTGCTAATGGGGGCATTTGCAAGACAGATTTTGGTGAAACTTAAAGATTCTATTAAAAGAATTTTTCTTCTATTCTTTTATAGACACCTAAAAAGCCTCCAAAAGTTGAGTTTGCCAAATTTAAGAACATTTCAAGCTCACTTTATATCGTTTTGGCAAAAGCTAATACAATAGGAATCCAGCACAGTTTACCTGGGGACACTGAAGTTCTTGAAGAGCCCATTTCACAAGGTATATTTATATTCAGTTAAACTTCTATGTCTGAGTGATCCTATAAAACTGCATCTCTCACTCTCCCAAAAGGATTGACAGATTTAGTGAATAGAAAGATGCTCAGCTATATTTGCATTTCCTATAAACAAAGAATAATTTTTTATATAATTATATTCCCAATATCTGGAAACCATGCTCACTAAGTATGGGCAATATTCTGGCAGGGAGTCTGGAAGGTTGTCATAAATTAATATTTTTCCCAATGCTTGATATGTCATGCTTGTACACTTTATAGTTATCATGAAAGATGTGGCTGGGCACTGTGGCTCACGCCTGTAATCCCAACACTTTGGGAGGCTGAGATGGGTGGATTGCTTGAGCCCAGGAATCGGGACCAGCCTGGACAACATGGCAAAACCCCATCTCAACAAAAAAATTTAAAAAAAAAAATAGCCCAGCATGATGATGCGCACCTGTAGTCCCAGCTATTCAAGACACTGAGGTAGGAGGATGACTTGAGAACAAGGGGCGGAGGTTGCAGTGAGCAGAGATTGTGACACTGCACTCCATCTTGGGCAACAAAAGCAGACCTAGTCTAAAAAAAAAAAAAAAAAAAAAAAAAAAAAAAAAAAAAAAACATCCCCAGTTCCCATACCACCTGGGATAGAGACAAATAGGCAGTTGAGTTTGTCCCTTACACACTACTTAAAGGGAAAGACTGACCCTGCTGATTCGTGTCTAATTCCTCAGGAGAAAGGGAATGCATGAAGTTACTTGGAGATGGATTGTCACGCAAAAGTTCTCTCTGTATCCTTAAAAGGACAATGTACTCTATTTGGGGATCAGGATGTTAGAGTAATGCTCACAGTCTATGTGGTAGAGGCAGAAAAAAATGTTTTTTTCGCCTTCCATAGTGAGGCACTGCAACAATAATAGCATGGTTCAATTTTGGTAAAAACTGCAAGTAACAGCAAACATTGTATTGCTCTTACAATGAGCTTGGCACTGTCCTAAACATCAGCAGCACACATTAACTTAGTGAATCTTCACAATCCTCAAATGGGGGAAGTAGATGAGGAAACTAGTCATGGGGTAAATATTGATCCAACTCACACACTATTTAGTGGCAAGTTCAGGTTTAGGACCTATACTGTCAGGTTCCTAACTATTGCATCATGCTACCTCTCATACTGAAATTCATTTTGGAAGTCATCCAGTATGGACAGAAACATTTGGGGCCAGAGGTGCAGTAGATGGCAACTTGGAGTATTTAGCTTTTCACTGGAATATTCTAGGAATCCAGAAATACTTGTGATTAAGTTCAGGAAATCTGGCAATCCTAAATACTTGCTGTTACTTATGATGTTAAGTATTAGATACACTTTATGTATTTTTTTCTCATTTAACTTATTTTATATACATAGATTATTTTATTTTATTTTAAGTTCCAGGATACACATGCAGGACACCTGCAGATTTGTTACATAAGTAAACGTGTGCCATGGTGGTTTGCTGCACCTATCAACCCATCACCCAGCAGTATTAGCTATTTATCCTGATGCTCTCCCTCTGCCTACATCCCCCTTCAGGCCCCAGTGTGTATTGTTCCCCTCCCTGTGTCCATATGTTCTCACTGATCAGCTCCCACTTATAAGTGAGAACATGCAGTGTTTGGTTTTCTGTTCTTGTCTTGTTACTGTATGAATATAATTCTCATGACCCATCAGAATTTATTATTCATCCCTTCTTTAAAAAATAAAACTAATATTAAGTGGTCACAAACTAAGTAAAAGAACTAACAGTGGAACCCCCCAGACTCATATCCCACTGCCTCTAGGAAATTGCTCTAGAAATATGTTATAATTACATTTACTTGCACTTTGCTTTTAGAAGGCTTGGTGGTCAGAATGAGCTGTGGCTTTTTGAGAATTTATACTCAATGACTACCACGCTGTGAATCCCTAGTTTCAGAGGTTTTCTTTAAATAATTGAAAAGTCCTTTCCTTCTCCAATTAAAACAGGTGTACAATTTGAAAATGGAACTATTTCCTCTATCTGTCTTATCTTATTTTAGCCATACCTGACATTTTATTGGCATGTATAAAGCAGTTTAATTTAATGAGATGAGCACAATTTGAACATAATATACATGGGTTATCCTTATTCCTCTAAACAGCAAATGTACTCTTTAAGCTTCTATCTTCGCAGACTGATTTCCCTAAATTATGTTTGAAAAAAAAATTTTAATTGAATTCCAATCCACATACATATGCATGTACATACACACATACACAAAATTACATATGCAAAACCTGGAAGCTCCTTCTGCTCCAACACTAAAAATGTTTTCCTATGAAATCTCAACTTAATAAAAAATCCTGTCTAAAATCTTATAATTAAAAGAGCTACATCAATGTAGAGGAAAGGAGCTGAAGACTAGAAATTTCAGTCTTGCATTAAAAAGTTATTTTTTTCTACAAGAATTCAATAATATTGGGAAAATTTTTTCCAAAAGTAATACATGAACATATTACCTTAAACATTTCAAACAATATAGATAAAAACAAAAAATAGGCCAGGTTCAGTGGCTCACGCCTGTAATCCCAGAACTTTGGAAGGCCGAGGCAGGAAGATAATGAGGTCAGGAGATAGAGACCATCCTGGCTAACATGGTGAAACCCCATCTCTACTAAAAATACAAAAAATCAGCCGGGCGTGGTGGCGGGCGCCTGTAGTCCCAGCTACTCGGGAGGCTGAGGCAGGAGAATGGCCTTGAACCCGGGAGGCAGAGCTTGCAGTGAGCTGAGGTTGCGCCACTGCACACCAGCCTGGGTGACAGAGCGAGACTCTGTCTCAACAACAACAAAAAGCATAGTCCAAGCCCCCTTTTTTCCTTTCCCTCCGCTTCTTGTTGCTAGCTATAGCTCCATAAACCATCTGATGTGTATCCTTCTAGATATTTTCTGTGCATGTACATGCACATACACATTTTTCTTATGATACAACCCTTCCACTCCTATTTATAAAAGAGAAATTATATCAGCACACATCTATACAAAGAATTAACTACAAATTTTCATAGCTGTTTTATAAGTAATAGCCAAAAACTTTATATAACCTAAATGTCCGTTAGTACGTGAATAAATAAATTGTAGGCTATCCAGACTACAAAACACTCCCCAGCAATAACAAGGAATCCACTATTGGTATACACAGCAATCTGTTAAATATCAAAATAATTATGCTGAATGAAAGAAGGCAAATAAAAAGAGTGCACACTGTGTGATTCCATTAATATAAAATCCTAGAAAGTGTAAATTAACCTATAGCAACAGAAAGCAGATCAGTGATTGCTTAAGGAGAGGTACACGATGAGGAAGAGCAGGAAGGGAGGGAAATGAGATGAAAAAGAAAAGTTCCTGGGTGATGAAATTGTTCAACTTGATTGTGGTAGTTTCATGGTTCTACTCATATATGAAAACATCAAATTGTACTTTCAAAAATGTGTAATTTATTGTATGTCAATTTCACCTACACACACATACACACTTCCATTATGTGGTGAACAAGAGATCCCATATCAATTGGAATTACAAATATTTGATGCTATCCTATCAACAAGAATAAAAACAGGAAAAAGTAATTGTCTCTAGGAATTGGGACAGGGGTTGGGAAGACTTTATGCTTTATATTAGAATCTTCTGCTTCATTTGATTTTGTTGGAGGAGGCGCCATGTGGAGGTATGTATCTTACTTCAAAAGTCATTTCTGAAGATAGTGCTAAATGCCTACACATTTTACAGAAATGAAATTTAACAAAAATATTTATAGTAAAAGTTTACCAGGTGTGAGGTATCATAAATGACTTTTTTCATTTTTCTACTTTTTAAAATTTTCTTAGAAACTTTAACCATTTTTTAAAACTTATTTTTAAATACAATTTTCAACCTTCTTAGTGGTGGCATTCCTTTCAAATAAAACTTTACATGATTTTCAGTTTCTAAAATGTATAAAAGTTACCTACCTCAGGCTCTCATTATTTTTGCTTTTTGTCTCAGGTCTCAGTATCTTGCAGCCCATCCTCGATCTTGATGTCACAATGATGTTTCTAAATTTATCCCCCTATGTACAAATGTGCCATTTTTAGTACAGTAGTATCCAGCCTTATCAGACTCAATGATATATTTTGTAAATATTTCATAACTCCCCTTTACCATTCCAAATGAAATTAATATATAACATGTTGTATATATGTCATATATTTGTATATGTTACATATATGGCATATACATGTGTGTATATATATTGCATATATTTCATGTGTATATATATGTATACATCATACACATATGAAATATATATACACATATATAAGTAAATATAATTATGTCACCTAATATTTTGGTGAAACTATTAAAATATTGGCATCCAAAACAATGAGCAAGTTAAAATGGAAAATTTTTTTTTCCTAAATGTACTCAGAGTAGGAGAACAGAAGGTCAAGCATGGCTTCAGACACATAACTTCATAATTTTTCTTAGCCTTTCAAACTTTTTTTCTTTTATGCATTTAAAGACTAAAGCATAATTTTTGGACTAAAAA
This sequence comes from Symphalangus syndactylus, assembly GCF_028878055.3. NCBI lineage: Eukaryota > Metazoa > Chordata > Mammalia > Primates > Hylobatidae > Symphalangus > Symphalangus syndactylus. The sequence goes on along the minus strand of NC_072424.2, from coordinate 59,567,085 downwards.
ACCTAATGTCTTGGATTCTAGAAAAATAAAGAGATTGGGGCCAGGCACGGTGGCTCACGCCTGTAATCCCAGCACTATGCAAGGCCGAGGCAGGCAGATCACGAGGTCAGGAGATCGTGACCATCCTGGCTAACGCGGTGAAACCCCGTTTCTATTAAAACTACAAAAAAATTAGCTGGGCGTGGTGGCAGGCGCCTGTAGTCCCAGCTACTTGGGAGACTGAGGCAGGAGAATGGCGTGAACCTGGGAGGCGGAGCTTGCAGTGAGCCGACATCGCGCCACTGCACTCCAGCCTGGGCGAAAGAGCAAGACTCCGTCTCAAAAAAAAATAATAATAATATAATAAAATAATAAAGAGATTACTGAGGCCTGGAGGCAGCTTTCATGATCTAGGTAGAATTTTAACAGAGCCTTGAGAAAGGAATAGGGTTAGGATTTGAATAACAGAAAAGGCTTGTGGCTAGGTTAACTTTTATTTCACTTTCTGAATTAAAACCCAGTAAACTACTAGAATGAGGATGAAATGAGATTATTTTAGTTTTGCTATTTGCAAATTAATAGCTAAACTAATACTAAAAAGCCTACACAATCAGGCTCAGTCCCATTTTTCCAAGCTAACTTTGAAGCTATCATTGAAATGATCCACAAAAACCGTACTCTCCAAATAGACTGACTGATTTCTACAAATGCCTTGCACGTGTTTTGGAAAGAGGATTAAAAATCTCAATATAATTCCAATAGTGGCACAATATAAATATAGTTCTTATCTGCATTAAACTATCCATAGTATAAAGCAATGCAAAATCTGATTGTTTTTCTGAGAAATTTTTAGGAGACATTTCATGAAGAGAGTAACAGTAAGATTAATATGACAGAAATATAGTAATGTAGGTGAGAAAAGAGGGCAGTGACCCTTGATGCTCAAAGTTAATCAGTGTACTGTTAGTCCAATCAATTGTTACACAATTTTTAGCTAAGAGTTTTACTATCTTTATTCCATGCACCATGAACGCTTTCCTGCAGTAGATTTTATTTGCTCACAATTATTTGCTCTCTTGCCAATTTAGCCATGCCTAGTTTAGTTCCCCAGCCTACGGTTTTGGGGCTTGTCATGCAACATCCTTTGGCCAGTAAGATGTGAGTGGACATAATATTTAACATATCTGCACAGAAGCTTCCCATGCTATTGCAGTATTTGGCTTGGTCTTTCTTTCATGTATGCCTTCTGACAGGAAAAAGAACTGTCTCCAATGGAAGCTATTCCTTCCTTCTGAGTCATAAAATGAAAACATTTTGGAAGATACACAAACCTGACCTACAACCGAGACCCTATTCCAGCTCAGTACAACCCATAGTTAGCCCAAGCCCACATGTAATGTGAATAATAACAAAAAAAGTATTGTTTTAAGCCACAGGAGTATTGAAATTACGTTACTGCAGCAGAAACTGACAGTTAAAATTACATTTTATATTGTTTTTTGTATTTTCTTATTGAAAAAAAAGAGAATGACCAGATATTTCTAAACATAGTAACAACAAAATAGTTATTTTCACCTTTTTTAATACTGAAAAAATATTCAAGTAGCATTTGTTTACACTTAATATTAAAAAGATGAGTTGAAATTTGCAGTTTCTTTCTATTGCTTTTATATCATAGCATAATTTCTGTCTTGGTGTTGAATGTACGTATATATTATACATACGTTATATATATAAACTATATATATGCACTAGCATGGAAGACTGTGGTGTGTTATATTAATTTGTGGGGTTCTAAATATTTATTAATTTTTTTCGTCATCTGCAAATATCTGATGCATGATCTCCTAAATGAATTTTTTATGCTTTTGGTTCATTATCCAAAAAATGTTAGTTTAGCTCCCCTGATTAAGTATGACCTATTGCTTAGCCAAGCAATTTAAAGTGAGAATAAGTCTCAAAACTGTGAAACACTGATTTTTATTAATAAATTTTTTATAAATGCAATCAAATGAATCTCAAAATACTAACTCATTTTAAAGACCCAACTATTGGAGAAAAGTCCCTTATTTCTTTTAATACAACATTCACACTATTGTAGCATTAAAGATACAAACCATGCTACTATGGTTTGAATGTGTCCCCAAAAGTTCATGTGTTGGAAACTTGTCCTCAATGCAGTGTTGTTGAGAGGTGGGGCCTAATAAGAGATGTTTGTCATGGAGGCAATGCCCTCAGGAATGAATTAATGCAATGAATTCATCTCAAAAATGAGTTTATTATCAAGGGAGTAGGTTCCTTATAAAATAATGAGTTCTGCCCTTTCTTACTCTCTCATCCTCTTTTGCCCTTCCACCGTGAGATGATACAGCAGAAAGGTCATCACCAGCTGCCAGCCCCTCAGTGTTGGACTTCCCAGCCTCCAGAACAATAAGCCAATAAATTAACCACTCTCAGGTATTCTGTTATAGCTGCACAAACCTGACCAAGACACATGCCTTGGATATTTTAAAATACATGTAGAAAATATAATAAAATGATCATATAGACCTGCTTAATGAGCAAGTATTTTATCAGCTGTTATTTAAAGTTAAATAGTTCACTTGTCAAGAATAGCAAAATGTCTAAGATTATTCACTACTCGAAAACCAGTAAGTTAGTATGCCAGTTTCATGGATGTTTATGTTAGAGATAAAGAACTTTATTGCCCTCAGCTCTTCTGAGCCCAAGCATACTTGCATCAGTGTTTATTGCCGCCAGGTCCAAGAGTGGGGATGCAATGGGCCCAGATTGATATCTGCATATATGTGAGTTGCAGTACAAAAGAGGAACCCTAAGTTCAGGAAATCCAAATATTTTATAATGTTCAGTAAGCATGCCTGCCCTTTGCTCTGAAGGGAGACACTATGCCTATCTTCCAAGCCTGCTTGCTAGACCAATATCCTTGAAAAGAGTGTGAGAAACAAAGAACAGTTAGTGCCTTTCAACACAAATTGTGCCAAATCATGAAAGACCCATAGAGCATTATCTCCCAACACACTTCCAAATAAATCCTAAGAGGCCTAAGTGAGCTCAAATTAATATTAAATAAATCAGTAAAACCAGTAATTTAAACTCCAGATTAAAAATTCATAAGAAAATACAAATGAATCTAAAATCTAAAATATCATATTTAGACATTATTTTAAAATTTAAAATAATATCATATTAAATACAATAATCTATATATAAAATATAAATATCTTGAGGGAGGAACTTTCTAAGATTAAAAATAATAAAGGAAATTTCAACAGAAAAGATTGATGGATTAAATTGCATAAAATTTGAACACCAAAATAGCAAAGCCCATTAAAATAGAAATAAAAGACATATAAGAGACTGGGAAAACATTTAATATTATTTAAACAATAATTACAATAGATACATGATTAGCATTCTTACTATGTAAGATGATTTTAAATGACAAAAAAAAAAATCCTGCTCTCTCCTAACACTAATAATGAACAGATAAGTCACAAAAGTTCAAATAAACTATTAAAATAATTAATTTTCAAAAGAAATCAAAGAAACACAATGTTGTTAACAAAATTTCAACAAAAATTCTCATGACATAATGTTAAGTGAAAAAAGATGAAAAATGTAAAGTGTAATTTTTTTAAAAACAAACCTGAAATAATGTCAGAAAGAAGTACCCAACAATATTACTAGTGATTGTTAATATGGCTTCATATTATAGTAATATTACACTTTATTGTATTTATACTTTCAAAATTTTTTACACTGACCAAAAATTATTATTGAAAAGTTTTAAAAATTCAAGATAAATCAGGTTGAAATTTCTGCCCTACCAGAACATACCACCATATGTTGAAATTTGAGAAACCCCAGCACGCCTTCTAGCCCTGCCTAGTTTCTCTTACATTTCATGATACTTAAAATCTCCCTGACGGTGGCCTGGCGCGGTGGCTCACGCCTGTAATCCCAGCACTTTGGGAGGCCAAGGAGGGGGGATCACGAGGTCAGGAGATCGAGACCATCCTGGCTAACACGGTGAAACCCGCCTCTACTACAAATACAAAAAATTAGCCCGGAGTTGTGGTGGGCGCCTGTAGTCCCAGCTACTCCGGAGGCTGAGGCAGGAGAATGGCGTGAACCCGGGATGGGGAGCTTACAGTGAGGCGAGATCGCACCACTGCACTCCAGCCTGGGCGACAGAGCGAAATTCCGTCTCAAAAAAAACTTATGAGACACTCTTTGGCTTTAGTTTTGCATCTATATGAATTACATAAAAATAAAACTGAATCCTATTTCTTGCTCTGCATTTTTGTACCAACAAATATATTGACTACATAAACCTGTTTGTTATCAACTTTTTAAAATGTGGATTTGTTTTCAAAGCATAGACATGCTTTATTTGTTTTCTATTGCAGCTGTTAATTACCACAAATTTGGCGGCTTAAAACAAAATTTATTACTTTAGAGGTCTGGGGATGGGAAGTCCAAAATCAGTCTCCTTGAGCCAAAATCAAGGTGTCCTCAGGTTCCAACAAAATCCTCCTGGAGGCTCTTAGCAAGAACCTGCTTTGCCTCTTACAGAGTCTGGAGGCTGCCACCATTCCTTGTTGTGGCCATATCACTCCAGCCTCTGCTCTTGTCACATTAGCTTCTTAACTTTGATCCTCTTTGGCCTACCCTGGGACCTTCTTTCTGTTATCTACTTATCTAGCCTTCTTAAAAGGACATTTATAATTATGATACATTACATCCACCCAGATAATTCAGCATGCTCTCACTATCTCAAGATCCCTAACCAAATTACATTTCAAAGTCCCTTTTGTCATGTAAGGAACATAGTCACAGGTTGCAGGGATTAGGACATGGGCATCCTTGGGAGACCATTATTCTGTGTCTACCTCAATGTACAGCAGTGTATTAAAAAAATCACTTACTAGTATTTTAAATCTTTGAAACAAATTATGGAGATATAATAAGATGATAGCCATATTGAAAACTAAGAAAAATGAAATATTTTTACTATATCAAATACATCATCAATATGTTTGAATGGCACATAATAAATTTCAGAAAGTATTGTCATTTTATGGACAAAAGATCTGTCAATAAATTACATGAAATGATTTTAAAGGTAAAGGAATTCAAACATTTGTTTTATGAGCATTTGCCAAATTTGTGAGAATTTTTTTCCTTCTGAGATAATTTGAAGACTAAATGTGTGTGGATGTAGCAATTTATTGAGCAAAGAATGTCATTTAATTAAATTGTAACTAGTATAGTTGTTGTGACTGTGCCCTCAGGACCCTTTGAAAGTAAGAAAAGGATGTCTTAAATTGTTTCTTCTGATTAGAAGTAAGGAAATTTCTGGAAGAAAGTAGTGGCAAATCAGAAAAGAAGAAAATTAGGCACTCTGTACAAGTTCTAAAGTTCTGGTAGTGCCAAGCAGTATGAGTAACAGAGAGATCTGGATAAGGGTCTGAGGAAAAGGGAAAAGCAGTGCAACTAACTAAACCCCAAATAGGACAATAACTAGACTGAAATCAGTGAAATCAGCTCAGTCACTAGAGGGTGAAGGTCTCGCTCAATACTTCTACCAGGCATAAGTCAGAAAAATCCCTCTTAGTAGAAAAGTGGTATAATGTTTAAGAAAACTGAATTACTTTAAATTCTCCCAAAATTTGTCATAAGTTTCCAGAGCACTTAAGAAGAAAAGATAGGACATTTCATACTTACTGACTTTTTTATAAGTCAGAATTTGTTCACTTTCTAAGATCTAATTCTTTGGAAGATAAAAATTCAAATACATTATTAATAATCTTCAGTCAACCTAGACAACTGGCAATAGGCTGATGGAAATTTCCTTGTTTGTTTTATTTTGTCAACCATTTTAGCATGCTGTAGATGCTATTGTGATCAAAGAAAATCATGAGTAATCATCAAAAATATGAATTTTAATTCATAAGCATTGCCAGAGGTATACTGGGTATCCACTGTGTTCCACACACTAAACATGAGTAAAATAAAAGGCAGGTCATATCATTTTTGCTCAGCCCCTGCAACGGTACCCAGTTTGGCCCAAAGGAAAACCAAAAATATTGACAAGACCCTACCAGGCCCTAAATGTCTACCATTGCTTACTCCCATCCTTACTTCTCTGACTGTAATCTCCCACTCCTTTCTCTGCCCACTCACCCACCTGTAGCCTCCCCTGAAATCCTCCAGACAAATCCTTCTACCCAGTGATGTTGGCCTACCCCAGAAGCCTTTTCTCCTTGATACCTACTTAATTAACTCCCTCACCTCTTTCAAACATTGCTTAAATCACCTTCACAGCCTGCTCTGAATACTCAGTTCAATACTGTAGTATGGCTCCTGGGTCACACCCTGTGATTTCCATCCTCTCTCCCTCATCTTTTTCTTCTTTCCAAGGCACTTGTGGCCTTCTAACATTCTATGCAATTGATTGATTGGTTGGCTGATTGATTGACTGATTTTTAAATTGTTTCTTCCTAACTATACCACAAGTTCTATGATAGCAAGAGTTTTTTTATCTATTCTGTTTACTGACATACCCCAAAATATCACAGAACTCTGCCTAGGACAGAGCAGGCATTCATTAACTGCATGTTGAATAAATGAATACAAACTGAGGATAGAAATTTTTAAGCATACTCATTAATCCTTGCAATAAAACTATAAATTTGATATCATTACTAACTTATTTTTACAGTTGGTTAAACTAAAAACTTGAGAAGTTAAATGATTTACTCTTATCATAAAGTTAGTACATGACCAAGCTGACACTCAAGCTCAAAACTGTAAACATTTTCACATAACACACAGTGATATCGGTTTTATTTCTTTAATTAAATAATTATTTCTCAAGTGCTTATGCTATACAAAGCATCATATTGAAGGAATCGTAAAGGGGAATAAAATATGGTACTTGTTCTCAAGGAGCTCACTTACTGTCTGTTTGATAGGTTTTTAAAGGAGAACGCTCAATGAGTGAACTAGGATCGGTCTGGTCATGCAGCTAAACATGCAGAGTTTGTGTTTGTTTGTTTGTTTGTTTGTTTGTTTGTTTTTGAGACAGAGTTTCTCTCTTGTTGCCCAGGCTGGAGTGCAATGGCGCAATCTCGGCTCACTGCAACCTCCGCCTCGCAGGTTCAAGTGATTCTCTTGTCTCAGCCTCCCAAGTAGCTGGGATTACAGGCATGTGCCACCACGCTCGGCTAACTTTGTATTTTTAGCAGACAGGAGGTTTCTCCATGTTGGTCAGGCTGGTCCTTTGCCCTGACCAACCTATCTCAGCTCCTTCTGTGGTTTCTAGTTCTAAGTTTTTAGCATAAATAACACCTTATCTAATATCTTACATTTTATTTTCTGAGATAATGAAAGACTATCTGCATCCTGTTTTGTTCTAAAATATTCTACAGCTTGTAATTAGGGTATAGTTCAGTATTTAGAAATGCTTTCATTGCCCTTATCCTGTTTGTTCTGCAGGTTTCTCGTTTTCCTTAGATTTATAGACTGGACATGAGGAAAATAAAAAATAAGCAGAATACTTCAGGCAAAGATTTCAGGCATTCACCAAAGCCTTACCGTAGTAGATCTTAGCAGGCTCTTGTACTAGAAACTTAGCAAGTGCAAATATACTAAGACAAGACATTAAACAATAAGTGCACTAGATGAAATATCTGAAGAGAAATACCAAAACTTTCCTCCGACTGCCTCTCCCTCTGGGTCTCTTAATAATGGACCTATCAAAACCAAGATTAGAAATTTTCTATTTCAGCATATGGCAAGGGGGCTGAACTAATAAGACTTTGAAGAAGACATTGTAACATTGACATGGAAATTGTCTATGTTAGATGTAAGAAAATGTTCACTGATTTGAGTCTGACTTAGGATGTTACATCGATTATTCACGAGATCCTGGTTGAGTTTGTGATATTCACAAAATCTCCTCCTAATGTGCCAGCTAGACCAAAGAAAACACACACACACACACACACACACACACACACTTTAAATGGAATATGTGGCATGAAGGGACTAAAGGATAGAATGGTGACGAAAACATTGTAGCTAGCTTTAGAAGGACAGAAGATCTGGACAGATGACAGAGATGTGGATAAAAGGCAGTTCAGGTGAAAGGAATTCCAAGAGCAAAAGCAGGTACAGAGGTGAGAAATGCCAATTGAAAACAGGATTTTAAATAGTTGCATTTTGCTGGGCTATAGTGTCTTCAAGGAAAATGCACACTGAATTAAATGTGAAGGAATATAAATATTGTGCTGTAGGCAGCTGTGAGTCATGGTTGTTTTTGTTTAGGATGTGACAGCATCTGAACTATACTTCAAAAAGATTAATCTGTATATAAGAAGGATTAATATACATATTATATGTGGATATATCAACAGTGAGAAAAAATATGTGTATAAGATGTCACTGCACAAACACAAGAAAACTTATGAGGAGGCATGCACTTATTTTGGCATCCAAGATCCAAAATAGGAAACACAGGACAAGAGTTGGGCATTTGTTACCTAAGTTACTTCCCTATCAAAAATGACCAGGTGTACGCTGCCCTGGGAGGCCTCAACTGTCACTAGGCTCTTAGATTACTCGTTATTCTGACTGAAAAAATCTTTGGAGAGCACATACACTGTAAAGACCTAAATCCTCCAGCCTGGAAGAATCCGTCCGTTTGTTAATGATGTGAGTCCAATCTCAGAGCTATATTCTTTTGCACAAATAATGGAAGGCATATTAATCTCCCACCCAACAAATGCTACTTGGCTATTGTGAAAACTGCCTAGCATTCTTAGCATATCCTAACACATAATTGCTCTGGTCCATTCCACCCTGGTTGTCATTCAGAAATACTGTGAGAGTCATTAGAGAATGAACCACACATTGAAGCTAATTAGTCTACAATGCTACTAAAATACAAACTACTTTTAATAAGCTATTCGCCATCAACATTGTATTAGGCCATTCTTGCAGTGCTGTAAAATATACCTTCCTGGCCAACATGGTGAAACCCCGTCTCTATTAAAAATATAAAAATTAGCTGGGCGTGATGACAGGCGCCTGTGGTCCCAGCTACTCAGGAGGCTGAGGCAGGAGAATCGCTTGAACCTGGGAGGCAGAGGTTGCAGTGAACTGAGATCACGCCATTGCACTCCAGCCTGGGCGACAGAGCGAGACGCCATCTCAAAAAAAAAAAAAATACCTAAGACTGGGTAATTTATAAAGACAAGAGTTTTAATTGGCTCCTGGTTCTTCAGGTTTTACAGGAAGCGTGGTGCTAACATCTGCTTGGCTTTTGGTGAAGCCTCAGGGAGCCTTCAATCACGGCAGAAGGGGAAGGTGGAGCAGGCACATCACATGGCAAAAGCAGGAGCAGATGAGAGAGAGTGTGGGAGGAGGTGCCATACACTTTAAGCCACCAGATCTCATGTGAACTCAGAGAGCTCACTTACTGCCAAGTGATTTATCACTCACACCATTCATGAGAGATCTGCTCCTATGATTCAAACACCTCCTGCCAGGCCCCACCTCCAATACTGGAGATTATAATTCAACATGAGATCTGGCAGGAACTTACATTGAAACTATATCAAACATTATAATGTTACACAACACTATAAATGACCTTTATTATTGAAGTCAACTTGGAGTCTTCTTTTCTCCTCTTATCTTTAAAACCAGTTAATTTCTTATGTTTGTTTTGCAGTGTGGCTTAAAGCTTGAAGCCCTCATACCACAACCTTAAGTTACTTTATGAAATTCACTGCTTCTGTTCTTTATCCCCCTGGAGTTACTCATCTAGAGAACATACGCCTGTGGTTCTCACATCCCTGTTACCACTGAGGCGTTGGTGGTCTTCTTTCCCTTATGAGTTCTTCTGCTGTGCATTCCTTTTATTTATTTATTTATTTTTTCTTCCGAGGCGGAGTTTCACTCTTGTTGCCCAGGCTGGAGTGCAATGGCATGATATCGGCTCACCACAACCTTCACCTCCCGGGTTCAAGCAATTCTCCTGCTTCAGCCTCCAGAGTAGCTGAGATTACAGGCATGTGCCACCACGCCCTGCTAATTTTTTGTATTTTTAGTAGAGACAGGGTTTCTCCATGTTGGTCAGGCTGGTCTCGGACTCCCAACCTCAGGTGATCCGCTCACCTCAGCCTCCCAAAGTGCTGGGATTACAGGAGTGAGCCACTGCGCCCGGCCTCTTGTGTGCATTTCTAGGCCTGTGGTAGTAACTAACGATGCTTTAAAAATATAGGTCACTAGTGTATATTTTGTAAAAAGGGATAGTTGTAGTATGACTTGCAAGTCTTGGAGGTATTGTGTGTTGGGGGTCATACTAAGAAAGAAGGAAATTCTGTTATACAGTCGTGTGCCATATAAAGGCAATTTTGGCAATGGTCCCATAAGATTATAATATCTTATTTTTATTGTACTTTTTTTTGTTTAGATACACAAATACTTACCAGCACATTAAAATTGGCAACAGTATTCAGTACGGTAACAAAGTGCATGGCTTTGCCACATAGCTATATTGGTATATACACCCAACCATATATTCACAAGATCCTGGTTGAATACTAACTATATTGGTATACACCTCCTAGGTGTGTAGTAGGCTATATGACCTAGGTTTATGTAAATACTTACACAATGATAAAATCACCTAACAAATAATTTCCCCAACTGTATTCCCACCATTAAGTGATACATGACTGCAGTAGCATACCTTCCTTGTTTTTTCTCTATCCCTCTCTTTCTTCTATCTGAAACTAGGCAATGAAGATAGTAGATGAGATTATTTTCTATTGACACATCAGGAGATATTTTAAGTCTTTTTGCTGTTTATAATCATAGAAATACAGCCAGTCTGCTGTTCACATGGACTGTTCGGAGACCTAAATATATTAAAATTGATGTATCATGTCAAATAGATAACATAGTTAATACATATCAGAGTCAGATTTCACTTATTTTCCCAAAATTTGAGAAATTTATAGGTTTTGGAAAACAGTAAAATACAGTATAATTAAGCCAAAATTGATCTTTTGGGCTATTTTTGCATATATAAGATGGAAAAATAATAATTCTGTGGATGATTATAATACTGGTGATAATTGCAAATGTTTTTAGACAATTAGATAGAAGACGCTAATGATTTTTTAAAGAAAATATTTCAAAATAAAATTGCATTTTTGAGACCAACTACAATTTTAAAACAATGTAATAACAAGACTAACATTAAAAACAATCTTGAAATTTTTGTTTTTCTTTATTGGATGACAATTAAGGTTTATGATTGTTCCAGGGTTGGTATACTTCTGCCTAATTTTCCTTCTCTCCTGATAATCCTCTCTATATGTATTATCAGTCAATGTATAATACATATATACACATTTACACATATATATTTTTATAATATGTATATTATGAAAATAATGGCTGCCTCTTACTATCAGCCACATGAAGACTGTACTAGGAACCTTCCATATGTTATCTCACAACAACCCCAGAGAAGAGGTGGTGCTATATCCATTTCATAGCTAGAAACACAGATCCCTCAAGTTTACATATTGGTAACTGGCATATCTGGGATGCAAATCCAGCTCTTTCTGCAACATTAGAAAGTTACTTGATTGATTTCTACATAAGTCAAAAGATAGGTTTATTACTAAATAGTACTGAATTTACACAAAAATTTTCTCTTCCTTTTTTATATTCCCCCTATTCTTCTTCACTCTTGGAAGGTATTTTCCAGCATAACTTCCACTTCCCTGCACACTCTCCTCCCCGTCATCAGCTATGAGTAGTACTAACAACTGCAGTTCCTATGAGTGCAACGGACCTAAACCAGTAGAAATTAATTTAGTAATTGTCAGAGCAGACAAATAATTCTGTTTCTCAATGTCTGGCTGCTAAAATATCATTGAAAAGGTATTTTCTTAAATGCAAATTTTGGGGGCACCTCCTTCAAGTAATTCTGTTTAGGTGAGCTGGAAGAAGCCTAGGAAATCTCTGTGAAACCTTCTAAGCTGATTCTCATTCACAGGCAGGTTTGAGAACCACTGGCTAAATCAAAAGCAGAACTGATAGGCAATACTTCATTAAGGCCAAGCTTAAGAATGACTCGGCTGCATATTAGAATCACCTTTTGACCTCTTTGAAATCCTGATGTTCAGGCCCTGGCCCAGATCAATCACATCAGGATGTCTGCAGGTGGGATATTTTTAAAGTATTTTTAAAGCTCCCCAGGTAACTACAATACGCAGCCAACATCGAGAATCTCTAAGGGTGGAAATAAGCAGTCCGAGTTTTGTTATCAGAAGCGAATCTGTACAGGTCTGCAGCAACCCAAGTTCTTGCCTCCTCAGAAGAATGAATTTGACTGAGGCGCGTAAGGCAGAAGGAGAGACTGAGGCAAGTTTTAGAGAAGGAGTGAAAGTTGATTAAACGACTTTAAACCAGGAATAAAAGGAAATAAGTTACACTCGGAAGAGGGCCAAGCAGGCGACTTGAGAGAGTAAGTGTACAGTTTAACCGTTGACTTACGGTTTTATGTATCAGCATGATTCCAGGGTCTTGTGTTCTTTACCCCCTGATTCTTCCTTTGCAGTGGCCTGTCCGCATGCGCAGTGGCCTGCTAGCGCATGTGCAGTGTGTTTGCTGGAATTGTATACATGCTCACTTGAGGTGTTTTCTCCTTACTAGTCCAGTGTTCCTAAAGGAAGGTCATCCGTTATTTTGCCTCTTAGTGCACATGCTTGCGTGCACTCACCCAACTCCTGAGATCTTCTCAGGAAGCTGCTGATCACCAGTTTCAGGTGTTTCTGTCTGTTGGAAGACTGCCTTTCCCTGGTGCTGCTGCAACCAATTATTATTTTAGAGAGCCCGGGTAACAACTGCCTGACCATCACCTGATGGTTGCCTGACATTCCTTGGGGGTAGGGGGCTCTCTCCTGCCCTGCTCCTGTGTGACCAGCTACCTACCATTACAGTCTATTTTGGTTGTTTGTCCTGCAGTTCTCCTCTCTCTTTTCAGTGTTCCACTCTCTGGGCTAGAGTTGCAGAGTTGTCACCCTGAATGTGATGACATGTGAACATCCCTCTCCATCTTGACTATAGCTCCAACAGGGAGCAGGGAACTGGGTTTGCAGCTTCTAGGTGGCTTGTCTTCTACTGGATCAAAATATTTAAGTGTTCAAAACTGAAATGTGAAAGAACAATGTATCTTAATTTCATTTATTTATCCAACAGTTATTTAAGCTGAATGTAAACATTACCTCTCACTCACTAAAAGAAATGTAGGTTATACTCTATTTCTAACTTGCTTACACATATCCACGCACAAACGCTGACACAAACACACACACACAGAGAGTTATATAATCTCTATTGAAAATTTTTGCTTAAAAGTTTGTCGCTTTGTGTATTTCAGAACTGTGATGGGAAGAAAGGCAGGCAGAATTGTTAGGCACTCTAGACTCCTTATAACTGCCTGTTTTGTCTGTGTAAGACTGGACACACAGAAGATAAAATTAAAATCTCAAAGATTATTGACGTTTAGCAGTAAAGGTGCCAAAAACAGATACAACATTTGTTACACAGCATTTCTCTGCTACTCCAATTCCCAAAGGGCGTTGTTGGTAAAAGCTTTAAGTTGAGCGGGGGATAATTCAGATTCCTCAGAGAAAACAGGAAGCCAGGGTGAGCATCCAGGGTCAGGCAATCAAAGCTAATGAGGTGACAAAGGGCTGGGAGGCTATGAGTCATCGACACCTGCTGGCATGTTTTTTCGGGAACACGTTCGAATATACTTTTTATCTAAAATCTACCTCCACTCCTTTTTTCCCCTAATGTGTTTGAATCTGGTCCAGCATGCTCTTAAATCACCTCAAGGGTTGGGATGCTTTCCTCAGTGTCTGTCATAAGAACGTGAAATAAAATAGCAACACTCTGGCGATTGGGAAGTAGAGAAAATTTTAAAATGGCATCCAGTTTATATCTAAGTCAATTTAAATCAGGGGATGGGATGGGCCCAAACTCCAGCAGGACAAGCTCAGATTTTTATGAGTCAATTGTAAATGAGTTTGAAAACAAGTTTAGAACCTAAAATACAATTTGATTCAAAATTCCTCTAGGGAAAAAAAAAGACTTTAAAACACAGCGAAATGTGGCCAGGCACGGTGGCTCACGGCTGTAATCCCAGCACTTTGGGAGGCCGAGGCGGGTGGATCACGAGGTCAGGAGATCGAGACCACGGTGAAACCTCGTCGCTACCAAAAAATACAAAAAATTAGCCGGGCGTGGTGGCGGGCGCCTGTAGTCCCAGCTACTCGGAGAGGCTGAGGCAGGAGAATGGCATGAACCCGGGAGGCGGAGCTTGCAGTGAGCCGAGATCGCGCCACTGAACTCCAGCCTGGGCAACGGAGCAAGGCTGCATCTCAGAAAAATAAATAAATATAATAAACTAAAATAAAACACAGCAAAATGCACATAAAAGGGCAAATTCAAGGGTAAAAATATTTTACAAGTTCCAGTAACCACACATACACACACAAAAAATCCTATTTAAATATGGGATAGTGGGAAGCTGACATTGTACAACAACAACAACAATAAAAGTACCAGGCTGATCCTGATATTGTTTTAACTCTGTCAGTAACTACGAGCCCTGAGGAAGTCATATACAATTTTCAAAACCCTAGGTTCTTCATACTTAAAAGAAAGGTAAGGCATAATTAGTATCTTCCACATCTCCAAAACGTTTAGTTCTGTATGTACTTGGAAACTTCAAACTTTGGATTGTCTAAAAGATCTACGTATGTTTTATAAAGAAAATTGCTTTAAAATTGAATTTGGTACTTACAATTCCCTCCCCTTTAAAAAACTAAAACCACCTGAATTCACCCTACTTCAATTTAGTCTGTAGAAAATTAACAATGCTCTACTAAAATGCAGGCATTTTCTATAATGGAGAAAACATTTCAAGGTAAAACATCTTTATAGAAATTGTTTCCCCTTGAGATTGTGCCACTGCACTCCAGCCTGGCGATGGACTGACTGTTTTAATTAAAGAAGACCATGGAGCCAGGTGCGATGGCTCATGCCTGTAATCCCAGCACTTTGGGAGGATGAGGTGGGCAGATCACTTGAGATCAGGAGTTCAAAACCAGCATGGCCGTCATGGTGAAACCCCATCTCTACTAAAAATACAAAAATTAGCTGGGTGTGGTGGCAGGCATCTGCAATCTCAGCTACTCGGGAGGCTGAGGCGGGAGAATTGCTTGAACCCAGGAAGCAGAGGTTGCAATGAGCCAAGATTGTACCACTGCACTCCAGCCTAGGCGACAGAGCGAGACTCCATCTCAAAAAAAAAAAAAAAAAAGAAGAAGCAGAAAAAAGGAGACCATGAAGTCAAGTAACTATCTCTGGAAAGAAAGAATAGATTTTACTATTCATGGATGGGATTTTTCAATGTTTGACCAACATAACATCCTCTTCCCTCTTACAAGTTTCTTTTTCTTGCTGAATCCTTTTTTCCACCATCATCTTACCTCCAAACAACAGAAATATTTCTCTTAGTTTTCAGTTTCTTCATGAGTTTGTGGTTCAGAAAATTGTCTTGTCATTTCCAGAAGATTTTATTTCTTCCATCCAAGTGATTCCAATATTTGACATAATAGAGGTAACTACCTTTTATCTTGAGAAACTCATTAGCTATTTTGAAGCAAGTTTTGCTAATAGGACTTCATTATTATCAGAAATGGTCTGCCTTTAGCTTTATTGTCTGATGTGATGGCAACCATCCAGTTTTAAAATGAATAAAGACTGCAGATTTACCATGCAATTCATAGAAGCTAAAAGGTGAAACCTACTGTGAATCTACATTGATTTAAAGTACAGAGAAGCTTACCATGTAATTCTGTTGTAAAACGCTATTGATTTTCTGTACGATATAGAAGCTCATACTGTAGCTTTATTGTGAGACTCCTATTCACTGTGCAGTAGCATGAAACCAACTGAGTCACTTTATGGTGAAACTCTGATTTAATATGGATCCCAAGGGATTTATTATGTCTCTCTATGGTAACAAAACTTGAAATTTTGTTAATTCATTGTGAATTTCTCAGTAGAAGCCCTTCCACAGCGAAATTATTAATAACAAAGTTCATAGCATAAATATGCCCAAATCTGAGAGGGGAAATAACAATGTGATCATCTTTAGTGTTAATTCACTTTAAGATTAGCTATGTTTTATAAATGCTTTGAGATTGCTAGTGACTATATTCATTTGCCCACATTTTATTTCTTATTAAGAAAAGTCTATTCATCATTATTTGAACTACAAAACTAAATAAGATAGCATAAAATAGATTATTATTTGAGGAGTGATATTTTAAATCTTCAGAAAAAAGTATATGGTGGGAGGATTGTCAAATTTGAAAATGATATAAAAGAAGCCATAAAGTATATAAAATTTTATGCTATTTATTGGTCTAAATACCATAACTAATTTATAATATTTTTACTAAATTTATAGATATTTTTCATTGGTAGTTATTGCTTAAAAGATTATAAATCTGTTACTCATTAGAATAGGCTTACTTTTCTTGAAATTTAATAAAATAAGCTCTTTTCAGAAGAAACTCAGTGTCAAACTTTTTTTATATATGTTGGGGTTTTTTCCTTTTTATAAATTATTCAAATCTGTCTTTTTCTTAACTCTGCATGTTTCTTCTCTAACTTGTAAATGTGTGCTTAGTAGTAAGAAAATGAGTGAATAACCCTGTATTTCAGTCCTGTCTATTCAAGAACTACATTGTGATTTAGTGTGCCAGAAAGATTCGTTTGAACTTTATAGACAGATACAAATCTGTAAGATATCTTCCAGAAAGTTTCATTTTTGAATATCCCCCTTTTCTTAAATGTATATAGAATTTAACTGTGAAGAATGATGTTTGAGGGACTGCTTGAATCTGATATATCATTATATTTTCTGTCAGTCAAAAACTAAATACCTCGGCAGTCTATTAAAAGTAATGAAGTAAATTATTTTTAAAAAATCACACACACTCAAAGAAAAAAGTGCTCCTCTATCCTATCCAAAGCAATGAGAATGATTGAGAATGGAAAGAAGGAAACAAGCCAAGAGGCCAAAACATATTGAGATTGAAAGCCTGAAACTGGTCCCACATTTGCTTCCTCCTCTCCCCGCAGCACGCACAGCATGTCTGCCCCCAAGGGAACTCCTTTTTTAAGCTGTAGCCCCCAACTAAAGAGGTCTCAAACCGTATGGGAGTGGTAAAGAGAAATACATGTCTTCTCTCTTGTCACAAAAGATTAAAAATTCTGAAGGTCATTTGCAAATACTTAATTCCTGCTTCCTTCTCCAACTGGAATAGTTAAAAAAACAAACAAACAAAAAATTTTAAAAATATTTAAATGCGTGCTTAACAAATATCAGGTACTATTTTAGTAGTTCTGCATGCATTAACTGATTTAATCCTCACATTGACTTTTGAAGTTTTATTGTGACCCTCATTTTACCAATGCAGAAGCTGAGCACAGAAGGTTTAAAAAAAAAAAAAAAAACTACCCAAAGACTCAAGAGATAGTAAGTGGTAGAGCTGAGCCTCCAACAAAATGACCCAAAGACTCAAGAGATGATAAGTGGTAGAGCTGAGCCTCCAACTCAGATAGTCTAATTCCAGAGACTACACCATGTAAGACTCCACACTCGACTTCCCCAATAAGCCTAGTGACTATACTTTTTCAGGTTGTACAGTTGGTTGTGTTTCTTTGTAGAGATTTAGATCTATTACAGATAAATACATTATTTCCTTCTATCCCATTACTCTCTCTCTCTCTGTACGTGTGTGTATGTGTGTGTGTGTGTGTGTGTGTGTGTGTGAATCTGATGTGAATAATGCATTTCAGAATTCTTTACAGTACTGTGGGCAAATGCAATGTGTAAAATGTCCTTTCCTGTTGTAAGTACATATCCTGAAATAGCTGTTTCTGTCCTATGAAAAACTGCGCTTATTATTAATGAGAATAAAGAGGTGTTGCATAACTCCAACTAGTATCAAACAAAAACCATGTAATCTCTTGACATTGCAAGAATTTTCCCTCCTGGGAATATCAGATAGCTCAAAAAGGTTAAACATGCTGCCAAAATTATATTCTTAAAAATATCTGAAACCATATAAGACAGAAGCCATTCAATCAGAAACCATTCTCTATAGAATCTCTCTCCTTCCTAAAAGAAGTAAGTGATGAAGTGAAATGAGATCATTCACATGTCAAGAAGGTATTAACTGTCTTAGCTGCAATCTTGATTAACAGTTATCACATTGGACCTAATAGCACAGCGGATAACACACTTTTTTAAGCATGTAAAAGCCTTCCTCAGATATTAAGAAGATATTCTAGGTATGAGAACGGCTGTTTGGCTTCTGTAGCAGTTTAGAATAGCAAACGTTAGCTCCAAGGACACATGAAACTATAAGCATGGAAGTGGCATCTTGAAAGCAGCAAAAACCTCTGTGGATTTTATCCCCCCTCAGATTCAGGGCTTATGGAAACCTCCGTAAACTATTGGACAGGTCTTGATCCTGCAGGACAGTGCTTCTCAAACTTAAGCATTCAGAGAATATGCCTAGAGCCCTTGTGAAAATACACATTTCTGAGCCTGTTAGTTTGCATTTCTAAAAAGCTCAGAGCTAATGCTTCTGCTGCTACAAGGACCCCAGTTTAAGTCACTTTGAACAGTGCTATTTCAGGGCATCCTGTAACCACTGTGAATCCTGAAACTGCCTCACTTTTTTCACTATTCTTTTCTTTTCTCTCATACCAGTGAGACAGAGAAACAGCTCTGTCAATCATAAGGTCGCTGTGCAGCATAGGGCTTCTCTAACTGGGAACATGAGCATGAATACCCAGTATTTCTGAAACGGGGGACCCATTCTATCCCACCTTCTCCATAAGATTCAACTGAGGCAGGTGGCCTTGCCAATTGAATTCCCGGTTGTTGTTTCATTCTATGAAGAGAAGCCATGAGGATTTGTAGTACATGTAGGGTCCAATTCAAATGCTCTTTGCAGATTTCAGTCAAAATATTTCTTTATTGTCCACTTGGCTTTAGGCTTCTGTTAATCTAACCCATAGCATAGTTTTCAGTTGAACTGTTGAGTAGTTAAATCACACAATCACTCAATTAGTGTCACATCTTAAGAGGGATGTCCAAAGAAGCTTAATATAATACATTTGTTAAGCTTCTTAGCAACAGGATCTGACTTCGTATGTAGTATTTTTATGTAAAAAAGAAAAAAGGAAAACAATTAGTGTAACAGATTTGTTGTTGTAGGTAAAAAGGACATGCTCATTTAATAGATGGGGGAATTGTGGCTCTAAAAATTAGATTACTTTTTCAAGAACATGTGTCAAGAACATTGAGACAGACAGCAGGCCTGCTGTGTGCCACAGTATGTGGAACGAGGTAAAGCTGCAGCTGAAGCAAGCTGCCCAGCAGGCCTCCTAGGTCCATCATTGGATAAAAGGCACAACTGAGGCTAGAGCACCTATAGTGCCAGAAAGAATTGAAGTAGCACTGAGATGGCAGAAGAGAGGGAACTCGAGGATGCCCTCACCCTGTGAAGAGAAGAGACTGCATGTCTCACCAGCCCTCCTGGCCTGAAACAATAGGCGGCAGCAGATGACTAATTACCAGGTGTGACAAGGGACTTCTTCTAGAGGGAGGCCAGTGAAGACTCTAAAAATAGTAAAGAACCAATATGTAGATTTTTAGGCCAACAAAGTGAGGAAGAGGTGATAAATTAAACACCGATGTGTTGACTTTGAAATACCTGTGGGACATTTGAGTGGATGTACACTTTGAGAAACTAACTTGACAATCATTTGATTGTAAGTAAAAATTGAAGATATAGGCTTTACTATCAGCATCATTGGGTTTTTATGCCATCCCACCAGGACTTCCTTTGCCTGACCCATCCGTGTTATAATAGAGAGAAAAGCCATGTCCACACAATGTGACATCTCCTTTCCAGGCCACAGTTCACTGGATGAGGAGTCAGTACTTTGCCCACATTAAACTAATGAATTTAGAGTTTGGACTACAAGAGACTAGCTTCAAACAGGTTGCTTGTTCAACATAAAAGATGTAAATTTGGTAGGTTGTTTCAGCAGCCATTTGCCATCATGTAGAGAAAGAAACAGAGAAAGCCAGTCTAAAGCAGGAGCGAAAGGATGATGCTGGCATGAGGAGAAACACAACAGAGGTAAGAACAGATAGAAAAGATGTTCTGGGTTATCTACAGTGCTTCAGTTTCAGGTTAGATTCATTCCTAACACCTAGACGCACTGAAGGTCTTAGGGTCCATGAGGCATTCTTCTATCTCAACCAAAAAAATTCCTTATTTTGTTTAATCAAGTTCAATTTGATTTCCATTACTTTAAACCAAGAGTCTTTGCCAGGCACAGTGGCTCATGCCTGTAATCCCAGCACTTTGGGAGGCTGAAGCGGGTGGATCACTTGAGGCCAGGAGTTCAAGACCAGACTGGCCAACATGGTGAAAACCCATCTCTACTAAAAATACAAAAATTAGCCAGGCATGGTGGTGCGTGCCTGCCATCCCAGCTACTTGGTAGGCTGAGGCAGGAGATTCATTTGAACCTGGGAGGCAGAGATTGCAGTGAGCCAAGATTGTGTCAGCCTGGGTGACAGAATGAGACTGTCTCAAAAATAAGTAAACAAATACATAAATAATAAATGTCTTAATCCGTGGAAAATAATAGTAATAATAACTAAGATGTTGTGGAGACAATTTTTAGAGGGAAGAAAGGACCAAGAATGGAAGGATCTTGAATAATATTCAACATCGAATTTCAGGCAGAAAAGAGGAATTCACAAGACATTGAAAAGCTGAGAAGTGGTCAGAGAAAGAACATCTAGAACCTTTAGTTCCTTTCAAGTCAAGAGAAAACCATTTTGACAAAGAGGTAGAGGTCAGCAATTTCAAATTCTGTTTACTAGTCATAAAACATGAATGAGAAATGTCCCCTGTATTTAACAAGTGGGAGGTTATGATTAACCTTGGTGAGAACAGTTGAAGTGGATTGGTGGAGGTAGAAACGAAAATATTTGGGGGCAGTGACGGGAAGCTATGAGGAGTAAATAGTAAGAGGAAGTAGAAAGAGCAAGGACATGTAACCTAACCAATAAATTTGATTTTAAAGACAAGGACAGAAGTGAGAAGGGTACTTGGGATTAATAGATTTTTTCCGTGTGTGTGTGTGTGTGTGTGTGTGTGTCTGCGCGCGCGGGTGCATTATGCACCTTGCAACCATGTCAATGTGTTTAAATTCTGATGGGAAAGAAACACCAGGAGAGGAACATACTGGAGGTACAGTAGAAAGAGGGTACTGGTATGAGAAGTTCCAGAGTGGTGGGATCCTGACAACAGTGAGAGGCACCCCTTGCACTGAAAGTTAAGAGAAGGAAGAAAGGTGCTAAGTCTGAGATAAGATGCCTGTTCTTTGTCAGGGAATTAAGGAAGTGTGGCCACGGGACACAGCACTATTAGAGTTAGTTGTATCTGCCCTTTCCTAGCCACATTTCTTTTCCTTCTTCAAGTGCTGGGGACATGGGACCTTATAACCCTTGCCATCCAGTGAGAAAGGTGGTTGGAGCCAAAGAAATCTGTGATCCAGCCCAAGACTTCACATTGCTTGATCAATGTCATCCTCCTCTATGCCGTTTTGTTCTCTCCTCATCACATAAATTCTATCCTCCATCCACAGACATTTAGAAACATTTATTCTCTCACTTAAAGTTAAAAGCTCTCTGTGGGAGAAAAACATGTATTGTCCAGTTTTGTATCTTCCCCTTCGTAACTTACACACATATGGCTCTCAAAAGCAATTATTTCAAAAATTGAATAAAAATGCTACCTAGTGTCTAACTTAAACAACAATTCATTATCTATCTAACAATCCTTTTTCACTTCAAACACTAAAGTATCATAATTTCTGTTTACCTCATAAAAAGTGAATTGATATATATGTTTTCTAGTGATCATGGAAAGAAGACAAGCACTTTGTGGCATTTATTTAATTTGTAGATGTTGTAGAAGCTTTTATAATGTGATTCATTTTAATGAACTTCCAAATAAGTAACAAATTACTGGATTTTCTTTTTTTCATAGTTTATTAAAGATTTCTTCTTTAGTTCCTTTCAGACCTATTTATTTCAAATCCATTGTAGAGTCATCCAAAATTTAAGACATTTAGATTAATTTTAGGCATCACAGAATGCAGCTAATGTTTCTATGGTTTCATATTTTTACATCTCTTGAATATACCCTTAAATATTGGTAATATCGTATCCTGTCAACACTCCTTCCCCCCCCGATATTATTGAGCCTGTATTTAATATCTATTAACCTAAAAATATTCAAATGCAAGTCATGTGATTGGGAATGCCTTTCTGCTGTTAGTATTTCTAATACATTTTTTTCAATTTTCATTTATTCAAAGTAACTAGATTGAAAATCCAGTTACTTTTATGTTTAATATTCAGCTTTGCACTGAATTCTGAGCCACCAACGCTGTTTAATGGTACATTGCTGCCCTCTAGCTTATGTTTGAAAAGTTTTCTATAATGTAACAATTTATCCACTAGTCTCTTGGATATGCCCAATATATTGATATTAATTTGTATTTAATGAATCCTATATTAGCGATTTTATAAACATTAAATTTTTATAGTTATTAATTTTAAAGTGTTGTTTTTCTTTCCAGGTAAAACTGATTTTATTAATCTTAGGAAACATCTTAAAAAGAAAAGACAAGAAAAACTTTATGTCATTGTGTAGCAGGTTCTCAGCCAATTTCTTTTTCCCTTAATTTACACATTTCCCCTCCATGTAGGTTGGCTATTTTCAAAAATCAATGTGTTTTCTTGTCTTTTATTTCTTAAGCAGCCAGAGAGAAGTATAAAATCTTTTATGCTCTCAATGAATGCTGAGTTCTTGTCAAAGAATATTTCTAAAAATGAAACAAAATAAATTGATTGGCACTATTTCAAATTCTAAGGATGGTCAGAAATTTCAGCCAGGTATTTTTTGTGTTCAAACAAATTATGAAACTACTTAAGGCTTGAATTACTATTATCTGACCAAAGTTCTGAAATAATGTTATGGCATCATACTTCTTTGTGATAAGATCTTCTGGCCTGGATAGAGTTATCAAGCATGTATCTACTACCTACTTCTGTTCATTTTAATGCCTAGAAGCCTTAAAACTAAAACGTAATATTCAGCATAATTTTCAGTGTTGTACTCAGCTGAGACTGTGTAGTGAAGGGCATTTTGGTGTAGCACAGAGACCATGAGACTGAGAGTAGAAACCTGGATTTGATTCCTAGTTCTTTCAACACAACCTTTTAGGGTCTTAAATCTCTTGTCTTTAAAAATAATAGGTCTACCTTTCTCATAAAATTGTAGACAGCATGAAATAAGGAAATGAATGAGAAAATGCCCACATGATGTATTAGTTATGTACTAGGAGCTTAATAAACCTTTGTTTAATCCGTATCTAGTGTAAACATTCAATTGTTCCTAGTCTTCTGATTAAGGGTAATTCTCTGCCTTTCTTTCTTCTTCCTTATCAAAGTTTTCTTGCTCTTTGCGTGTCTTTTTATATACTGTTTTTCAGTCAGGCTTCTTTTTAAAAATTCTAGCTACTTTAAGAAAAAAAGAAATTTATTTTAAAAATATTAGATATTTAACAGAATCTTGGAGGACCAGAAAATCAGGTTCAGAAGCTACGCTTGACTGTTCCAGAGACCCGACAGCCACTGGCACTGGCAATAACACCACCAATGCCCCCCCACAATGCCACCCCAGGGTGGCACCCATGGATGCCTATCACTACTGCCTCCCTCAAGCTCAGCAGAGTGCAGTTCATGAGTGTTTTATGACTGCATCTGATTGGCAGAGTCCTTGTACCATGGTGTGTCTGGAATTGGTGGGGTCTTGGTCTCACTGACTTCAAGAACGAAGCCGCGGACCCTCGCAGTGAGTGTTACACTTCTTAAAGGTGGCGTGTCCACAGTTTGTTCCTTCTGATGTTTGGATGTGTTCGGAGTTGCTTCCTTCTAGTTGGTTCGTGGTCTCGCTGGCTCAGGAGTGAAGCTGCAGACCTTCACGGGGAGTGTTACAGCTCTTAAGGCGGTGCCTCTGGAGTTGTTCATTCCTGTCCGTGGTCTTATGGTCTCGCTGGCTTCAGGAGTGAAGCTGCAGACCTTCGCGGTGAGTATCACAGCTCATAAAGGCAATGTGGACCCAAAGAGTGAGCAGCAGCAAGATTTATTGCAAAGAGCGAAAGAACAAAGCTTCCACAGTGTGGAAGGGGACCCGAGCGGGTTGCCACTGCTGGCTGGGGCAGCCTGCTTTTATTCTCTTATCTGGCCCCACCCACGTCCTGCTGATTGGTAGAGCCGAGTGGTCTGTTTTGACAGGGCGCTGATTGGTGCATTTACAGTCCCTGAGCTAGACACAAAGGTTCTCCAGGTCCCCACCAGATTAGCTAGATACAGAGTGTCCACTGGTGCATTCACAAACCCTGAGCTAGACACAGGGTGCTGATTGGTGTGTTTACAAACCTTGAGCTAGATACAGAGTGCCGATTGGTGTATTTACAATCCCTGAGCTAGACACAAAGGTTCTCCACGTCCCCACCAGACTCGGGAGCCCAGCTGGCATCACCCAGTGGATCCCGCACTGGGGCTACAGGTGGAGCTGCCTGCCAGTCCTGTGCCGCATGCCCGCACTCTTCAGCCCTTGGGTGGTGGATGGGACTGGGCGCCCTGGAGCAGGGGGCGGCGCTCGTCTGGGAGGTTCGGGCAGCACAGGAGCCCATGGAGAGGCAGGGGAGGCTCAGGCATGGCAGGCTGCAAGTCCCGAGCCCTGCCCCGCGGGAAGGCAGCTAAGGCCAGGTAAGAAATTGAGCACTTCCAGATGCTGGCCCAAGTGCTAAGCCCCTCACTGCCCAGGCCGGTGGGGCCGGCTGGCCACTCCAAGTGCGGGGTCCGAGGAGCCCATGCCCACCCGGAACTTGCGCTGGCCCGTGAGCACTGCACACAGCCCCGGTTCCCGCCCGCGCCTCTCCCTCCACACCTTCCGGCAAGCCGAGGGAGCCAGCTCTGGCCTTGGCCAGCCCAGAAAGGGGCTCCCACAGTGCAGCGGCAGGCTGAAGGGCTCCTCAAGTGCCGCCAAAGTGGCAGCCCAGGCAGAGGAGGTGCCGAGAGCAAGGGAGGGCTGTGAGGACTGCCAGCATGCTGTCACCTCTCAATGGCAGCAAGAGAAACTGGGAAGGTGAGGTTCTGACATCTACTTTCTGAGACAAAAGCCCAAAGAAGAGGGATTCCACAAATCTAAGAGAGCTATTGAAAGGTTCCACATGGCTAAAAAGGGTGACAACTTCACCTTGCTCTTTTTTGTTTTTAATGTTGTGCTTTTGATCCCCATCAAGCTAATCAGATGGTGTTTACTCAGGAGTTTCTAGAAGCAGAAAACCTGAAGAAGTTCTAATGACAGAAATTGTAGGATCAATAAAAAAACACAAGCTGTTGGTCTTCTCCACTGTCTGTATTCCTCCCTCTCTCTGGGTATGTGAATTTCTGTGTTTTATACTGGACAAGCATAGTATTGTACTATGCTAATAACATATGCATTGATTGATTGATTAAACATTAATTGAATTCCAGAACATATGCAAGGAACAAGAAGTATTAATGCAAATGTAAGTAAGACCTGTACCTTTTATTCTAAGAATTCACATCCTAATTAGCAATTGGGAAGTATCATGTAAACCCCTAATTATAGGCAGCATGAGAAGAGCTTTAACAAGGAAGGTACTGTGCACATAGGTAATGTTTAAAGACACAAATTCTTACCCCTGTAATAGAAAACCCAAGGTTAAAGGTATTGTCCAGTCATACCTGTATCATAAACATATTGCTAAGCATATTTTGTCAAACAGGTGACTGGAGATATGTCAATAGACTGTTCTGTTTTACTGAGAAGCTCAGACTTCACTGTATGCTTTCGATTTTTATTCAGATTAAAGTTTTTTGATCTTTCATTGCCTTCAAATAATCATTTCAAGCGTTGTTGTTATGCACACACTGTAAAATGAAATTTTAGATTATGGAATGTCCTTGAAAATAGAAACTTGCTACTACAATACTAATGTTTTAGTTTCTGGTCTTAAAACATTATTGCTTTTAATTTACATTTCTTATGTATACTCATTTAATAACCAACTTTAAATTCAGTAATCACATTTTTCCCCTAAGCTTTGATTAGAACAATTATAGTAAATGAAAATAAGAAAGTAATTTTTGTAAAGCTATTTATAAAGCACCCTTTTCGAGCCATAAAGAAGCTTTCCAAATAGTTTTTTTCAGCATTAGGCCTACAAAAAAATTATTTATGTTCTGCTTAAGATACACAGATCCAAAACGCTTTCATTGTCTGCTCATCTTTGTTTTGGTCTCCCCTAGTGTGATGGCTCCCAGCAGAAGGCTTAGCACACAAATGGTGCTCAATAAGTGCTGCTGAATGAATGTCTGACCCTCTTAACCCAGACCAAGAAGGTAGAAGCATCCGCAGAAAGTCCCTTCAACAATAGAAAGCCTATGAACAGATGAAAGAAACAGAAAAATAGATAACTGATTTTTACATGTACCTACCCCAATTTGTCTTTGGCCCTGAACTCTGCTGGGTAATGCCTCTTTTTGGGTTGCCTTAAAGAACAAGAATATACATCAGCACACACCTAACTGAAATCTTGGTGGAGAGTGCCACACCAACTTACGTTATCAACTGATTTGTAATCTATGGCTGAATATTTTCTTTGACTCACTACTGTACACTTAATATGGAAGATAATATTCCTAGTTATATAATTCCTTCACATGGCATCCTGAGTACTGTGTTTTTAAGTTATGCTAATAATGTGAAAGGGGAAAAAAGGGCTTCAAACACTGTGATTATCAGACTTTTTACAGCATCTTTACTCATTATGGTAAAATGAAGTCAATGCATTAGACATGTTTCATCAAGGCCCATGGACTATAAAGGGATATGCCACTTTATAGGGATGGGTTAGAGCCGATACCATTTTTTGCATGTGTGGATCCCTTGGATTAACTCAGATTATCCTCTCTAGAAGTGGGAATATTGAGGAAGTGGTCTTTCATTGGTTCTTTTACCTTTATTCTTTCATCCTCAAATCCCTCAAATTCCCCACTCATATGCACACACACACACACACACACACATGCAAAAGAGAAAATAAATTTCATTGCAACTAACAAAGAATCAAAATCATCGTGGCTTAAAGAAGATAGAAGTTTGGTTCTCTCTCAGGTAAATATCTGCACGTAGGCAAGTCAAACTGCTCTACAAAGCAGAGGTCCCACCTTATTACTGCACCCTGTGTAGCAAACCTCCCTTCCCAAAGACATTATCCTAGCCACATTATCTGTAGGCCAGTCAGCAGGAAGGGTGAAGGCAGCAAGAGAGAGAAAGGGCAGAGTACACAGCATCAGTCATTTTAAAAAATGTCTTAAAGTGTGGTAGGGCATGGTGGCTCACGCCTGTAATCCTAGCACTTTTGGAGGCCAACGCAGGCTAATCACTTGAGTTCAGGAGTTCAAGACCAGACTGGCCAACATGGTGAAATCCCATCTCTACTAAAAGGCCAGGCATGGTAGCAGGCACCTGTGATCTCAGCTACTTGGGAGGCTGAGGCAGGAGAATTGCTTGAACCCAGGGGGCAGAGGTTGCAATGAGCCAAGACCCCGCCATTGCACTTCAGCCTGGGTGACAAAGCGAGACTCCATCTCAGAAAAAAAAAAAAAAGTACAAGAAAAGAAAAGAAAATGTCCTAAGAACTTACATACAACACTTCTACTTTCACCTCTTTGCACTGAACCTAATGACATGACCACATCCAACCTTAATTAAGGTTCAGAAATATCATCTCATTTTTCATTGCTTTCAATGAACATATTGAGGTTTTATTACTGAGAACAGAGGGGAAAATGAACAGAGGGGAATTTTCTAGCAGACAGCTGGAAAATTGGCATGAGAGTCTTCCTTATCCCTCCCATGATGTAATGTGTGGGATTTCATTCTGGAGGTTTCAGATTCCCTTCCTTCCCCCACCTACCTTACACTATCTTTCTCTCTACCCCATATGCATCCATGAATTTTATTCTTTTCTTTTTTTTAAGACAGTGTCTCACTCTGTCACCCAAGCTGGAGTGCAGTAGTGTGATCATGGCTCACTGCAGCCTCAAACTCCCAGGCTCAAGCGATCCTCCCTTCTCAGCCTCCCACGTAGCTGGGACTACAGGCACGTGCCACCATGCCAGGCATTTTTTTTTTTTTTTTTTTGTAGAAACAGGGGTCTCACTATGTGGTCTAGGCTGGACTCAAACTCCTGGCCTCAAGCAATCCTCCTGCCTTGGCCTCCCAAAGTGCTGGGAACTTTCTTCTTATGTATCCAGACACACTTCTCCTGCTCAAAGGAGAAAGGAAGGGAGTAATTAGTGAAGGATAGACTGACTTTCACTGTTTAAGCTACTGAGTACTATGAATTTTAATAAGAGGATCTGAGCCAACTTCTAATCCTCTGCTTGTATGTTTGCTATCTAAATTGAGACCACAGTCAGTTTTAATTGAACATAAAATCTGCTGTTTGATCCTAAGCAGTGGAATAATGTTTCATTTGCTAGTAAGTGGATTTTGGACTTCTTCCCAAAAGAAGCTAAACTTTTGTGACAGTTACAATATTATCTCATTCAAACAAAGGCCTGGAACACATAATATTCTCTGGGGAGGTACCAACCTCTGTGAGCAGCAGATTCAGTAATTTGAATAACAAACTTAAACTCCAGACATGACCCTGGCTAGCCAGGCAGTTGTTCTCACACTCCACAGAGCACTACAGGTTTCAGAGGGACATCTAGTTTCAAAGAACGAAGCAGAGTAGACAGAGCCCACCTACCCTCACACACAAACTTCTTTCTATCTACACTTTGCGTATTGAACTTCTATATGAGGCATTGTTAAAAGAAAGGCTTTAACTACTTTTAAAATCTGACCTCGTTGTTCCCAGCTCCAATTCTATTCCTTAGAGATTTGTTTCTTGAGGACATTATAACCTTGAAGTTCATAAACTTTTCAGGAGCTAGTGGAGAAGGGTGAAAAGAGAAGAGACTTAGGGGAAAACTGCCTACCTGTCATTATATTTTGGCAAAAGTTTATTTAACTTGTTTAAAAAGACCACAATGGTGCATACAACCTGGATTCACAATATTATTTGATTAGTGAGACTATATTAGTATATTTGTCTCGCTGGAAGTCATAACCTATGTGTACCATTAAAATTTTTTCTCCTTTTTTTTTCTTTTTTAGTCATTTAAATTTTGCTTTCTAATGCTTAAGTCTTTTTTTTCTTAATGTGTGAATATATTTATTGCCCCCCAAAATTGGATATTCCTATCCGGGTCAACATACACATAGGAAATGACTCACTGACAAGATCTGGTAAGTTTGCATATTATAGCTTCACCACAACTTTGTTGTTTGTTTCTGTGATCAGAATCTTCTCAGCAGTCCTACTTCATCTGTCAAATATTCCATGGACAAAAAAAAAAGTCAAAAGCATTCGTAGTCTTGTTATTGTTGCTGTTGTTAATTACAAAAGTTCAGTCTTTTTGTTTTGGTAGATTAGCCTTAAGTAACAATTACATCTCTAAAGGAGTAGTTGTGAGTTCTATTCTAAATAAAATACTCTAAGAATTTATTTCTCTCGGCAGCTATTTTTTCATTCTCCAACTCATATTTCTTCATGGCAACAAAATACCGAATAAAGGTTTCTCCTAGAGCCTGTCTCAGGCATTGATCTTCTTCCAGTGCCACAAGGGCATCTTCTAATTTTAAAGGGATCTCAGAAGGTTTCACTTGGTAAAAGTCTGTGCTCTCATCTGGACCAGCCAAGACCTCATTACCGCTATGAAGTCCATCTAAGCCTGCAGCAACAGTTGCAGCCAGCACCAAGTAAGGGTTTGCGGTTGCTGAGCCTAGTTTATTTTCTATCCGGGTGCCTTTCTCTCCGTGACATTTGATATTAAATATACAGCTGTTGTCATTATATCCCCATGTTGTAGGCACACTCTCCTTCAGGTCTTTCCTGTCCTTGGAATAACGCTTTCGGCAGCTAACAGAAGGCGCCATCAGGCAGCTGAGAGCAGCAGAGTGCTTCAAGAGTCCTGCCAACCATTTTTTCCCAGGGATCGTGAGCTGCTCAGTTTCAGAAGTGCTGCAGAACATGTTTTTCTTCCTATCAACATCCCAGAGACTATGAGACAAAATCCCTGAATTACAAAATCCAGTCTCAATGAAGAAGCTGGCAATGTAATTATATTTGCTTGCCACTTCTTTGACACCTGTTCTGAGGGTAAATGCATTATCAGCTGAGCTAATGCCAAATTCAGGCAGGAAACAGATTTCCATCTGACCAGGCCTGGTAGAGGAGGAAAAACTCTCGACATTGGCTCCAGTGTGATACAAGCCATCAACAAGTTCCTGCATGAAGGGCTGATCATGGTTATTTAAAAATGCTGAAGCAGGAAAAGATATAGTCTTTGAATTTAAAATTTCGGCCACACCAAAAATGCAAAAATCATAGATGAAAGCAGAAAGCAGGGAAAAGCCAGAAGCCTGCAGCTGGCTCAGCTGCCTCTTTGCAATGTACCTTGGGGAAGTCAAAAGAGGCTCACCAGTCACAGTGAAGGTATCACATATCACTCTTGCAGTTCTCTCAGCCCATGGCAAAACTCTAAAGGTTGATATCTCTGGCATTAGAACTATGTCACTATTAAAACATGTGGCTCTTATGTGATTCATTTCATTGTCCTTAGGACTTGGTATCACTTCAAGATAACCTCGGGGCATGCAAACACCATGGCTCACTTTCTCCTAAAGAAGGAAAAAAATGAAGAAATTAGGTTTTGAAAACAAACAAAAGGGTCAGGGGGAAAAAAAGCCTTGCTAATGAAAAAAATATATATGTGTATATGTGTATATATATATACATATATATGTGTATATGTGTATATATATATATACATATATATGTGTATATGTGTATATATATATACATATATATGTGTATATGTGTATATATATATACATATATATGTGTATATGTGTATATATATATATATACACACACATATATATGTTTAACATTTGTTGGTTAACACTAACTTGATATCAAATAAATGTTAAATATTTTAAAATAAAACCCCCAAAGGCAACTTTATAAACAATGCATTGCTTTAAGCCTTGAAGGCCTTATATGCTCTTAGATCTGAAAATAGCAGTTATAAATAAAAGGTATAATGATAAAGAAAATCCGTTACAGCAAAAAACACAGGTAAAGCCTTATGGAATTATTTGAAATTATCATCATCAAAAGTGCTTCCTGAAGCACTTTTTATTTTATAGTACAGTTGTTAATTCTTCAGATAAGGCTTTATTTTTGCTTATTTTATTGTAATCCTGAGTTAACTGACCCTCAAAAGTCTACAGTAAACAATTCTCAATCCTTCTCAAATTGCAGACTATGGTCAGTACTGTGGCACACAGCACATTTGTCCTAACACCAGGAGAGCCAGGACGCTGACAGCTGCATTCCTCTCTTTATTCACTTTTACAACCATTTAAGAATTAAAAACCTCACTGTCTCAGAGTCCCAGAACCCTTGTCCGTGAATGTGGACCTATAACTCCAAAGTTATAGCTTCCAAAATGTAGCCTTCAGGTCAGCACGAACTGGATGTCAACAGATCTGCCTTCTCATCCTAGCTGTTTCGTTAATTGCTTCTGTGAATTTCGGCAAGTCATTGGATTATGTGCCTCAGCTTCCACATCGGTAAAACAAGTGTTAGACTAGATGACTGCTAAGGTACTTTCTAGCCATCTATCTCTAGGGTTCAGTGAATTTGGTCATTTATTTAACTTTTGCTCTGTGCCAGGCAACAGGGAAGAGATAAGGTTATTAAGTTGAACAGACACATAAAACAATTTCTGGAAATTATATATTAGAAATATCAACAAGGTTGAAGGTTACGTTAATAGATGGAGAAAAATCACTGAGTATAAAAGGTCGGTTCCCATGAAGTCAGTGAAGATCATGAGGTTAATAAAACACCCTAACAATCTGCAAGCCAGACACATTCCTTTTCTTTCTTTCTCTTTCTTTCTCTTTTTTCCCCCTTATAAACAACAGAAACTTATTCCTCTTTAGTTCTGGAGACTGAGAAGTGCAAGATAAAGGCAACAGCAGATTTGATGTCTGGTGAGGGCTGCTTTCTGGTTCGTATATGGCTTCTTCTTGTGTATCCTCACATGGTGGAAGGAAGCCAGACTATTTCTTATGTTATCTCCAGACCCCAAGAAGCATGGCTGTCAAAGAGGGGCTGGTATTAGCCAAAGTAATTTACTGGTTCACTCTTCCGCATTTGCCCACGAACCACTGCCTCCACTTCCCACCATCTCTACACATATTTTCGAATGCTATTTGACTGAACTGATCCAAGTCTACTTTAACAAATAATAAAGTTGAGTGAGCCAAACACTATTTGGTGCCTGCCTAATTTTCCAACTCACTCATGGACCTGTACATGTAAACTTTATACACACACACACACACACACACACGCATACTGTGGGATATTAGAATATTATAGCATGGAATACTTCAATTCATATTTTCACTATAAGCAATAATGTCATTTCCCTGCTTGTCAGTTTTTTAGTTTGAAATTCTGTATATTAGTTCTTTACATATCTAAAATGAGAAATAACATATTTTATTCATGAGACTTCTATGAGTTCCTGCAATTTAAATCTGTGTTTGTATTCACTTGGCTGTAAGTAGTAGAGAACAGCTGGTTGCCATTTCACTCCAATAGTCCTATATGAACTCAAAACATAGTAAAAAGTCACACTTTATTCTTTAGATTATTTAATTCGTATTTTTTTGAACACTCTTTTCTGGCACTGTAATTTGCTTTATTCTTTTCTTGGACATAGAGAATGCAAACTACTCTCTATTCGTTAGGGGAAATATATGAATATATATTAATATATTCACGATAATATATTGTCTTAAGTAGTGTTTATAGATATAAAGCACTGGAACAACTTCATCTTCAATATAGATCACTATGGACTCAATAAAATTTTTGCAGAATAACTTAAATCCTTATCACAAATGAAACTTGGACCATAGTAAAGGTCATCTTTTGAAATAAGCCAAGAATTAGTTACGAGTCCTGCAGCAATATATCATGGTTTGGCTAGATCAAATATGGAAAAAGCCTACATTATTTGCATATAATTTAAATGAAAATCAACCCTCTTGATAGAACAGAGATAATATAAGTTGGTTGTAAGGTTTAAATTTTAAACACCACACACACATGCAATGTTTAGGTTACTTTGCACAAATGAATTTTTTTTTTTTTTGAGATGGAATAAGGTACACACACACACACACACACACACACACATACGATGTTTAGGTTACTTTGCACAGATGAATCTTTTTTTTATTTTTTATTTTTTGAGATGGAGTTTCACTCTTTTTGCCCAGGCTGGAGTGCAATGGCACCATCTTGGCTCACTGCAACCTCCGTCTTCCGGGTTCAAGTGATTCTCCTGCCTCAGCCTCCCAAGTAGCTGGATTACAGGCCCCTGCCACCAGGCCCAGCTAATTTTTGTATTTTTAGTAGAGATAGGGTTTCTCCATGTTGGCCAGGCTGGTCTCGAACTCCTGACCTCAAATGATCCACCTGCCTTGGCCTCCCAAAGTGCTGGGATTACAAGCATGAGCCACTGCGCCCGGCCTCTTAAACCTATTTTTACTGTCTATTCACAGTAAATTTTCTGAAATAAATTATTTTCTCTTAAATTACAAATATTCATTGTGCTAATACTCATTATTTATACGTTCACACGTTTCAAAAATAAATTTAAAGTGGCTTCTTAAAAAAATATAGATACTCTATGATCATTAAATGAGAACAAAATAATAATAACTAGGTAATGAAATAGGGAAGTTAGTTATTAGGAAACTGGGACTAAGAATAAATATAGCCATTGAGAAGGTGTATAATGAGTTACATTAAAATTCTCATGATAAAAGAACTTTTTCTCTAGCTAAACTCTAGGAAAAAGAGTGTTTTTTATATGTGGGATATTGAACAAAATAATGAAAAATATTTTCAGTAGCAGTTGGATAAAAAATGTATGCAGAATTTTTCTCTTTATGTCAATTATATCAATCCTTAGCAAGTATAAGCAGCATACTGTTTTATTTTTGTAAAAGGATTCCACTGAGAAACTAGAGTAATGTCCTCTATATGGACTTTTAGGTGCCATTAGTAAAATAAATGATTAAAATTTGACAAAAACTGAATAGCAAACAGTTTTACATTGAGGTCTTTGGCAGGTACTTAAAGTGCCAGTTACTTTTTCTTATGATTGAAAGAGACTCATTTGAATTATATTCTGGGCCTGTCCACAAGAAAATCTGCATTTTTTATAAAAATTAAACAACATGTATTCTTGCCTGGATGACGAAGAAACAATATCTGCAAGCAGGTCCAAATAATTCCTTAAGAAACAAGTTTGAATCTGTTAGAATTATTTAAAAGCTGTTTTTGAAGATGTCCAGTTTTCCCCAACATGAAGCAAATTTAAAAATTAGAATCTGATATTAATGTAATAAAAGTATAATATTTGTAA
This sequence comes from Symphalangus syndactylus, assembly GCF_028878055.3. Taxonomy (NCBI): domain Eukaryota; kingdom Metazoa; phylum Chordata; class Mammalia; order Primates; family Hylobatidae; genus Symphalangus; species Symphalangus syndactylus. The sequence continues at coordinate 59,532,143 of NC_072424.2, read as the reverse complement.
ATAGTTAAACCTAGAGGATGCTTAACTTTCACACTTTCTTAAATAGTACCCACCTGATGTCCCTTGCTAAGAAATTTGATATTTAATTAACACAACAACTCAGTCATCAAAATGAACACATGACAAAAACTGATACAAAAAATTAAGGAAGTCTCAAAACAACAAAAACACAATATTTCTTGATATCATCATTTTCAGGAATTTAATAACATTCATTAAGTCATCCAACAACAATGGAATATATTCTTATCAGAATTTGGAGCTGAAAGGAATATGTTTTTTATCTAGCAAATATTGTCTATTTAATCACTTTTTCCTTTTTATGTTTGCTCTTGGGTCTTCTGTTGCAATTTTCTCATGTCAAATAAAATATAATCTTCATAATTGCAGTAAGGGAGAAAAAATAATTCTGTAGAGCAAAATTATTCAAGGCAGAAGGACTAAAATTACCAGTCTTAATTAGTTTTATATTTCTATTGGGTAAAGAAATTGCTATTTGAGAGCTGAGAGTACATGTTTAGCTCCTTGGGGAGCAATAATGTGTTTGGGAGGAAGAAGGGAAGAAACAAAATAAGTTATTGATTTTCAGCTTGAATTGCTGTATAGATTACGAGAAAATAAGAAAGAGTAATAAGAACCATTTGCTTGCTAATGGTCATGAAATTACATTTAGTCACAACTGTGTGTAAAACTCACTTGAAAAAAGTGTGCAGGGATAGTCTTAGACCTGGATACGCCATGGAGGTCTGCTGCTTCAAATCGTACAAACTGGAGGCGATTTTTGGCCATGGCTTGTCTAATGTGTTTCATTCTAGAAGAGAGTGGAGGTGGGGCCAAAATTTCACTGCTGTCCCTTATGCAATCTGCAAAATAAAAAAATAGGTTCTAATTCACGAGATCATGATGGACTGAGAAGCAAAAGGAGACTGGAGACTAGTGAATTAGTCAATATTATTAAGAAAAACATTATATATTCATCATGTCACTGGCTTAGAGTTGGATATCTTACCTTTCTTATTCTGCCTTTACCGTCTTCCCAAGAACATTGTGTCTAAACAACCTGAGGGATCATTTATCAGTTAAGACGATGTCAAAATTGACATTATTTGCATAAGGATATAGCGATATCATATGTAGATACTTACTGAAAATCCCTTTGCTTATGGAAATTAGAACATATTTGCATAAGTTCACAGCAAAAAAGGGACCATAAAAGCCTGTCTGTAGGTGACTATTATTGAACACATTTGGGCTTCTTGAACTGTTAATTTCTAAATTTAAATTTCTATATGATTAAAAGTGAATTTGGTTTTGTTTATTTTCAGGGGTTTTGTCTCATCCTGGGAGTTTTTTGCCCAAAGGGCTTTATATCTTTTTAATGGCATCTAACTCTAAGAAATGTACATATTTCTGTCAATTTAAGACTTGCTTAAATAAGCAAACAAAAGTGTGTTTGTTTTTCTTTTAAGAATGAGAGTGTAGGAGATGAAAAATCTGGACTGCATACTCAATTTAAAATTAGACACATAAAAAACGTTCTTTTCAAGACTTTTAAGATAGTTTGAAAATTCTAACTTTAGAGCTAGAAGAGAACTTTGGAGATAAAGTATCTAATCTAACCAACTCGTTAGCTTGAGTCCCAAAGTGGTACAATGAGTTACTCCAAACCACACTATCAGTCCACTGCAGAATTGAAACTAGAATGCAGACTTTTGATTCATGCTGGGTGGCTTATTACCACGAATTAAATTAATGGTCAGGCAAATAGTACTCATTTATTATAAATGTTAGTTGCTGTCAGAACTTTTAGGAGAGGCAGCAGAGTGTAGTTTGGGTTAGCAAAAAACACTGAAGCCCATCTACCTCCCTTCCAATCCTGCCTTTGCCCTAGCAACAATCTTAACCTCTTTATGCCTTGACTTTCTCATCAATAACATATGACCTACTTCATAGGCTTGTTATGAAGATTGACAAGTTATTAACAGTTACTGGCAGACAGTAAGCACCATGTAAGTGCTACTTAAATGCATAAAGTGAGTACAATTACTCTAGCCCAAGTAAATGTTATCATGATCAAGTCTGCATCCAAACACCCATCAATCTGTCACATCATTGATGTTGAGCAGCTATAATTTTAAAGTGATACCTGAGTATTCTTTTGCAAGATATAATTAGGCTTTAAAACTAAGCATAAAGATTGACAGTTTAGAAACATAGATTAAGTAGATTTTAAGTACATGAAGCATGGGAAAAACAAATTACTGGTTCCACATATGCAAATATATTAGTGATAATGTGCTATCACTGATACATTTGGCTACTCTGAAACTCGGAGGCTTTATAACTACCTTCCATTTAAAACAAACAATTAAACTGTAGCAATTAAAGTATTTCATGCTAAATTAACACTTGCTGTATTCCCAGCCTACTCTGAAATATTGGGTTTTCAGCCCAAGATGAATAATGGTCCTTAAAACAAAATGTATAGGCATTTTAAAATATGGAAATTTGGGTCAGGCGTGGTGGCTCACTCCTGTAATACCAGCAGGAGTGAGGTGGGCAGATCACTTGGGGCCAGGAGTTCAAGACCAGCCTGGGCCAGTTCAAGACCAGCCTGGGCAACATAGCAAAACCCCATCTCTACTAAAAATACAAAAATTTGCTGGGTGTGGTGTCATGCGCCCATAGTCCCAGCTACTAAGGAGGCTGAAACACAAGAATCGCTTGAGCCTGGGAGGTGGAGGTTGCAGTGAGCCAAGATCACGCCGCTGCACTCCAGCCTGTGCGACAGAGAGTCTGTCTTAACAAATAATAATAATAATATGGAAATTTTTAGATAATGAGTATTCTAAACATAATAAGCAATTATACATAGGCTATAAAGAAGACATCTCCTATAAAAGGAGAAAGGGTAATTTTTTTGGTTCACTAGTAATAGGATAACAGGTAGTCTTACTAGTTTTTTGCTTTATCTATGTCTCCTAAACTTTCTACAATGAATGCATATTATTTTAAAATAAGAATAATATTCAGCTGGGCGCAGTGGCTCAAGCCTGTAATCTCAGCACTTTGGGAGGCTGAGGCGGGTGGATCACGAGGTCAAGAGTTCAAGAACAGCCTGACCAACATGGTGAAACCCCGTCACTATAAAAATATTTTTTAAAAAAATTAGCCAGGCATGGTGGCATTCACCTATAATCCCAGCTCCTCAGGAGGCTGAGGCAGGAGACTCTCTTGAGCCTGGGAGGTGGAAGTTGCAGTGAGCCAAGATGGTGCCATTGTACTCCAGCCTGGGCGACAGAGTGAGACTCCATCTCAAAAAAATAAATAAATAAATAAATAATAATAATAATATTCATTCACTCAACATAGATATTTTTCATCATCACATACTATTCATACTGAACGTGTGTCTAGGAATCAGCCAGAAAGAGCCCTACCCTCATAGAACTTTGTATTATAATGTGCAGCAAGTATAGATAATCAACATGCCATCAAATACAAGGGTGGGATAAGTTCACACAGTGAAAGGGCTGGAAAAAAAAAAAATACATAATCACCTGAAGTATTAATTGTATGAAATTGATCACAACATGGACAGCTCTAACCCTGGATTCATTCTGAAGTCTCCAAGTTGCCCTGTGACTGGACAGTGAGTAGGGTACATGTACTAGTTTGCTGAAGCTACTATGACAAATGCCCCAGATAGGCAGCTTAAACAGAAACTTATTTTCTCATAGTTCTGAAGGCTAGAGGTCCAAGACCAAAGGTGTCAGCAGGATGGTTTCTTCTAAGGTCTCTCTCCCCTCGGCTTCTAGACAGCCGTCTTCTTCCAGCACCTTCACATGTTCTCTTCTCTGTGCATGTCTGTGATCTAAACTCTGCTTCTTATGAGGACATGAATCATACTGGATTAGGGGCTACCCTACTGACCTAAGTTAACCTTAATTATCTCTTTAAAGAACGATCTCCAAATTCAGCCACATTATCAGGTACTGAAGGTTAGGATTTCATTTTAACAATTTTGGAGAAACACCATTCAACACATAACACTGTATCATTCTGTTTCTATTTTCTTCAGTGTCCTTATTGGCACCTGCCACACTGTATACTCACATGTTCCTGTCATTCCCCATTGCCTATCAGCTCCTTGAGAGCCAAGGCTTAGTTTTACCTGCTGCTGTTTTCTTGGTACTTATAGCAGTGTAGGCATCTCATAGCCACTCGACAAATATTTTTTAAATAAGTGAGTGAGTGAATGAATGAATACATCCTGTGTGATTTGGCCTTGTCTAATTAATAAGTAAAAGTTGTCATCATATATTTTAGTACACATCCTAAGCACCAATTTTTCATTTAAAAGTTCAATTCTTTCACCGAATATGAGAACCCTATCCAATCCCATTTCATTTTCAAGGCATCAACTGATCTTGCTGCATCATTGTCTGAATTTCTTTTCTTCAATAAATCATACTTCTTATTTACAATTAAACCTTTTGGTCAGCCTTCCCCCGTTGCACATGATGAATAGCAGGCAGATAATTGCCAGTTCAGGAGCTCATTTGTTTTTCCTACAGTGTGGTTCCTGGGAGATTTTCTTATTTTCTATTCCCTCAGAGGATTAATAAATTAAATCAATGTGTTTTTACAGAAGATGTTTTAGTGCTGTGAATGTTTAGGGAAAAAATAAGAAAACTTTAAAAAAAAAAAAAAAAAAAAAAAAAAAAAAAAACCTCAAAGCTCTATAGCAACTAGGAGGCCTTGGAGAAATTTTGTCTGTGTTTAGTGACAATGAGGACATATATCAGTTATATACAGAGAACAAGCCATGGTCACTTATAAAAGGGAGATTGAAGAGATGTTTGGGCTTTCAGAAATACCAATTCAAAGAAAGGGAAAAGTGCATTTGAGAGAAAACTCTGGAATACATTCAGTTCATTGCACACCTAGCATAATGTACCATGCTCTTTGAAGGTCCTGCCATCTTTCATCATTGTGGCTATGGTGAGAGCCACCCTGTTTGTGCTGCCTTCTTGGCCACATCATATTAGCGCAGACATTGTTGGAAAGCCCAGGTGGCAGAATAACAGGTACAAAGCAAGGGAAAAAAGCAATACAATAAAAAGTGGGGGGGAAGGGGGCTTTTCTTTGAAAAAAAAAAAGTATTATTTTTGGAAAAACTCAGAGAAGTTATTCCAAAGAAGAAATACCATATCAAAATTCCTTACACTTATTTTGGGAGTTTATTTTTAAATTATGTATATATATTGGTTTGTGGTTTAAATTTTTAGTACTGAGGGCATATAGAGAACTTAATACACTCTGGGCCAAAAAGGGAGCTTCTGAGCTAAGGAAGTTGAGTTAGTAACTGTACCCATGCTGTAAGTCACAATTGACAGTGCAAAGAGAGCTCATGACACAAGATCTTTCTCCGGATTTCTAGCTCAAGACAAAGAAATGGTAAATCCATCTCTCTTTTGTAACTAAAACTAGAATATATAAAAAAAAATGGCCACAAACTGTGGAGGAGCTAATGTGGCCAGCAGATGTTATCTGATGAGTCTTCCCAGTGTTTAGAAACTTTTTTGAAATAGTGGACAGCACTTCACTATTAGAAAATTTTATGTAAAAATCTTGAGTTCAAATTTATTTTGAAACTAGATCTGGCAACCCTGGGTAGGTATTTCTGCATGGCAACAACTGGTTGGAACTCTGAGGTAGTCTAGATGGGCAGGCAACCTCTACTTCATGGGGTGGCAAACATTTTCTGTAAAGGACCAGATAGTAAATATTTGCAACCGTGTAGGCCATATGGTATTCGTTGCAGCTATTCATTTAGCACAATGTCATTTTAGCATAAAAGCAGCTATAAACAATTTGTAAACATTACTTAGAAAAACTGACCAGCAAGCTGAATTTAGCCTTTGGGCCATAGTCTGTTGCTCTCTTCTCCAGTTTCCTCATGACCAGAACCACTCCCTATGTTCTTACACCAGCCCATCTTTTGTATTAACTGTGGCCCCTGTGGGCATTTGTATCAACAGCCGCCTGATGTTCAGAGGTTGTTAGTGCTCATGCCCTTCACTTTGGAGAAATTCATAAAGCCAAAGTAGAGAGAAATCCAGTTATGAGAGAGGGTGTGGTAGTGAGATGGGAGAGTTTGCTGACCTCCTCGCGAGCTTGCAACTGGGACGTGACTCATTTACTCGGCCATGGAACTCAAACCACTTATGGGAGGGGGAACATGCAGGTGAGCCAAGGTGCGCGCTTTCTGGTTGCGGCCCTACAGCAGTGTTTAGGGGTGTTACCATGCTCTTTTAGTTTTGCCATCCACGGGCGGCTAAGTGTTAACCAGCTCAGTGGAGAGTCCGGGTAACACCTTTTACACCCTATTCTCTAGGTACCTGGCTCCTTGTCCGGAGTCCAGGAAGAATCAGGTCACATGGACTAGAAGGATGGTGAATGTGGGGATTTTACTGAGTGATGGAGGTGGCTCTCAGTGGGATGGTTGGGGAGCAGGCAATAGGATGTAGTGGGAAGATGATTTTCCCCCGGAGTTCGGCTGTCCCACGACGGATCTCCTCTCCGACCGTCCACAGCTGAACTCCTGTCCACCTTCAGATGCTCCTTCCCTCCTTCTCTGCCATGCTGTTCTGCTGCTCTGTCACTGGAGCTTGGGGTTTATATGGGCATAGGATAGGGACATGGTGGGCCACAGTGGTCTTGGAAAAGGCAACATTTTGGAACAAAAACAGAAATGTCCGTTCCTATTTAGAGCCATGGGTTTCCAGGCTTGAGGGTGGGGCCTTTGCCAGGGAACTGCCCTCTTCTATGCAGTATTTCGCTGCCTCCTGTAGGTATCAGTAGACAGAATAACCCCTCGAAAATTTCTACCATACCTAATCTCTGGAATATGCGAATATGTTAAATTGCATGGCAAAAGGGACTTTGCAAATGTAATTAAGGTTATGGACCTTAAAATAAGGATATTATCTTGGATTATCCATCTAAGCCCTTGAAATTAGATGGCTTTCTCCAGCTGAAGGCAGAAAAGGGATGTGGAAGAAGGGGAATTCAGAAAAGCTCTAAATAGGAGAAGGATTTGAGGCATTGCTATCTCTGAGATATAAAACCAGAGAGAGGATTCTGGGAGATAAGGGCCACCCCAGCTGACAGCCAGCCAGGACACAAGAACCTCACTTCTACAGTTACAAAGAACTGGATTCCTCAACAATCTGAATGAACTTGTAAATGTACTGTTGCCTGGAGTCTCTAGATAAGAAACCAGATGGCAATACCTTGACTTCAGCCTTGGAAAACCTGAAACAAGGAAACCAGATGAGCCAACCTAGACTTCTAACATACAAAACTGTGAGATAGTACACTTGTATTTTTAAAAAGATAATAAGTTTGTGGTAATTGGTCATGGTGGCCATAGAAGACTAACACATATAGAATTCTGATAGTGTTTACTTTCCAGGCTCTAGCTCTTCCTTAGGCCCTGTGTGTACTAAAGGGTTTAACCTTGCCCAAAGAGAGCTCTGGTCTCTTCCCTTGGTCCCTGGGAGATAATCTCCAAGCATTTAGAATGTCTTGCCTGACAAGAGTGTCTTCGTTTACCAAGGGGTTCTAGGCCACGCCAGAAACTCTAACAATGTTATTTATAGTGGTGACTTCAAGTCATGCAATAACTGCTTGACCCCCAAAGGGGCTGGAGAGTGAGGTCAGCCAAATGCCCAGTTAACCTTGAAGCTCCAGTAAAGACTCCAGACACCAAGACTCAAGTGAGCTTCCTTGGTTGGCAATATTCCTCACGTTATTGCCAAAAGAATAGTGCTGTCTGTCCATGACTCCACTAAGAAAGGACAAGTGAACATTCTGTGTTTAGAACTTGCCTGGACTGCCCGTGGCTGATTTTAATCTGTATCCTTTTAGTGTAATAAATAAACCATAACCTTGAATATAACAGCTTTCAGTGAGTTCAGTAAGTCCCTCCAGCAAATTATCTAAACTAAGGTTAACTTGGGGAATTCCAAAACTTGTAATTGGTGTCAGAAGTGAGGGTAATGTGGTAGACAATATCCCTCTAACATCCCACTCTGGTATATTCTCATCTTTCCAAATCTTGTATGTTTAACCCTGTCATTATAGATTTCCTTTTTTCAGAGGGGCGTAGGGGAGTAGGGTCTCTCTCTGTTACCCTGGCTGGAATGCAGTGGCACAATCACAACTCACTGTAGCCTCAACCTCCTGGGCTCAAGTGATCCTCCCACCTCATTCCCCTAAGTAGCTAGGACCACAGGCATCTGGCACCACACGCAGCTAAGTTTTTTATTGTGTAGAAACGGGGTCGGCCTATGTTGCCCAGGCTGGTCTCGAATTCCAGGCCTCAAGTGATCTCCCCTCCTCAGCCTCCCAAAGTGCTGGGATTACAGGTGTAAGCCACTGTGCCTGGCTTTTAGATTTGCTTTTATAACTAATTTCCAGCATTTTCATTCAAGTGAGTTTTAACCAATACACTCATGCACCAAAATAGTTACATCACTATCAATAAGCCAGAAACTTAGAATAATAGGATTTTACTTTTAGAAAAGGCAAGACATCTTCCATTGCAACCCCTCTCTTTTCCAGATGAACAGCCTAAAGGGTAAAGAAACTACAAAGTATTTTATAAAAGATAGGTATAAAAATCTTTGTAAGTGTTCTGACTCCCAGGCTAGTATTCCTCAACCAACATTACATTCTCTCTAATTCAAATACAAACTTAAGGTTAGTGGCTAGAACCACATACCAGTTTGTTCCAGACTCCTTACCAGTAAATCCTTACCAGAGTTTGGGTTAAATTCACCTCCAGGAACATTGGTTGTTGTTCTGGGGGGCAAAGGTTTTATCACTGTTGTGTCATCCTGAGAGTCCTTGTCATCATGTGACAGATGAGACTCAGCAGAGCCAGGCCCCATGACAGGTTTGCTTGTATTCCCTAATTTGTGGCACACCATTTGGTTTCTGATCCTCTCTGTAGTAATAAGGAAAAATGTTAAAATATGTTCCCATTGTTTTCAACTGTCTCTTAATATAATATGGAGAGGAATACTTGAGAAAATAGTATATTCCTAGCAGTGACATATTAAATGAGGCGTAATGGGAGTGGTCTACCCTAGTCGCTGGCCAAGAAAGTGCATTGTTTATAGAGAATTTAAAAACAGGCCAGGTGTGGTGGCTCATGTTTGTAGCCTATAATCTCAGCACTTTGGGAGGCTGAGGCAGGTGGATCATTTGAGGTCAGGAGTTCGAGACCAGACTGGCCAACATGGTGAAACCCTATCTCTACTAAAAATACAAAAAATTAGCCTGGCATGGTGGCATGCCCTGTAAACCCAGCTACCCAGGAGGCTGAGGCAGGAGGATCACTTGAGCCCAGAAGGCAGAGATTGCAGTAAGCCAAGATCATGCCACTGCACTCCAGCCTTGGTGACAGAGTGAGACTCTGTCTCAAAAATAAATAAATAAATAAATAAATAAATAATAAAATCTACTAATATCTGACTGATTTTATTGTAACCATATGCTGGGAATTCCTACTGTCCTGCCTTAGGACACAATGATTCCTAGGATTGAGCCTGTTGCCCAAATTGACTTCTAGTTTTAGCAGTGTCTCAAATCTGTTGAAATCTAGTTGGAGTTCCAAAATGTGTTATGAAAACACCTTCCATACGTTTCTTATGGCCCGTCAAATCCTCTGTAACGATTTTTGTATTCATTTTCAGAGCAGAAAACTCTCTCTTCCTACTCATACATTCCTCTGTTCTTTTTTTTCTACTACTATCATCCTAATTCTAACCCTCTTTACATTGTAAATATTTTGATTGGTTATTTTTATATATTTATGTTGTAAGCTTATATTTGCCATCTTTTATGACACTTATGTAGGAATAAATTTTATTTGTCCTTTTGCTTCTCCCAAAAAAGAAATGAAGATGTTTTACGAAAAGAAAGACCAAATGGAGATTGCCATTGACCACACCATTTTTGAAGGCTCAGGGTAGTTAGATACCATTTGAATTGGACATATCCATTTCTCCCACTTCAGTTGAACAAACATGTGGTTTAGTGACTTTCTTCCTTGTCCTTCTTAATGTATTCATGCTGTTGGCTTCAGTCTCGTTGGCTTCAGTCTCACTGCCTTCATGTCTTGTTGAGTCCTGTTGATAATTAATAAACAAAAAGCCAAATAACAGATTATTCAAAAAATGATATTTGGATGTCAAAAGAGTATATTTGAATAGCTCAATTTTTTAATGAGCATAGAAGACTTTTATAATGATGAAAATTTTGTCACTTCCACACTCACCTGAATAACTCAAAATTTAAAAGCCCAATATTGTGCTATTAGGCCAGATATTCTCTATCTCCTTTTATATGTGATACGGAAATATCGTTAAGTAAATTAAAATCTTATCTAATTACTCAAGATTTCTATGTTTACTTTTTACTTTGGGAATATATTATTTGTTCCTAAATAATTTTGCAAAACCCATTTTAACTGAAAAGTTTACTTTTTATGATTTCTACTTTTTAGGATTTCTAACCTTTTTGTCTGAAGGCATAAGCATCTGAAGAATTGTATTCTCTGCTCACTTTTTCCTTATGAAAAAGGAAAAATTTAATCATGCAATTAATAATTGCATCAGTATTCACTTCAAAGAAGTACTTGAATTCATAAAGTGCTATTTTGTGACTGTATTTTATATGTGTAAAACAAACATCATATCCAAACCATTTTATAGCTTAAGAAAATCTAAGGAAATGCATTCAAAACAAAATAACCTAAATTTCACAATCTAGTTATAATCCTTGACATGACAGGATATGCCCAGCAGGCAGCTGGGCAGTGAGGCACAGGCTGGTGCTGGGGAGCTCAGGAATCTCAGCACTAACAGTGCACAGAGTCACCCCTGCAGTCCCAAGACACAAAAGCTGTCACTGAAAAAAAATATGAAAAATTTTGAAAAAGCTGACACTGGTATTTTTTAAGGTTTTTTACAAACCCCTCATAGTGGTTTGAGGAGAGAGGAAAGTGACAGGGTCGGGGTCAAAAAGTATATTGTAAACACTTTGAGCTTAGTATCTTTTTGAAAAGCAAGCTCCTAGAGGTTTCACATCTGTGGGCAAGTTGTATAAATATATGTTGAGTAGCTGCTGGGGAGCAGCTGTATCACTTCATCTATAAAACCAATTCATTCTCCCAAGGCTAAAATAGTAAAAGAAAGATTTTCATTTTTTGCTTGTTTATACGTAATTATGATGCATTGATATTATTGTTATATTAACAAAGTTATATTTCCTAGAACAAAGGCTTTTCTGTAATTTTAAAGTTTCACTTATTAGAAAATTGTGGTCTTTTTCACTCCAAATAACCTTATATTTGGGTAATATGATACTTAATATATGATACAATAATTAATTTTGTAAGTAGTTTAGTATTTAATTTCAATACTTGCATAAATTTTCCCAACACACTTCTGATAGAATCTGGCAGAAATATAAAGCTTTATTGTACATGTTCACCATGTCTAAAATTGTTTTGCTAGAAATGCATAGTCTATAATTTTACTTTTGTTAAATGCATATGTATATATTTATTTTTATTTATTTATTTATTTAGATAGTCTTTTAAAGAAGTATTGTTTAGAAAATGAAATACTTAGCCAGGTATATAATTATCAATACAATATGAGCAGACTAAATTTGTCTTAGCTTGACCCTTTGCTCATATATAATATTGTCACATACAAATTGAAGGAATTGGGTGAGATAAACTTTCATATCTCTTTCAGTTTCAAACTCTAACCTGCAACTGAATTAACAATTAAATAACAATGTGTTAAAATTAAGCACATTGTCAAGCATGCTTTCTCATGGTACCCCTTAAGTTAATAAAATCTCACCATTTTACAAATAAGAAAAATGAGACTCAGAATAACTTGCCCCAGGCCACAAGAGTGAATGAAAGATGCAGTTTCTAAAAATACCTTGTTTTTCAACATGTCATTCTGCTTCCTAAAAGCCAGAGATCCAAGACAAAAGAAAGATCATTTTAAAAACATTCACCTGCCCTCATATAAACCAGATCAAAAGAGAACGTTTATTAAGAAAAAAAAAAAAAACTATTTACCTAGTTACTAACTGAGAATTTCACCAATAAGAGCCCAAAAACTGGCCAGGCGCGGTGACTCAAGCCTGTAATCCCAGCACTTTGGGAGGCCAAGGTGGGCAGATCACGAGATCAGAAGATCGAGACCAGCCTGGTCAACATGGTGAAACTCCATCTCTACTAAAAATACAAAAATTAGCCAGGCGTGGTTGCACGTGCCTGTAATCCCAGCTACTCGGGAGGCTGAGACAGGAGAATTGCTTGAACCCAAGAGGCGGAGGTTGCAGTGAGCCGAGATGGCGCCATTGCATTCTAGCCTGGGCAAGAAGAGTGAGAAAAGAGTGAGACTCGGTATCGAAAAAAAAAGCCCAAAAGCTAAAGCACAGTACATACCTTTTACTCCATAAAAATGCTCAAAAAAGGGAGTAGGGGTTTCAAATGAAGAATACATTTCATTCAATCCTTTGGTTTTCTTTTACATACTAGGGTGATCAGCATATAAACATAGCTATAATAAAACAAATTTGTTGGATCCCTCATTTATCCCACCTCTACTCGAGTATTTTTATTCTCCTTAATCTTTGATCTTTTCATTACACTTAAGTGTAATGTGAATAATGCTTCAGTAAAAAACTTACTAGCCCAGATTGACTGAGGTTTGGGTTGTAATTCTGACCTTTCCACAAAGTAGCAAGTCCTTCTAGGGCGTTGGCATTCTCATCTGTAAACACTAATATAAATAAAATCATATTGTCAAATTAAATTGAGCCTAGAGCTACCTCTTTATATATTTTAAGTTTGACTTAAAAATTTCTAAGCAGACTAGAAACTATTCTTCTACCAATCACAGTGTTTCAGCCAATCACAGGTGGCCAGTTGTTCAAAACATGTTCAAACACTGTTTCTATATCTCATTCCCATCTTCTGTACCAAGATGGAAATCTTCTGTACATCACTTTTCTTTTCCTGTCCATAAATTTCATCTGACCATGTGACAGCCTAAGAGTTGCTCTGAACATATTCTGGTTCTGAGGGCTGCCTGACTCTTGAATTGTTCTTTAATTGAGTTTAAAATTTAATTTTCCTAAAGATTTTCTTTTAAAAGATGGCCTCAGAAGTGGGATTTGAAGTAGAGCTTCCAGCAACCCCCAGGAGCACTGAGTGATTAAGCAAGGTACACTAGCTCCATTGTATCTGTTGCTCTCTCGAGTCAACTGGGGATCATGGGTAAGTTGTCTCTCAGATTATGGAGATCCATGCATTTGTGTTTTGATTATCTGAATTTGTATGGGCACATTTTTTATCTTAACTGGGTTCAGAAGTCATGACAGACACTGGACTGGGTTAAACTCAATAACTAACCGGATTATATCCAGTTAGAATTCTTAATTGGCTGACTGGTTAGACAAACTGGCAGTAAATGGCAATACTGCAGAAGGTGTGAACTCTGGCTTTCAGAAATTCACCAGGATTTTGTGTTCTATCCCTTTTGTTTCTTTTTCTAATGCATTAGGTAGGGAAAAATCTTCGGCTTAGTTGATCACAATGTGAGAGCCAAACCCAATATTCAATATAAAAGTGGAATCCTTAATTTCTGAAGAACTGAGTGCTCCACTTTTGTCTACCCCATACCTCTACATGTATAATTATTAGGTCCCACAAGCTGCAAATACTTACAAAAATGGCAAAATCTTATAAAGATAATTTAAAATTATAGGGGAATGTTCCAAATAAACAACACCAACACCACACTTTAAGAAGTACATTTAAAAATGAAGGATCCCAAATTAGGTATATCCAGGGACACCTATTGATGTGCAGAATCTTCTAAAAAATGTTAATATTTCTATTGCCTCTTTCAAAAGCCTTTCAAAAGACAAACAAAAAGCTTAAGCAACTAATTGATAAGAAAAATTGAATCTGCTAATCTTTTGGCTTAATTACTATCCTGCCCCAGAGATAAAAAGAGAATTATATAAAGTGTTCATGAAAGGTAGGCCCTCAAGTAAAGTAGGCTTTTTTCTTTTTCAGAGCTATCCATGCTGAGTCCACACATAGAGAATTATTTCCTGGCCTTATTAATTAATAGGCTCCAACCTGAACTCAGTAATTTTAGCTAAAAAATAGTGGCTAACTTAAAAAGACTGCCTATTGAACTAAACTGGTCTCCAAATTCACCTTTCTGGCATTTAGCTGGCTATTTTGAAACATATTTGTAAAGGAAATTTGCATGTATAAAGGAAACCTCCATTTTTAAGGGTGTCTGCCTCTGTGCAGTAGGAAGAGAGGAAAGACTAAGTTACTAGAGACTGTTATCATTGACTTACATTTATGTAACAAGTCTCACGTCTAAAGTACCTTTTCCTATCCATCCTGTCTTAACTGGGCATTTATCCACATCCTCCCTTCTTGATTTGGGCAAAAGATGGTACAATATTTAGATCTAAAGTGTCAGCTGTATGCATTTGAGAGATAACATTTCTACCTTGTTTTACCTAAAAGTCATCCCTTTAGAAGTGAAATTTTAGGGTTTTCTAGCTAACAATTGCTTAGAACAATGAAACAGGTAATTGGAATATTGATAGTCTGAACTGGGGGAAAGAAAAACTATTTGGAAACTAGCAAATGAAAAATTTTTCTGAAAATTTTAACTTCTGCTCTTGTCTGTATCTGTCTATATGTCTATATATGTTACGTGTATCAGATATTTCTTTCTGATCTTATATAATATTTGGCAAATGAAGCAAGTTTTTACATTGTTGGCAAAATAAAATAGGAATGTCTTCAGAAATGTCAATACTAAATATAATTCAGACTTTTTTTTCTGGGTCTACTGGTCAGAAAAGTTTATGCTGTTTTTGCTATATGTTTTAGGGTCATAAAATTGCTGCTTCTGTCAAATTGTGATATGTGCTTGATTGTCTGTAAGCCGACACTGAAAAGCCTGGCTACTGGGCTTCCCTGAAGCTTTTCACACATCTTACTGTGAGCTTATGTCTTTGATTTTGAGCCTTTGAATTCTGAGGCCTGGAGAGGTGGTCATGGTGAGGCCTGGAGACATGTATGTCCACTGTACCTGGGCCACCAGCAGCAGGGCACAGCCAAGCCCAATATGGCCCTGCCCTTCCTCCTCCAGCTTTGCCTGCTGGCCATGCTGAGAGGGGTTGGATCCTCCAGACATCCTTTTCACAGCTCTGTCCTCAGTCCTTGACTCTACACCTGGTGTGTAAATTACGGACCCAGATGGGCCCTGGCCTTCCTAGCCATCCTAGGTGCCACTCAGGACATTAGGGAGAATACCTATATTATTTTTTCAAAATTATTTTCAGAAACTTAAACTCTTAAAGCCGTGTTAAATTCAGAAATAGGGAAAGGAGCAATGGCTCATTCCTATAATCCAAGCACTTTGGGAGACTGAGGTGGGAGCATCATTTGAGCCCAGGAATTTGAGACCAGCCCAGGCAACATGGTGAGATGCAACTCTACAAAATATATAAAAATTAGCTAGGCATGGTGGTGTGTGCCTGTAGTCCCAGCTACTCGGGAGGCTGAGGTGGGAGAATGACTTGAGCATGGAAGTCAAAAATTGCAGTGAGCCAAGATCATGCCACTGCACTCCAATCTGGGTGAGAAAGCAAGATCTACCTCAAAAAATAAAAATAAAAAATAAGAATAAATTCAGAAATAAATACTCATTAAATATGAGTCATTTCTAAGAAGTTAAAATATCGAAGTATTATTAACATAAATTTATGCATTAGCATCTTATTTTTATATGATATTGAAAATGTAAATATATTTAGATCTATTAAAAATAATTGAGGAAACATCTTTCTACACAATTATGAAATGGTTTTTATCTGCAGATACTGATATAAAACACTTCAAAATCATTTACTTCCTAGGTTTTACACTGGAAGTTAGAATTACTAAGAGTTAAAATTTAAGTTAATATATGTAATTATAACTACTAAAGTAAATAATTTGGCTGGCCACAGTGTCTCATGCCTGTAATCCTAGCACTTTGGGAGGCCGAGCTGGGAGCATCACTTGAGGTCAGGAGTTGGAGACCAGCCTGGCCAACACAGTGAAACCCCGTCTCTACCAAAAATGCAAAAATTAGCCAGGTATGGTGATGCACACCTGTAACCACAGCTAGTAGGGAGACTGAGGCAGGAGAATGGCTTGAACCTGGGAGGTGGAGGTTGCAGTGAGCCAAGATTGCGCCACTGCACTTCAGCCTGGGTGACAGAATACGACTCTGTCTTAAAAAAAAATAAATACAATAAAATAAATAATTCTATTTGCAAAGTGTACAAGAAAAGCAAGATTGTTTTTGATGAGAAAATTAAAATGTGTTTGTTGAGAAAAAATAATTTTGTCTAGTTTAGAGGTTATTTAAAGGTTCTTTCAAAATGAAAAAATGATATAAATAAAATTAAATGGCTATTCAAGGCTGGGGGAAAATAGAAAAAAATGTAAGAGGCTATAAAAATGATTATGGAAATCTTGTGTGTTCAAAAGCTGATTGAAGGTGAATGTATTTGTTTATAAGGTTTTCTTAAAATTAGCAGTAGTATTGATTGTATTCTAACACGAAAGTAAAATTCATATTTCTCTGCAAACTTCACAGGGAAAAAAAGTAAAATTCTGTTTTCTCCTTTGAAACGAAAAATAATAAAGGAATCGTCTTACCCAACTTAAAAATTGTTTTTTTCAAATTTAACATGTTTTAAAAGATACTGTTAAAAAATTAAATGATAAGCTATGGAATGAGAAAATATATATTCAAATCACATGTCTGACTTAAAGACTTGTATCCAGAAGATATAACCAAGTCTCAAAACTAAATAAATAGGAAGAAAACAAATGGCTCATTAGTAAATGGCCAAAAAACTTGAATAGATAATTCACCAAAAAGGGTTATGGTTGTCAAAAAAGCATATTTAAAAGATGTTCAATTTGTTAGTCATTAAAAACCTCTCTCTCTCTCTTCTTCCCTCTGTGGCCCAGTCTGGATTACACTCGGCTCGCTGCGCGCTCCCTGCGTCCGGCTCCCGTCACTCTCCTACCTGCACGCTACCTGGGATTCCCGGCGCGCGCCACCCCGCCTCCGGGGTTTTTCTCCATTGGCTGCAGGCGCGCTTTCGCCATGTCGCCCAGGCTGGTCTCCAGCTCCTGACCTCGAGTGCTCTGCCCGCCTCGGCCTCCCGAGGTGCTGGGACTGCAGACGGAGGCTCGCTCACTCGGTGCTCGGTGTTGCCCGAGCTGGAGTGCGGTGGCGTGGTCTTGGCTCGCTGCAGCCTCCGCCTCCCAGCCGCCTGCCTTGGCCTCCCAGGGTGCTGGGATTGCAGCCTCTGCCCGGCCGCCGCCCCGTCTAGGAGGTGGGGAGCGTCTCTGCCTGGCCGACCACCGTCTGGGTTATGAGGAGCTCCTCTGCCCGGCCGCCCCGTCTGGGAGGTGAGGAGCGCCTCTGCCCAGCCACCACCCCGTCTAGGAAGTGAGGAACGTCTCTGCCCGGCCACCCGTCGTCTGGGATGTGAGGAGCCCCTCTGCTCGGCCACCACCCCGTCTAGGAAGTGAGGAGCGTCTCTGCTCGGCCACCCCGTCTGGGAAGAAGTGAGGAGCGTCTCTGCCCGGCCGCCCCTTCTGGGATGTGAGGAGTGCCTCTGCCCGGCTGCCCCTTCTGGGAAGTGAGGGGCACCTCTGCCTGGCCGCCCCGTCTGGGATGTGGAGAGTGCCTCTGCCCGGCCGCCCCGTCTGGGAGGTCTACCACAGAGGCCAGAAGCAATGTGGGGGCTGGATGTGGTGGCTCACGCCTGTAGTCCCAGTACTCTGGGAGGCCGAGGCGGGTTGATCACTTGGGGCTGGGAGTTCGAGACCAGCCTGGCCAACATGGCGAAACATATGAAAAATACAACTGACAAACCAACCAACCAACCAAGCAACAACAAAACAGGTCTACCCTGGAGTCATACTCTAATTTTTTCTATTTTCCTCCCTTTCTGATCCTTTATCCCACTTTCTTTTTCTTCCTCTTCCTTCTCCTTCTTCTTTGTCAAATAGAGGATTGAGTTATTATCATTGATCCATACAAAGTCCCTCTCTCATTTATTTTCTTTAATTCCCACTCCCCATTTCTATTCCCCGTCTTCCCATGTGCAACCTTCCTAATGTGTTTGATATGCATCTTTTTGTTTGTATGTACTTTTAGAAAATGTTTATTGTTTTGTGTGCAAAAAAATAAAAAAATAAAAAAAAAAGTCATACCACTGCACATCTATTAGAAAAGCCACGAAAAATACCGTATCAATTACACACAAGGATGTGGAGTAAGTCGAACTCTTGTGTGTTATATATGTAGAGAACTGATGAACATTCTTAAGTGATAGCAGATTCCCCATCTATTGTCTAAATAGCTTTAAAACAAAACAAAACTTAAAAACATTGTTAATGTAGAGAATCTTAAAATATTACCAGATCCTTTCAAATATTTACATGTCATTTCACTTAATTTCTCTATGTTATCTCTAACAAAATTGATGTTGTCTTCTGAATCTGTTTGCCTGTATGTGTTTGTTTTGCTTGTTATCTTGTCTTTGAGAAATGGAAATATAGAAACATCAATAATACATTAAAAGAGAGTAAAGAAAAAAAAGAATTTATTGTAGTATTAATAAGAGTGAAAGATTTTCATCCACCTTTTGAGTAAAATGCAAAGAAAAATAGAGGAGAGACAGATTTTGTTTTATGCTGTCTTTATTATGTCTTTTGATTATTTGGAAAACTGAGTCTCCTCTTCATCAACGAATAAGGATTTTTGCTTTTGAAAACCTTTTAATTATCAGTTAGGCTAAATTAATTACTATTATTTTGCCGTAATCTGCGACTCTATTTTAATAGTGTTTAAAACCTTTGGCATATTTGATAGGCTTCCTAAAATCAAATTTCAAATTCTAAAATTAAGTCTTTTTCACTTCAAACTAACTTTAGGATGTTCCAAAAAGTCCCTGAAGCATCCAAAAAAGAGACAATAAATAGGCTTATTTGGTATGCTAAATAAAATGGAAAGCATCGTAAAATAAATAGTACTTAACATTCTCTGAGTTATATTTTATGAATATATTATGAATATGTGTTTCAAAATTATATGTGACTCCTAATATTCTGATATGTCTTAGTATATGTTATCAGTAATAATTATGTTTATTTATGTTAAATTATTATAGGATACAGAAACAGCCAAATTTCCTTGTCAATTGCATCTTTAACCATAACCATTTTAAGTCTTATTCGCAGTTTATTAATTCTGATGAACTTTCTGAAAGCTCATCACAATCGAGTAAAATCCTAAAATGTTGTGTCCTCAAGGAGGTTCATGGAAAGGTTTGAAAGAATGCTCACACACACTCTTGAATACAGGTTTCTGATAACTCTAGAATGATACACATTTGGACGGGATAGGAATACTAAAAACTCTAATGAAGAAGCTGACCAGTTTATAAACTTGCCAACTTAAGTAGCACAAGAACTAACTGAATACCAAGGAAATACTTTGGCAGATTTCCATGCTAGATCAGCCAGTACCGATGTTGTTAAAATATGCAATTTGAATGAGATTTATGGTTCAAGTCAAATTGCCTACAATAACCCATTTAATAAGCAGTGCTATGCACCTAAATTGAAGAAACAAAATTTGTATTTAAGATAATATAAATTCAGTGTCGAGTGTGGACTCATGGAGAGTCTGGAGAGCTGCCTGGTCCTTCTCGAGTAATTAAAACGTCCATCATTGAAAGCTCTACACTCGGCCAGGCATGGTGGCTTTCGCCTGTAATGTCAGCACTTTGGAATGCCGACGTAGGTGGATCACTCGAGGTCAGGAGTTCGAGTCCAGCCTGGCCAATATGGTGAGACTCCCATCTCTACTAAAAATGCAAAAATTATTCAGGCATCGTGGTGCACGCCTGTAATCCCAGCTACTCAGGAGGCCGAGGCAGGAGAATTGCTTGAACCCAGGAGGCAGAGGTTGAAGTGAGCCGAGATTGCATCCAAATTATATTTTTAAAAATATACTGGTGTCATGACTATTCTAAGTTGCCAAAGTGGTTTATTTTGTTTTGTCAAATCCATAATCCTAGGAAGACAAAAAAAAACTTCAGGTACATTTTTGCTACTTGATGGGCCATTTGAACATTTACAGATGGCTTCTATTCAATTGTCATTTGTAATGCATATTTTCTAGTTATATACAAGCTTTCTCATGCAAGAAGGCTAATGCAATAACAATAGCTAAAATAGCTTAACGGTTATCAAGAAACATGTTTCTCTCATGGAACATTCCTAGAGAAATCTCTAAGAATAAAGGTACTTGTTTCACTGGACAAGTTGTAAAACATAAGGTGTTACAGCTATAATAGCATTAGGCAAATCTAACTGAATGGACTGAATTGTCTTGGTCAAAGGTACTGCAGACTGATGACAATCAGTTCCTCTTCCAATCAAAACACGAGCTGACCATTTATGAAATAGTCACTGTAAAGCCTCTAATAATAGAACCTTATGTATCTTCTGCACCTAAATTCTTATATGACTAAATGCTACAATGCAGGCTTTAATGCATTGTGCCAAAGTGTATTTTCATTAGGTAAAAAGAGCTTTTTATGATCCACTGACCAGGTACAGTCAAACCCTTCATGGTCTAAAACTTAGAGACTGGGCCTTCTGGAAACATCATCAGAGAAAGATTTCCCTTGCCACCCACACTGCAGTAAAATGCTGGGACCTTGAACCTTGAGTCTGTAATATTACAACTTAGAAGGCCCATCCAGCCTCTTGAAACCAAACACTTGTTAGAGACCTGAAGGTAAAGCTAACCAGAGAAGTTTCTCCCTTGAAGCAGATGGCATCTTAGACATAGAAAGCTTTCCCAAGATCATGGAACAAGACTTCTCTCCCATCATAAGATTCTTAACCTTTCTTAATTTTTGCCTTGTTCACGCCTCTTTGAACAACACAGTAGGAAAAGGGGCCTGTGTGTGGAGTATATTTTTATTTGTGTTAGATTTCACAGACAACCTTATACATGAGCAACCTTATCTCTTGATGGATGCAAGATGAAGGGCCAGTGTAGGCTAGGAATTTTAATGACACCTTTGTTACTCCATAATGAGCTCGAAACAGAACATCAGTCCACTTCTCTTAACGTACATCCTAGGTTAAATAAAACATTGCCAGGAGGCCTTCACCTTTCTAGATGGCATCATTTGTTAGTTCCCTTTTTCTATGGCTTGGAATAAATGAGGTAATGATTAGAAATGTATCCCTTACAGTAGTCTGTATAGCAGATTTTACTGCAAAACCTGTGGCTGTGCAGCAGACTTCTTTAAATTCTCTTGCTAAAGTTGTGCTAGATAATAAAACTGCTCTAGATCACCTACAGGCTGAACAGGGAGAAATCTGTGCAGTGGCTTACACTTCTTATTGTACATGAATAAATACAATGGATTTTGTAGAGATTCAATTACAAGAGATTAATGAACAGGGTGCTTAATTAAAACGTGGACTTTTCATCTGGCTTATTCTTTGATCTATTTAATTTTAGCTGATTAGTAGGAACCCTGGCTAAGGAGCATACTCCAAATTCTTGGTATACTCCTGCCAGTCACTATAGTAGTCATTATCATTATCATTCTGACAGTCACAATAGCATTCTCCCTGGTATGCTATGTTCTCTTCAAAGTTTTAAATGTTTGCAGACAGCCATGTGTAGAATGTCAGATGGTCTCTTTGACTGGAATGACAAAATCTCAAAGAAATGCCTGATCGTGAGGACCCTATAACCTATCAATAATGTGCTAAGACAGAAAACCCAAAATAATGGTAATAGGAAGTAGCACCAAAGCCTTAAGTTTTGCTCACTCTCATCTAGGTGAGAACCTGACCAAAAGAAGAGAGTTGTTAAACAAAATTATGGAAGACCATTGTTCTGGACTGAACTCTTGCATTAGGCCCCAACAGAACAGACCAAATCAAAACAAAATCATTCATGCTAATACAACATAATCGCAGTGAAACTTTAAGGAAGAAGATAGATTCCAAAACAGAACAGTTTTTTTTTCTTCTGAAAACAGGAGATACCAGCATAATAAAGAAGTCCCCTCTGCTCTAACCCTTACAAAAAATTAACCTAAACAATCAGGTTATTTTTCTCTGATTCTGTTTCCATATTCCCACCTTACAAAATCCACTGTACTGCTATTTCCCAGTGGAGTTTGAGACCAAATAAATCTATTTACAATGGTGGGAGAGTGACGTCAGTGCCTCAGGTTTCAGTCAACCTCTCAATCTTAAGAGGTTGACCCAAAGGGGGGAACTGTTTACATAAAGCTACATCCTTACATATCTTAAGTTTGGCCTAGAACTTTATAAACAGACTATAACCTACTCCTGTACCAATTAGAATTTCAGATGCCTGCCAATCACAGGCAGCCAACTGTTCAAACCATGTTCAAATAAGGGAAACTCCCAGCTGTAACTAATTCAACTGTTTCTGTGACTCATTTCTGTCTTCTGTACATCACTTTTCTTGTTCTGTCCATAAATGTTATCCAACAATGTGGCAGCTCCAGAGTCGCTCTGAACCTATTTTGGTTCTCAGGGAGGCCCAAGTCTCAAATCATTCTTTGCTCAATTAAACTCTGTTAAATTTAATTTGCCTAAAGCCTTTTAAATAATATCCAGCCAGGTGGGGTGGCTCATGCCTGTAATCCCAGAACTTTGGGAGGCTGAGGTGGGTGGATCACTTGAGGCCAGGAGTTCAAGACCAGCCTGGGCAACATGGCAAAACTCCATCTCTCCAAAAAATACAAAAAATTAGCCAGATTTGGTGGCATGTGTCTGTAGTCCCAGCTACTTGGGAGGCTGAGGCATAAGAATCACTTAAACCCAGGAGGTGGAGGTTACAGTGAGCCAAGATTGCACCACTGCACTCCAGCCTGGGCAACAGAGTGAGACTCTGTCTCAACAACAAAAAAATAAAGTCTTTAAAACAATACCTTTAAAAATATTAACATTTTAAAAGCATTGCCATATCCAGACAATATTTTATATTTTATCAAATATCCACAACATACCGGGAATATTTATTATTACCTACATTTTTTCCAAAGCAGAAATAGGCCCACAGGGGTTAGGTAATTTGTTCAAGGTCATATCTGAGGAAGAATAGGAATTCAAATCTAAGTATTTTATTTGAGGTGCTTCCTACATCACCATAGCTTGATAATTGACTTAAATGGAATTCTGTTTTTATTATATAATGTGATCTGTGTAACTCATAAAACTTGTTCAACTTCTTCAATTATATATTCTTTTTCAATTGTATTTTTATAACTCTTTTCTGTATAAAAGCAAAACCCATCTTAAGTCACATCACCACCAGTTTAAACTTCATTAGTCCCAAGAGTGAGGATGTAACCTACTATGGATAAGGCAAAATCAAAGACATAAAAATAAACAAAACCTAAAACATGATTCACAAAGAATATTACAATCTAGTAGAGGCAATAAAGTGTTGTTGTGGCAGTTAAGGGCCTCCATGTTGCAAAGAAAGAGATATGCTTAGGTTAGCCTGGTTCAAGGAGAGCAAACTCAAATACCAGACAGATGACAAAAAAACACAATGGGCAGGAGGGCAAACACAGTAGTTGATACCCCTTCCCAGGAAGGAGCCAACACCAGAGTCCAGAAAATTGTTGCCATATTAAGGCGGGGCGCGGTGGCTCACACTTGTAATCCCAGCACTTTGGGAGGCCGAGGCGGGCGGATCACGAGGTCAGGAGATCGAGACCACGGTGAAACCCCTTCTCTACTAAAAATACAAAAAAATTAGCGGGGCGTGGTGGCGGGCGCCTGTAGTCCCAGCTACTCGGAGAGGCTGAGGCAGGAGAATGGCGTGAACCCGGGAGGCGGAGCTTGCAGTGAGCCGAGATTGCGCCACTGCACTCCAGCCTGGGCGACAGAGCGAGACTCCGTCTCAAAAAAAAAAAAAAAAAAGAAAAAAGAAAAAAAAAAAAAAAGAAAATTGTTGCCGTATTAAAACGTGGCCCTCATGTTGCCAGTTTTACAAATTTTCAAAAAATGCCAGAAATCTGGATTTTTATGTGAAATTTCATGATTCTTAAATACTGTCAATTGATTTAAAATATAAGGTAAGAAGTAAAGAAATAAACTTTCTCAACTACCACACAAATAGGTCTCAAGACTACCGGAATGCTCTTCAGAATATGCAGCAGCTCTAGGGATACGAGGCACAACTGTATCAGCAGTGACCACCTGTCTTTTCCCCAACAGTGGTATCTAGTGTGGTACTAAAGGGTGATGGTGAAAATACTTAGCCATTAGTACATCTAATAAACATAACCAACACTTATATTGTGCCTATTATGTGCTAGATCTCTTCTAAATGCTTTACATGTCTTTATTTATTTAGTCTGAAAAATATCCCATGTGATAAATACATTACCATCCTAGTTCAGAGATGAGAAAAATTGAGTCAAAGAAAGACTAATCAACTAACCCAAGCTCACAAGTCTCATAAGTGACAAAGCTCAGATTTGAACCCAGCCAGTTGGCTCCAGAGCACCAAGTACTTGGCACACTCTTAATGAACACTGTCACCAGGATATCCTCCCAACCATTGCTGGGGTGCTAGGAAGCTGTAGCAAGGTCCAGGAGGGCCTGTAGGGCCAGGTACTAGTTCTTTAACTCCTTAATTGACGGGCTGTGGACGGGTCCAAGAGCCCCAGGGAAGTGCTAGGACAGGTGGAAAAGTTTGGGTAGAGTGGACCATTAAGAAGCTCTTGTTAGCCACTGTTTACCAATCAGTTTAGAAATATTTGACCATTTATCAAGTACTCAGTGATGCAGCTCTCCCTGGTTGCACCATTATGTTGGAAAAGCAATGCCTGATGCATAGTAAGTACTAAACAGAGGTCAGCCACAATTATTACCCGGGCACCATGCATTACTGAGGATTTCTGGTGGAAAGATAACTCATTCTAGATTACCTCACAGGCCCTGGCCAGCCTAGAGGTGACTTTCATTGGGTCAGGCACTATTCCCTTATCTAAGAAGCTCCAGATTCTAAACACAATAAAATAGGGGAACCTCTCAGAATCATGAAGGCATATCAAGCAGTCCGAGAATTCTCAGAGTAGGGCAGTGTGACCCAAATACCCTGGCTTGGACTCTACAGGAATGCTATTACTACACAGGCAGAGTATTTCAGTCTTCAGATAGGCCAACCTTAAACAGAAGAGGGCGCATTTCAGCTGAAGATAGGGAGTGAGGTAAACCAGGCTGGAAGAATCATGAGCGTCAGTACAGATATGCAGTTTCATTTTGATTGCATGGCATAAATATACACATTTAATTCATGCTTAATTTGGACAATCCCAAATTTCTACTACAACAGGTTGATTTTCATTCTTTTGATATTTTCACCAGAGCAGCTTTTCACAATTCCAAAATGTTTCCACTATCTTTTCGTCAGATGGCTTTTTGTCTCATACATGGGAATGGCCATAAAAAATGTTTCCTTCTTACATTCAAGTTCATTACAAGGCATTTTCATAATTCATGTTTTTCTCACCATGGTGATTCTTTTGAAATGGTGTTTATATGGTTTAATATAAGTTTATCATTTTGCATTTCAACTCAGTGACTTGATCAAATTAACTAAAAAACGCTTAGCCTAAAGGAATACTGCCAAGCATTAAATGTAGACCCTAATTTTACCTAATAAATGTCTTTCCAATATAATAATGTGTTATTTAGGTTCTAAATATCACGGATTTTATTGATTTACTTTTAATTTTCTCTAACAGTTACCTTTTTAATGTCAATACAAAAAAAAAAAAACTTTTTTTGACCGCTGTATAATAGTCTGAGGTGTAGCCATCAATGCATTTACCAAACATCTGATTTTGTTAATGACAGAGGTGCATGAAAACGCAAACAAGCAAAACAAAATTTCATCAAGTTTTAACCTCTGTTAGAAATAGTGGAAAAAGGGATCGATAATTATCAAACTAAAAACAATATGTCAAAGAGGAAAGAATGTGCCTTCAGTTACCTTTAAGTGTGTTCTTCAAAGAAAAAAGAAAATGTGCTTAAAATATTTACAGAAGTGTTATTTCAAAGGCTACATCATAAACTTGTATTAATTACTTTAAAAATATCTGTACCTATTAACCTTGTATTCCTATTCCTAGCAACTTGGTTTAAGAAAATAATCCAAGATATGTCATGTATGTTCAGTGCTGCCTTCATTATAATAGTAAAAATGTGAAAGTAGCATACGAGAAAGTAGAAAGAGTTAAATACACGGGGCAATTCTTTTCAAGTGATTTACCATTTAAAAATAAGCGCTTCTGGCCGGGCGCGGTGTCTCACGTCTGTAATCCCAGCACTTTGGAGGCTGAGGCAGGTAGATCACCTGAGGTCAGGAGTTTGAGACCAGCCTGGCCAACATGGCGAAACTCCGCCTCTAGTAAAAATACAAAAATTAGCCGGGTGTGGTGGCGGGTGCCTGTAATCCCAGCTGCTCCAGAGGCTGAAGCAGGAGAATCACTTGAATTCGGGAGGCAGAGGTCGCAGTGAGCAGAGATCGCGCCATTGCACTCCAGCCTGGGCAACAGAGCAAGACTCTGTCTCAAAAAGAAAAAAATAAAGTGCTTCCATTTTCCATCTTTTGTCACCTGGATTGACACAATTTTTTTTAATATCTTCTTTTTTGAAGTGTCTTTCTAAAACTGCCCATTTTTATAGGATTGTCTGATGGGGTTTTTTTGGCGTTTTCCTTTAATTTTTTAAACTGACAGATAAAATTGTATGTATGGTATACCACATAATGTTTTAAAGTATGTATACATTATGGAATGGTTACATCTAGCTAATTAAATATGCATTATCTCACATAGTTATCATTTGGTGATGAGAACACTTAACATCTGCTTTCTTAGAATTTTCAAGAATGTGTATTATTAGCTATAGCCACAATGCTGTGTATTAGATGTCTTGAACTTATTCTTCCTATTTAACTGTAATTTTGTATTCTTTGACCAACAATCTCTAACCATTCTCTGTACATCCAATGTTATCCTTCTTCTATTCATCCTTCATACTACTGCCATGTTATTTTTCTATAGCACAATTTTGGTTTTGTTATTTCTTTGCTGAAAATACCTCCACAATTCTCCCTTCACCTTCAGGGAAAACTCAAATTGGTATTCTCTAAGGCTCTACATAATCCAGCCTCTCAACAATCTCTCCAGCCTTCGCAGCTGGGAATGTTCACATACAAACCCTATCTCCATCTGTACAAAACTAGTTTTATCATTTCTTGGGGCCACACTGTTTCCTTCTTTCCTAGGCTCCTGTTGATTATCTGGCCTGTCCTGATAAGACAGTTACCTACTTTTCTGGCCACAACCAAAAATTAACCTGCAGGATGGTTTGATGTAGCCATCCATTACAAAATGATTAATGTTCTTATTTGGGGACAGAAGGGCTACAAAAGGTGGTTCAGATCTCCTTTCCTTTTAAAATGTTTATTAATTTTAATTGACAAGTAAAAATTATATATGTTTATGGTATACAATATAACCTTTTGATATATGTATACATTGTGGAATGGCTAAATCAAGCTATTAGGATACATATTATCTTCCATTTTTTGTGGTGAAAACTCTTAAAATCTATTCTCTCAGCAATTTTTATATATACAATATGAAGGTGTGTCAAAAAGTTCATGGAAATGGAATTAAAAGATTAAAATATAAACTATTTCTCAACATAAGCTCTATCAAGGTTAATACACTTTTGTAAGCAATCATAGCAGCCATTTAGTGCATCCCTTTAAAAATGAGGGTCCTGGAATGTAAACATATTAATGCAGTCTTTTTTACATTATTAACTAACGAAAAATGAATCCCCTTTACAGAGTTTTGTAAGATTAGGAAACAAAAGGAAGACAGAAGGAGCCAAATCAGTGCTGTAAACTGGATGCTTGTGATCTCCCATCAAAATGCTCACAAAGTTACCCTTGTTCGATGAAAGGCATGAGCAGGAGCATCATCGTGGCGAAGTAGGACTCTCTGGTGAAGGTTTTCTGGGCATTTTTCTGCTAAAGCATTGGCTAACTTTCTCAAAACACTTTCCTAATAAGTAGGTCTCATTCTTTGGCCCTCTAGAAAGTCAACAAGCAAAATGCCTTGAGCATCTCAAAAAACAATTGCCATGACTGTTGCTCTCGACTGGTCCACTTTTGCTTTGACTGGACCACTTCTACCTCCTGCTAGCCATTGCTGTAATTGTGCAGTATTTTCAGGATCATACTGTAAAAGCCATGTTTATCTCCTGTTACAATTCTTTGAAGAAATGCTTCAGAATCTTGATCATACTGGTTTAAAATTTCCACTAAAAGCTCTGCTCTTATCTCCAATTGATCTGGGTACAATGGTTTTGACACACATCAAGTAGAAACTTTGCCGTACTTTAAGTTTTCAGTCAGAATGGTGTAAACTTAACTAATTGAGATGTCTATGGTGTTGGCTATTGTTTCTGCTGTTAATCGCCAGCCGTCTTCAATCAAAACATGAACAACTAGGGCAAATCGACGTGGATGATCTGCCACTTCAGCCTCCATCTTCAACATTGTTTAATCTCTTCTCAAAGAGTCACCCATTTCAAACTGCTGATTCATTTGGAGCATTGTCCCCACAAACTTTTTATAAAGCATCAAGGATTTCACCATTCTTCCACCCCAGCTTCACCATAAATTTGATGTTCATTCTTGCTTTGATTTTAGCAGAATTCATGCTGCGCTGATAGATGCTCTATTCAAACTGATGTCCTATGCTTAGTGCCTCAAACTATATCCTGTTCAGACATGTCATAACAAGTTAGCATGAATTTACTTTGGTTCAAAACGATTTTAAAATCCACACACAGTTTTTATAATATGCATTTTCCACGAACTTTTTGAGACCCCTTGTATATTATTATTAACTGCAGTCACCATGTGGTACAGTAGATCTCTTGAAACTACTCCTCTTTCTAAATAAAATTTTTTATTCTTTGACCAACATCCCCCTAATCCCTCCACCACCTACCCTCTGTTAACCACATTCTACTCTCTGCTTCACTGAGTTCAACCTTTTTACACATCACATATAAGTGAGATCATGAAGTATTTGTCTTTCTGTGTCTGGCTTATTTCACTTAATATAATGTCCTCTAGGTTCATTCATGTTTTAACAAATGACAGAAAATTTTATTTGGCACTTAAGGGATCATAATGCGTGGGCTAAGCTCATTATTGCCTGTTTAAGGCTTCCTTCCTTTTAAAGGCTGAATACTATCCCATTGTGTATATATATCACTTTTTCTTTATCCATTCATCTATTGCCAGATGCTTAGGTCAATTCTATATCTTAGCTATTGTGAATAATGCTGTAATAAACATGGGAGTGTAGATATCTCTTCAACATACTGATTCTGCACCCTTTGGATATATATCCAGTAGTGGATTGCTGAATCATATATGGTAGCTCTATCTTTAATTGATGATTGATGTTCTTAAGTCTCCAACGAAAGCAGAATCCTTATTAAACTTCCTGTCCTCTTCAAATAACTCATAGCTATGTTGTCTTCATTATAATTGGTAAATTATATAGTATCCCTTTGGAGATCTCACCTAATGCTTCATTAAAAAACTTTCAGTATCATTAAAGTAGAGCTTTCATTCATGTATAAGTTTTTTTTCTCCAAACTAAAAGGCATTAATTACTTTAGTCCCAAGCATTATGATCTCTTAAGTGCCAAGTATACACTTAATTATCCCTTGTAGAATTGAGAAACACTACAGCTAGGTCAGGATAGTATAAAACAAGGAACTATTTATATCTCTAATACCCACTTGGGTAATCTAGAGTAGAGATTACATTGATCTGAAGTAGGAGAACAGCTCTGGAGTAGGGGGTGAAATGAGCATAGTGCAGACATACTTGGGAAGTGGATTTCGCAGATTAGTAACTAGCTGGATATAGGAAGTGTCAGAGACAGAGGACTGAAAAATGACAACCACATTTCTGACTAGGAAACCCAAAAAGCAAAGACTTGAGAAGGGAAATTATAAGTTCTGTTTTGGGCATATGGAATCTAAGGTGATTGTGTCATCTAGAGGTGACCAGCAAGCATTGACCATAAGGGTCAAAATGTAAAAGACAAAATGGAAGGAAAAAATAGCCCTGACAGTGGTTGGAATTTTTAAGGGAAAGAACAGGGACTGAGAAAATAAGAGATGTAAAAGAGAACTGAGACGTTCATTTAAATGGTGCACAGTAAAAATAAATAAATAAATAGAACTGAAAACCCACCATAGTTAATGAGTAAACATAAAAAGGAAGTACCAATGGACCATGCTGCTGAAATGATAAATAAGGTTGGAATTAATACTTGTTCATTGTGTTTTGCAACCCAATTCACTGGAGGCCTTGGTAAGGACAGTCACGGTGGAAGCATGTGAGCAGCAGCTAGATCCAGTGAGTTGAAGAAGAATGTGAGTTGTTTAGCCCAGGATCTACACCCAGTAAGCACACAAGAAATATTATCAAATGAAAATATGAAATACAACTCAAAAGTATGAAGTAAAGAAGAGAGAAAAGATGTCTACCAGGGGAGTATATAGAGGCTCAAGAAAAGTTTACGTTGCTTTTAGGTAGAGAAGACTTGCATATATTTAAATGCTAAGACAGCTGGGCACAGTGGCTTACACCTGTAATCTCAGCTCTTTGGGAGGCCAAGGTGGGCAAATCAGTTGAGGCCAGGAGTTTGAGACCAGCCTGGCCAACATAAGGAGACCCCCGTCTCTACTAAAAATATAAAAATTAGCCGGACATGATGGTGCACATCTGTAATCCCAGCTACTCGGGAGACTGAGGCATAAGAATCACTTGAATCTGGGAGGTGGAGGTTGCAGTAAACCAAGATTGCACCACTGCACTCCAGCCTGGGCAACAGAGTGAGACCCTGTCTCAAAAATACATACATACATACATACATATATACATATATAAATACTTGCTTAATGAAAGGAAACAAAAAAGGAGATGTAGGAGAGAGTAGAAAAAAAATAAAGGGAGGTCCCTGGGAGGACAGAAAAGATGGAATCTGGGATTGAAATAAAGGAATTAACTTTAATACATTTTCCTCTATCAGAGGAAGGAAAAGGGGTACATCGTTAGAAGAAAGAGCAGAGTTAAGAACGGCATGTTTGTGTCCCCCACAATCCATATAGTAAACCCTAACACCTAATGCGATGATGTTAGGAGGTAGAGCTTTTGAGAGGTGATTAGGTCATGAGGCTACAGCCTTCATGGTACAATTAGTGCCCTTATGGGGGAAAAAAATAGAAGAGTGCTTACTTCCTCTCTCTCTGCTCTCCACCATATAGAATACAAGAATATGTACATCTACCAGCCAGAAAGTGAGGCCTCACTAGATACGAGATCTTCCAGAGGCTTTAACTTGGACTTACAGCCTCCAGAACTGTGAGAAATAAATGTTTGTAATTTAAGCCAGCCAACGTATGGCAATTTGTTATAGCTGCCCAAACTGACTGAGACAAGGAAGGAAGAGAAAAAATGAGGAGGAGGAAGAGGACTATCAGGAGGAGAAAGAGAGAAAGCAAAGAATTGTTAACGTTTCATGAGTGCCTTTCAGATGAGATAACGGAGCCTCAGAAAGATTTTCTCCCAATAAATGGCAGAATTTCAATCTAAAACTGATTTTAAACCTTAATCTATCTTATCCATTCTGAATAAGAAAAGGTGGAGAGTTGTGGTGCTTCCAATTTTCTCTTTAGGGTAAGAAGTGTTCAGATAGAGTAGGAATATGGAAGACTGAAGGCTTAAGGAGAATGGAAATTGTTTGACATAGTTATAGTGGAAACTGAGAAAGAGCCGATTCATTAAAGAAAAATATCAAGGGCCCAGAAAGAATTGGAGGTTTTAAAGTTTAAAGTGACACCAATCTGCACAGGTAATTATTTTCTCTAGCAAAGCTCAGCTGAAAATGTGAAGACACCATGGTTTGAGGTTTCATGAGGTCACAAACTCAGAAGGACAATGACAAAAATAAGTTGAGGATTTGGGCAAGGAAGATGCTAAAATAATGGGATATGGAATCCAAGACAGATGGGATAGGAAGTCAAGTCAGGAAAGGATAACAAAAAGAACATGTCAAAGACTGAAGATTCTTAGAAGGTGGCATTTAGATGTATCCTTGTGCCTAATATATGGCCTAGCATAAAGTAGTAATTGAGTAAATAATTTCTAATTAATTACAACCAAGACCTACCATGTTGAAGTATAAGGCCAGAAAGGACTTATACTCAGACTTCTCCTTTATAAAAGATTCTAAATGAGACTTCTTTGGATGTCAACAAAATCTGATGGTAACCCAGTAGGATGATTCAGTCAAAACAGCTTTCCTAGATGAAATATGGCATGGACTTCTTCAAAGTTTTCTCTAGAAGGCTTAGACCTGTGCTTCTTTACTTAGATGGGCTTGTGCTGGTGAAAGGCTGCTCTACAATGCCTCTGTAGCTTTACTCTATAAATTTTACCTTTTCTTTAGGGTTTTTTCACAGTAGTTATCCTCGATATCAGGCCTTTTCCCCATGGTTATGATTACCCCACTTAAGATACTGAGAAAACATTATTTCTCATGCTTTTCTGAAGCATAGCTAAAATGTTCCCTCTCTCTCTCTCTCTCTCTGTATGTGTGTGTGTGTGTGTGTGTGTGTATGCATGCTCTCACTCTCTATATATCTATCTATATATATAGATAGATATATATATATATGTTTCAGTGAGGCAACTGAGGATCTGATAAATGCAGCAACTTGCCTGGCTTCATACCTAGAACCTAGCAGAATTCAAATATGTGTGGTTTACAACTCTTACTTCATTTCTTCATGCTACTTACAAACTTTATATGTGACAAAATACTGAAAACTAAGGAAATCCAAGTCTTAAAAAAAAAAAACTCCACATTTCAAGTGAGAGTTCAATAGTATCTCTATCTTTTGAAGTCAAACAAAGCACAGAAGGAAAATCCAGATAAATTTCTTGGAATTTGCAAGGAATCAGAATTTTACTTAATATAATGGGCCCAAAATGGAATGAGTTATTTGTCAAAGTGTTGAGTTTCTCATCTTCAAGCACATTTGTGGGGAGATTAGCCAAATGTCAGGGTCAATCTGGTTAATTTCCACTTCTACGATCAAATTTTCACTTTCTAACTGTTTAATCCTCACCACTTTTACAAGAGAATAACCTAGACCTAAGGTGGCAGATTAGGTGGAACATTCCCATGTGGCCAAGAATGATAGAGCAACGATCATTATTGAGAGCTCTGTGTGAAAGAAGTATCAGAATGTAAATGATATAGCTGCTCCCATATGAAAAGCTATGAGTCTCGTTTTTATTCCTAACAAATTGGCAAATAGTCGACAGTGGCATCAACCCATAAACAAATCTCACCTCTGTGGGCAAGTTATGCAAAATCCACAATAGAAGTTCTGCACAAGAAAAATATACCTAACGAAACATTTTCAGAGAAGGAAAAACATAATTTTACAAAGGTCTAACACCATGTGATTTTGATAATATGAAGCTAAATAATAAAGAAAACTAAAATAATAAAGGAAGCAAAAAGTTTTGTTTTATTTAATATGTTCATAAGTAGATCAAAAAAGAATTCTCTGTATTTTTTAGAGAAATTAAGATCGTATGGCTAAAAATATATTTATCCCTGTAGACAGGACAAAAATAATTTGTGAAGGCTTTGTGGGTGAGCAGAAAAGCAACAAAAATGTTGCAAAGGTAAAAAGACATGTAGAAAAAATTTAAATGTTCATGAATATATAATATATATTTATGATAATGGGCTCTGTAATATAGTATGAAAAAAGATCCAAGAATATTATGGAACTGTTAGTGAAGATATCAGCTAATGGGCTGCTGCAGCATATAAAAATACTGCAAATATGAATATAAAAATACTTTAAATATGAGAGGGGAAGGTGTTCTATCCTTTAAAAAAATTATAATATGCCTGTAACTGATTGTTAAAAATAGTTCTAGTCATTGTGCCTTAGGAAAGCCTTAATAGGCTAGAAGTGGACGGATATATGTTTATGTAAAAAGATATATATAATTGTTATCATTACTATCATAAGCAAATAAATTCTATCATGTAAAGGAAAACATGTAAAACTCTTTAAGGCTGTAACAATGAAAACAGGAGAGCTAGTAGAGGTCAACATAATAAAGTATATGTAATGAATGACTCCTTTTTAATGAGTTCTCACTATATTGTAAGCACAGTTCTAAGCACTTTACATGTATTAACTCATTTAATCTCCACAAAATCCCTTCCTGTAGGCACTATTAATGTCCCAGTGAGGTACAGAGAAGTCCAATACTTTGCCCCATGTCACACAGCTAGTAAGTAGCAGAGCCAAGATTAGAATGCAGGCATTCTGATTTCAGGAAGTGCAAGCTTAACCCACTGCCCTTGAAACTCAAATCGAATTTTGGTCTTGTCTCTCCATGGAGATTTCTTAAATGGAGAGCTAGCTGATACACTGCAAGTAGGTAGGTTTGAGGTAAATAATTATAAAATGAACTATAAACCTTGAAATCTTCAGAAGACAAATCTTCTGAATTCTAAGAGACAAAACAAATGGAAAATACAAAACAAGAATCAGGCAGTCTCTAGAGTCACACAGACAATAGCATAAAGCAGGGAAAGCTGGGGTAGGTAAATCTCTAGCCTCTTGAAGCAAGCCTCTAGAAGGTCAGGTAGAGCCTCCCATGGGGCTGCACTTCATGCCTCCAACAGATACAGGCTGCAGAGCAGGATGAGTATCTGACTTCACCCCAGATGGCATTCATTCCTTCTGCGATATGGAAACGTCAGAACTGTGTCTACCTGTGTCAGTGTTCTCTGTATTGACTTATAAACATCTGCAGGATGGAGAATAGATCTTCCTCACTTGACATATTACCCAGCTCAGCACCACACACGAGGTTCTTGATAAACAGATTTTAATTGTTATAATATGCTACTCTTTCACTCAGTTTCACAACTTCATACACCCATAGGATCTACTTTAAGAAGAATGTGTTTTCAATCTATTTTTTGTTTGCCACTGCTAAGAATGTGGCTGAATGCATGACTGTACAGCATTGTTTTAAATACAGAATCTCAGTAAAATATTCTTTAGGGAAGTACCAAATCTAAGATTAATAACTGTTCATTTTACTGAATATTCTGACAAAGAATTTGTTCAGGTTGGGGAAGTAAGTATTCTGAGGGATTTTCTCCATATACACAATCTGCCCTTCGGAATCCACTGAGCTTTTGTTCAGCTGCTGTGTTTTGTAGTTAACTTCATGCTGCTCTTGCCCACATTACCAGAGCATCTAGCATGGAACCCAATCTTGTCCTTTTCCAAACATTAGTTAGCTGGAAAAGGAATGTCACATGTCATCTTTCTCCGTCCTTCCATATTCTTTCACTTCCTGAGAATGTGACCCTATACAGGGGAGTATAAAAGAGCTTACTCATTGGAGTTGGGTCAAGTGGCCAGCCAAGATTCACCTTTATAACATCTAGTAAATACGATGCTCTATTCCAACTTTGAAGGAACTTTTCCTCAAAAGACAGAGAATGTCTCCTGCTGTGATAATTGTGCAGTTTAAAAATCATATTGTTCATTTTTCTGCTCTGCTAAGAGTAAACAATCAACATTTGGTCTAGACTGCCCTTGAGGAGGGCATGGCTTTTAAGGACTTTCTTGGGAGCTGTATCACCTGGAATCCTGGGCTAAAATTGTGGGAGCTGGGGAAGAAAGCAGAGTTCTGCCATGGGGTCAGAAGTAGTAAGTAAAACTAGTCCAAGAAGTTACATAGTTAGAAATCAAAATCCCAAAAAGCTAATGATGTATATGCTAATTACCTTTACTTTCTTTCTATAAGCTTTCATTTGCAGCTATGAATTTACTTTTAGCTAAATTCATTATAATCACATAAACATGTCCACCATTTGAGGCCTACAACAGTGACATGACAGTACAGGATAAGCCACAGCTCCTCCTCAGGGAATCCCTTCTTCACATAGCCTTGCCTAGTTTCCTTATGGAAAGTGCATTTGTTCTTGACTCTATTTCAGAACAACTGCTTGTATTCACTATACAGATCAGTGAACCCATTCTTAGATGTTAGCTATCTTCTCCACTACATGCATAAGTGGGGACCAGGTTTGTTCTCTATATGCCACTATTTCATACATAATGCACTGGTCTTCCACTGCACTCTTCACATAGTAGGTATGCTTCTTGTATTATATTTTCTTAACCTACTAAACATAACTCACATCCTCCCAAATTTTACCACAGCTTGCCTCCAAGTCTGCACTTCAGTCTTTCAAAATGGTCGATCAGAAATACAAGAGTGAAGGTTGGGTACACACACATTAAGAAGTGAGGAGAAATGTCATATGTTGACAACTGATTATTTTAATATATGCTAGACCCTACAAGTGGCTATCATTATTCATGTTGTGCCTTTCAAATATAATTTGAAAACAGGTTTCCACCTTCAGTCATTTAATCTCAAAGCATATTTATTAGAATAAGGTCAAAGCTTTAAGAAAAACAAAGATTATTCTCTCAATAACAACCAAAATAGAAATAAAATTTTTATAGCATACTTATGCTTCTGAAACTCAGTGCCTATTGAACTTAAATGATTATTCAAACCAAATGAGCTTCCTAGATGAATATTTTGAATTGTTTAGTTTTTATTATCTTTATAAACTCACTGTGTAGTACAGAAGGGCAATTCTTCATAAACTTTTCCAAAGTGGACATATAACAAGTATAATTATGCTGCCCTTATTCTTACTGGCACTCAAATAATTGACATTTTTTAAAAAAGATTTACTGTCAATATTTTGGTTAAAACATTTTAATGATTAGCTTCATA
This sequence comes from Symphalangus syndactylus, assembly GCF_028878055.3. Lineage (NCBI taxonomy): Eukaryota > Metazoa > Chordata > Mammalia > Primates > Hylobatidae > Symphalangus > Symphalangus syndactylus. The sequence goes on along the minus strand of NC_072424.2, from coordinate 59,494,868 downwards.
CCTCCTGCAGAAGGTCCTCTTCATTATTCATCTCAACACTTTTTAAGTTCAGCTTTAGAAACCACAATATCCTCAACAAATGCATTCAACATGTATTTATATGTGTACCTACAACAAAGACTGCAGATGATGAATTCCATGGAGGCTTTTCCAGAGGGGTCTGGCAGGTAATAAAAGATAAACATCAGACTCTGATGTGTCATGCCCAAGGCACAGTATGCTGGAAATGCACTAGAAGAATCGAATGACAAATGCTTGTTTATGCCTGACTCCCTGCAAACAAAAGGCATACAAAGCTTAAAATTGTGTTGGTTGACTTTTTTCTCCAACATACAGAATTTTTGTTACATAACAATTGTATTCTGGAATGATATCTATTGTCAGATTCAGATGATGAAACACGTATTAGACAACTATGCTATCAAAGCCCACAGACAAAAGCACAGATGGAAAAATACAGCTATAAGTGACCCAGATTTTTACCAATGGCAAAGATCCACTCATTTGTAATTCTCATTTTTTTATTTTCTTTTCTAGGTCCCTCTGGCCTCCAAATTAATTCTGGACCTTCATTATAATACTGAAATGTCTTTCTTTAGCCTTTCCAATTCTCCAATATCAGTCTGTGACAAGTCCCAGACCAACCCCACTGTGCACAATGAACATGGAATCATCTACAGGCTGCCCCATAGGGTCCCATAAACAATTCTAACTCAGTAGAGGAAATAGGGAATGCTTTCTCTTCACTAGTAAAGGGGGTTTGAAATCACACTTCTGCTGCCATCAACTCAACTTCAAGTATAGTTGATGAAGGAGGATATGGAGTTTCTTCTGAACCAAACCAAATTCTCTCTAAGCATTTTCCATGAGGAAGTGTATAGTCTCCATGGCTAATCACTTCTTCCTGGTCTTCTGGGCCTGAGGAAGGCCAAGCCAATACTTACAACCACTCAATCCTGCCTGACTTTCTTGGCCCATTTCAAAAGCCCCATGTCCTAAAGACAGTGATTAACTATTCCTATTTCCATTCCATTGGTACTTGTTCCATGACTGACTCTAAAGCTTCTGCTCTGTGTAGCCTGATCTACAGCCAGATCTTGAATTTGGACCTAGTTCTGAGGCTGATGCCCACCTGAAACTGCATCCTGAATATGGCTGTTTTGGACTCTTGAACCTCCCCAAGAAAAGGGATTCTATCTCCCATCCTAGTATTTGACTTGCTCTTGGTGCTTTCCTGCAGATCTCTAGTGGGGTGTTTAATTCCCACAATGTCTTGTACCAGAGCCTTACCAAGTTTTTCTAAATCCTCTTCTGAGACCACATTTGCTTCCACTTTTACAACTTTTTCTTGCATGTGCTTGTCTCCGTGCAAAACAGGTGCCATTGAGCTATGGAAAAAAACTGTTTTGTGAAAAATTTCGTTTTTGTTTCAGAAATGTTCTCTTTCCTATATCAAAGAAAAGAACTCCAAGCTGGTTTACATGTTCAGTTACATATTGGGACATGTTTAAAAAAAATCATTTCTTTATAGGACTACTTACCCAAATTTTCTCCTGGGAATTTTATTGTTATTGAATATGCAATTTGATTAATTTCATCTTTTTTTCCTTACCTTATTTTGACAATCTCTTCTTCTCAAGGTGTATCCATGAGTTTTTTATAATATCCTTTCCTGAACCCTTGATTTGCCCATTTTTGTAAAAAGTGTTCTAAAGCTTGGTTGGACATATGGTATATAACCTAATTTATGATATTAGCATGATACATATTTTAAAAGTATTACCAGTATTTAGAATCAGTTTTTCCAAAGGAGAAACCAAATGTCCGTAAAGGGCTTAACAAATAGATTAGAAAAATAATAAATGGTCAATAAGTCCATATTAAACACTTTCATTCACAAGCATTTTTTCAATGTGTACTATATCCAGAAAGCTATCTCAGTCAAAATGAATGTAGCCATTGAGCCATGAACGTAAATGATACAAGCCTTTCTCTTACCACTCTTCTGAGACAACATATGGAAAGACTGTTCAACTCAAGTACTTCTCCTGCCAAAAAGTTGTAATCTAATTGAATGGATCCAGAGAAGAGTAACTAAAATGATTAAAGGAATTATGGGATTCATTTCGTGAGAACAGATTGCAGAAGCTAAAGCTTACTAAGTACCAACAAGGGGAAACAATATGTTGTTTACCACTAAGTTACTGCCTTCTGATGAATTATTGAACAAGATTGGAAGAGCAAAGGATGCAAATTAGGTAAAGGATTAAATCTATTCTTTCACTGTGGGAGAAAATGAAATCACAATGAATGTTTTTGTTTCATGTTTACATATATTATATGTTACAGTACAGTGTATAAAATACAAAGTTCTTGTCTTCCCAGCACTAACTGATAAGGAAATAGGGTGAAAACATGCCCAATGAGACCAAGGGAATAACTGACTTGTGAGAATAATAGACAAGTTCAGTGAAGGAAATAGTCTTTCTTATGACCTTCATCAATCACAAAAATGTGGTTTCAGGTCAGCATAAGAACATAACAACCATAACAGAAGGATACTTCCACCCTATCTTTCTCCCGATTTGTTGTTGTTCTAGAAGCTGCATGGGTTTGTTCCTCCTTTATATGCATCTAATTATGACTTACATAACTGGAAGACTACATTGACACCCTTTATTGAATAGAACGTCATACAAAAATTATAAGGAGTAATATTTGAGCTTCCCTAGTGGTTCTAGAACTCCTGTTCACAAAGGCCCCCAAAAGTTCCTTTCATGAATCCAGTCCCCGCTTCTTTTCAGTTCTTCCCAGAAATACCTCATTTTCTAAGAAAATGGTAGATCTGTTTACAGAATTAAGATTTAAAACCGATGATTTAAAAAAAATTGGAGTGAGGACAGGTAGAAAATCAGTGAATTCAGGGCGGAGAGGAAACACATGTTGGCAGGGAAACTGAAGAATATTTTTGTATGTCCTTTTCTTTTGTCTTAGAAAGGGAATTTCTCCTCTCATCTGCCCCTTCGATAAACCTAAGTAAGCAACGAGTAGAAAACAGCGTAACTCCCTGAAAAAAATTTTTTTGTAACGTTGATACAATTTAAAACTAGTTTAAAATCATTTTAATTTAGCATTTTCAATGATTTTCACATATGCTTAAGCATTTATATATTTAGCACAAGCTTCATAAAGTTAAATGAAGTCAGTTGTGAAAGTGGAAGCATGAAATTCTGAATTCCAAGGCACATAAGGAGCTTGCAATCACATATAATAAGTTAAAAATTATTCCAAAACAGCCCAAGCTATTTTTAGAAGAAGGAGAGTACCACAGAATACATTTCTTTTTATTTGTAAGATTTATGGAGTCCAAGTGCAGTTTTGTTACATGAATATAGTGCATAGTGGTGAAGTCTCGGCTTTTAGTGTAGCCATCGCCGGAATAGTATACATTGTACCTGTTAAGTAATTTCTCATCACTCATCCCCCTCCACCCTTTTGAGTCTCCACTGTTTATTCACAGAAGACATTTTTATAACACTATTAATTTTAAAAAATTGGTAGCTGGTGTTGCCCTTGTTTCTTTCTTTTAATGACATAATTCTATTTATTGTGATAGTCCTACAAATTCTTGAGAGCACAAAAACCTCATATATAGATACACACACACACACACACACACACATACACAGGTTATGTTAATCAATATTAGCATATTTAAAAATATAATAATAATGGCCATTGTACATATTAACATAAATAGCATTTTTAATAGAAAATTGATGTATTTCTTATTTTCGCAAATTGCTCTAATGTCTAGCTTAAGAGAAAAACCACTGGAATCTCATATATGTTTTTGCATTCTTTTTTTTTTTTCGAAACACAGTCTGCTTTGTTGTCCAGACTGGAGTGCAGTGGTGCAATCTGGGCTCACTGCAACCTCCGCCTCCCGAGTTCAAGCAATTCTCCTGCCTCAGCCTCCCAGATAGCTGGGATTACAGGCACCCGCCACCACACCCGGATAATTTTTAGCATTTTTAGTAAAGACAGGGTTTCGCCATGTTGGCCAGGCTGGTCTGGAACTCCTGACCTCAGGTGATCCACCTGCCTCGGCCTCCCAAAGTGCTGGATGACAGGCGTGAGCCACCGCTCCCAGCTTGCATTCACTCTTTTGATACAGCCCATGTCATGTAACCTCCGGGAAACTTCACTATACACTAATGCTAGAATGAGAGTGAAAAGGCAAATAGAGTCTTACTATTATTGTGAAAATAATTTTGACCTCACAGTCTCCTCAAAGGTTCTTGGAATCCCGAGGGGTCCCTGAACCACACTTTCAGAACTGCTGCTGTAGTGAAACAACCAGCAGATTAAAGACCTGAGTTCTATAGGAAACACTGTTTTTAAAGACATATCACATAGTTTTCTTGATAACAGTTTCCTTTTGTGCAAAATGTGGTTTAGGGCAAGATGATCTCTCAGGTTTCTCTTAACTCTGTTCTGTGATTGTGTAAAATATTAAATGAATTTTATAAAACAACTGCACAATATACATTGTCTTCATGAGCACATGGAATATTCTCCAGGATAGACTATATGTTAGGACACAAAACAAGTCTAAACAAACTTTTAAAAATTAAAATTATATCAAGAGTTTTCTCAGACTCCAATTAAATAAAACTAAAAATCAACATCAAGAGGAACTTTGGAAACTCTACAAATACATGCAAATTAAACAACATGCTCCTGCGTGGTCACTGGGTCAATGAAGAAATTAAGAAGAAAACAAAAAAAATTTTTTTTTGAAACAAATGAAAATAGAGAAATTACATACCAAAATGTGTGGGGTACAGCAAAAGCTCTGCTAAGAGGGAAGTTGACAGCAATAAATACCTACATAAAAAAAAAAAAAGGAGGCTGGGCACGGTGGCTCATGCCTGTAATCCCAGCACTCTGGGAGGCCAAGGCGGTCAGATCACGAGTTCAGGAGATCGAGACTATCCTGGCCAACATGGTGAAACCCTGTCTTTACTAAAAACACAAAAATTAGCTGGGTGTGGTTGCATGCCTATAGTTCCAGCTACTCAGGGGGCTCAGGCAGGAGGATCACTTGAACCCGGGAGGCAGAGGTTGCAGTGAGCCGAGATCACACCACCGCACTCCAGCCTGGACGACTGAGTGAAACTCTGTCTCAAAAAAAAAAAAGGAGAAAATTTTCAAATATATAATATAATGATGCACCTTAAGGAACTTGATTAAAAAACACAAAACAAACAAACAAACAAAAAGAACAAACCAAACCCAAAACTAGTGCAAGGAAAGAAATAATAAATATCAGAGCAGAACTCAATGAGATAGAAACTAACAAAATAATACAAAGGTTCAACCAAACACATTGGTTCTTTGAAAAGATAAAGAACATTAATAAATCCCTAGCTAGACTAACCAGGAAGAGAGAAGATCCAAATAAGCAAAATTAGAAATGGAAAAGGAGACATTATAACTGATATCACAGAAATACAAAAGATCATCAGAGACTGTTATAAACAATTATACACTAAGAAACTGGAAAATCTAGAGGAAAAGGAGAAATTCCTAGAAATATAGAATCTACCAAGATTGAATCAGGAATAAATAGAAAACCTGAACAAACCAATAATGAGTAGCAAGGTAGAATCAGTAATAAGAAGCCTCCCAACACAGAAAAAGCTGAGGACTGGATGGATTAACTGCTGAATTCTACCAAATGTACGCAGAAGAACTAATAACAAGCCTTACAAAAAGTGAAAGGAAGGAAATTCTCCCTAAGTTATTCTGCAATGCAAGCATTACCCTGGCACCAAAACCAGGCAAGAAAACAAAAGAAAAGTAAAGAAAAAAGAAAAGAAAAGAAAACAGGGGAGGGGAGGAGAGTGGAGGGGGAGAAGAAAGAAAGAATGAAAGAACAAAAGAACGAAAGAAAGGAAGGAAGGAGAGAGAGGAAGGAAGGAAGGAAGGAGGGAGGGAGGGAGGGAAGGGAGGGAGGGAAAAAAAAGAAAAGAAAAAGGAAGGGGAAGGGAAGAAGAAGGGGAAGGGAAGAGGAAGGGGAAGGGAAGGAGAAGGGGAAGGGAAGAGGAAGGGGAAGGGGGAAACTACAGGTCTATATGCCTGATGAACATAAACTCAAAAATCCTCAACAAAATACTGACAAACTCAATGCAACAGCACATCAAAAAGATAAGACACTATAATCAAGTGGGACTTATACTGTGGGTGCAAGGATGGTTCAACATAGGCATGTCAATGAACATGAAACATCACATCAACAGAATGAACAAAAACCATATGATCATCTAACTAGATGCAGAAGAAGCATTTGATAAAATTCAAAGTGGCTTCATTATTAAAGCTCTCAAAAAACTGGGTGTAGAAAATATATCTCACAATCATAAAGGTCTTATATAACAAATGCCCAGCTGACATTTTACTAAATAGGAAAAAGTTGAATGCCTTTTCTCTAAGATCTGGAAGAAAATAAGGATGCCCATTTTAACCACTCATATTCAACATAGTGCTAGATGTCCTAGCCAGAGCATCAGGCAAAAGAAAGAAATAAAAGGCATCCAAATTGGAAAAGAGCAAGGCAAACTGTTCCTCTTTGCAGATGACATGATCTTACATTTAGAAAAGCTAAAAGACTACAAAAAAAATTCAAAAATGATAAATTCAGCAAAGTTGCAAGATACAAAATTAACATATTAAAACCAGCAGCGTTTCTATACACCAATCATGAAATATCTGAAAAAGAAACCACGAAGATAATCTCATTTACAATAGCTACGAAAAAAAAAAACTAGAAATAAATTTAACCTATTAGATAGAAGATATCTACAAGGAAAACTACAAAACACTAATGAAAGTAATTGAAGAGGACACAAACAAATGGAAAGGCTAATTCCATGCTCAAGAATTGGAAAAATTAACACGGTGAAAATGACCATACTGCCCAAAGCAATCTACATATTCAATGCATTCCCTATCAAAATATTAATGTCACTTTTACAGAAACAGAAAAAACAATTCTAAAATTTCTATGAAACTGAAAATGAGCCCAAATAGCCAAAGTAATTCTTAGCAAAAAGGACGAAGCTGGAGGCATCACACTACCTGACTTCAAAATATATTACAAGTTTATAGTAACCAAAACAGCATGGTTCTAGTATAAAAATAGACACATAGACCAATGAAACAGAATAGAAACCCCAGAAATAAATCTGCATACTTAACGGTCAGCTGATCTTCAACAAAGCCATCAAGAAAATACACTGGGCTGGGCGCAGTGGCTCACGTCTGTAATCCAAGCACTTTGGGAGGCTGAGGCAGGTGGATCACAAGGTCAGGGATTGAAGACCAGCCTGACCAATGTGGTGAAACCCGGTCTCTACTAAAAATACAAAAAAAAAAAAAAAAAACTAGCCGAGCATGGTGGTGGGAGCCTGTAATCCCAGCTATTCAAGAGGCTAAGGCAGGAGAATCGCTTGAACTACTGGAGGAGGAGGTTGCAGTGAGCCGAGATTGCACCACTGCACTCCAGCCTGGTGACAGAATGAGACTCCATCTCAAAAAAAACAAAAATACATTGAAGAAAGGACAGTCTCTTTGATAGCTGGTGCTGGGGAAACTGGATAACTATATGCAGAAGAATGAAACTAGACCCCTATCTCTCACCACACACAAAAATAAACTCAGAATAGGTAAAAGACTTACAAGTGAGACCTGAAACTATAAAACTACTTGAAGAAAAACAAAGGAAAAACTCTTCAAGACATTGGTCTACGCAAAGATTTTATGACTAAAACCTCAAAAGCCCAGGCAACAAAAACAATTCAGCAGTAAAAAATCCAAAGCACAGGCAACAAAAACAGCTCAACAATAAAAAATACAATAATGCCATTAAAAAGTGGGCAAACGACATGAATAGACATTTCTCAAAAGAGACATACAAATGGCCAACAGGTGTATGAAAAAATGCTCAGCATCTCTAATCATCAGGGAAATGTCAATCAAAACCACATCAAAATCACATGAGATGTCCTATTACCCCAGTTAGAATGGCTATTGTCAAAAAAACAATAAATAACATGTTGAAGAGAATGTGGAGAAAAAAGAACTCTTATACACTGTTAGTGGAAATGTAAATTAATATAGCCACTATGGAGAACAGAATGGAAGTTTCTCAAAAAAAAATCAAAAAATAGAACTACCATACAATTCAGCAATCCCACTATCGGGTATTTATTGAAAGGAAAGATAATTCAATGTATCAAAAGAACAAATGTACTCCTATGTTTATTGCAGTACTATTCACAATAGAAGATATGAAGTCAACCTAAGTGTCCATCAACAGATGATTGGATAAAGAAAATGTGCTATATATACACAATGGAATACTATCTGGCCATAAAAAAAAGATGAATTCATGTCATTTGCAGCAATGTGGATGGAACTGGAGGTCATTCTGATAAGTGAAATAAGCCAGGCACAGAAAGACAAATATTGCATATTCTCACTCATATGTGGGAGCTAAAAAAGTTGATCACATAGAGGTAAAGATAGATATCACAAACTGGTAAGATTGAGTGGGGGAGGATTAAGAGAAGTGGGTTAATGGATACAAACATACAGTTAAATAGAAGGAATAATTTCTAATGTTGATAGTAGAGTAAGGTGAGACTATACAACGCATCTTTTAAAGGTTAACAATAATGTTTTGTATTTTTTTAAAAAGCTAGAAGAGAGGACTTGAAATGTACTAAACGCACAGAAATTATAGATACTTGGATAATTGATACCTTAAATACCTTGATTTGATCATTACATATTCTATACATGTAACAAAGATTCACATGTAGCCTATAAATATGTACACATATAGAGTATAAAAATAAAAGAAAAACAGAGAGAGAGACCCATCTGCAGTCCCTGCACTTATTTATGCTTCAGATGGTATTACTAGTTTCACACATGCCTTCACTCCCATGCTGTAATTATAATACAATTTATAAGGTCATTTTCCTTATAGAATGTGTGTGTGTGTGTGTGTGTGTGTGTGTGTGTGTGAATATTTATGTATAAAATTATAAAGTTTCTATGTATAGGTTATATGGAATAATAAAATATAATGTTTTTTTTTTTTGAAATGGACTCTCTTTCTGTCACCCAGGCTGGAGTGCAGTGGCGCGATCTCGGCTCACTGCAACCTCTGCCTCCCAAATTCAAGCGATTCTCCCACCTCAGGGTCCCACGTAGTAGCTGAGATTACAGGTGTGCATTACCACGCCCGGCTAATTTTTCTATTTTTAGTAGGGACAGGGTTTCACTATGTTGGCCAGGCTGGTCTCGAATTCCCAACCTCAGGCAATAGTACCGCCTCAGCCTCCCAAAGTGCTGGGATTACAGGCATGAGCCACCAGGCCTGGCCCCAAAATCTATGAAACTATGACATTTCTTTCCTTCTTTTTTTTTTTTTTTTTTTTGAGATAGAGTCTCGCCCTGTCACCCAGGCTGGAGTGTAATGGCACGATCTTGGCTCACTGCAACCTCCACCTCCTGGGTTCAAGGAATTCTCCTGCCTCAGCCTCCCGAGTAGCTGGGATTACAGGCACGTACCACCATGCCTGGCTAATTTTTTGTATCTTTAGTAGAGACGGGGTTTCACCATGTTGGCCAGGCTGGTCTCAAACCCCTGACCTCTTGATCCACCCGCCTCAGTCTCCCAAAGTGCTGGGATTACAGGTGTGAGCCACTGTGCCTGGCCTGACATTTCTAAATATAATGTAGTTTCCTAAAATACAAAAAGCCAGCCTGGCCAACATGGCAAAACCCTGTCTCTACTGAAAACACAAAAATTAGCCAGGCATGGTGGCATACGGCTGTAATCCCGCTACTCATGTGACTGAGGCATGAGAATCACTTGAACCCAAGAGGCAGAGGTTGTGAGGTAGAGGTTACAGTGAGCCAAGATAGCACCATTGCACTGCAGCCTGGGAGACAAAAGTAAGACTCTGTCTCAATTTTAAAAATAAATAAATAAATAAATACAAAAAAGACTTTGGACGAGGTGAGGTGGTTCTCACCTATAATCCAGCACTTTAGGAGGCCGAGGCAGGCAGATCACTTGAGCTCAGGAGTTCGAGACCAACCAGGGTAACATGGCCTAACTACATCTCTACACAAAATACAAAAAATTTAGCCAGGCATGGTGACACGTGCCTGTGGTCCTAGCTACTCAGGAGGCTCAGATGGGAGGATCACTTGAGCCCAGGAAGTTGAGCCTGCAGTGAGCCATGATCACACCACTGCACTCCAGCCTGGATAACAGAGTGAGATACTGTCTCAAAAACAAACAACAAAAATATGTAACATAAGAGAAAGTTTGGCGATGATTATGTAAGAATTCTGTACTATTTTATTTATGTATTTATTTATTTATTTCTCTTTTGAGATGGAGTCTTGCTCTCTTGCCCAGGCTGGAGTGCAGTGGTGCAATCTTGGCTCACTGCAACCTCCACCTCCCAGGTTCAAGTGATTCTCCTGCCTCAGCCTCCCAAGTAGCTGGGATTACAGGTAGGCACCACCACGCCTGGCTAATTTTTGTATTTTTAGTAGAGACAAGGTTTCACCATCTTGGCCAGGCTGCTCTCAAACTCCTGAGCTCAGGTGATCAACTTGCCTTGGTCTCCCAAAGTTCTGGGATTACAGGTGTGAGCCACCGTGCCCAGCCAGAACTCTGTAATATTTTGACAACTCTTCTTTAAGTTCAAAATTATCTCAAAAATAAATAAATAAATAAATAAGAAGCCATTATAGGCACTCTAACATCATCATGATTGAGATCATAGGAGTAGGGTTTGGGTTGGGGGTAGAGCTACATTTCAGATCCCTCCATAGCACTTGTCTGCTCTTCAGGCCCTCACTGAAGCTTTGAGCCTCAGGGATTTTTTTATTTCTTCCTAGTTCAATCTTAGTAGGTTATATATGTTCAGGAATTCACCCATTTCTTAATAGGTTGTCCAGTTTTTTGGCATATGGTTGTTCATAACAGTCTCTGATGATCTTTTGTATTTCTGTAGTATCAGTTGTAATGGCTCCTTTTTCATTTCTAATTTTACTTATCTGGGTCTTTCTTGTTTTCTTGGTTAGTCTAGCTAACAGTTTATTGATTTTATTTTTTCAGGAAACAAACTTTTCACTTTATTGATCTTTTTTTAGTCTCTATTTTGTTTCATTCTGCTCTGATATTTATTGTTTTTCTTTCTTTCTAATTTTGGGTTTGGTTTGTTCTTGCTTTTCTACATCCTTAGGTTGTTTATTTGAAATCTTTCTATTGTAATGTAAGCATTTATTGCTACAAATTTCCCTGTTAGAACTTCTTTTGCTGTATTTCATAGGTTTTGTTGTGTTGTGTCTCCATTTTAATTTGTTTTGATCTTTTTTTATTTCCTTCTTAATTTCTTCATAGACCCAATTATCATTAAGAAGCATGCTGTTTAATTTCCATATGTTTGAAAACTACATTTTCAAAGTTCCTCTTGTTATTCATTTCTAGTTTTATTCTATTTTTATCTGAGTAGCCACTTGATATGATATTGACTTTGTTTTAATTTGCTGAGACTTGTTTTGTGGCCTAATGTATAGTCTACCCTGGAGAATGTTCCATGTGCTGATGAGAAGAATGTGTATTCTGCAACTGTTAGATGAAATGTTTTGTAAATGCCTGTTAGGTCCATTTGGTCTATAATGCAGATTAAGTCTGATGTTTCTTTGTTGATTTTCTGTCTGGATGATTTCTCCAAAGTTGAGAATGGGATATTGAAGTTCCTAACTGTAGTTGTATTGGAATCTAATGTCTCTTTAGTGCTAATAATCTTTGCTTTACATATCCATGTGCTCCTATATTGAGCGCACATATATTTACAATTGATATATGCTCTTGCTGAATTGATCCTTTTATCATTATATAATGGTCTTTGTCTTTCCATTGTTGTTTCTTACATAGAATCTAATTTGTCCAACATAAGTATAGCTACTCCTGCATGCTTTGTCTTCCATTTGCATGGAATATTCTTTTCCTTCCCTTCACTTTCAGTGTATGTGTGTCTTCACAGGTGAAGTGAGTTTCTTGTAGGTAGCATATAGTTCAGTCTTGGTTTTTGCCATCTATTCAGCCAGTCTGTATCTTTTAATTGGGGAATTTAAACCATTTATAGTCAAGATTGTTATCAATAGGTGAGGACTTGTTCCTGTCATTATATTAATTGTTTTCTGATTATTTTGTATATCTTTTGTTCCTTTCTTCCTCTTTTATTGTTTACCTTTATGATTTGGTGGTTTTCTGTAATGATAACTTGATTTGTTTCTCTCTCTTGTTTCTGTATCTGCTCTACCAGTAACTTTTATATTCTCATGTGTTTTCATGATGTTAGATAGCATTTATTTGCTTCCAGATGTAGGACTCCCTTAAGCTTTTTTTGTAGATCCCCTCTAACAGTGGTGAATTCCCTCAGTTTTGCTTTTCTTAGAAAGACTTTACTTCTCCTTATTTTCTGAAAAAAAGATAGCTGTACTGGTTGTAGTAGTCTTCTTAACTAGCAGGGTTTTTTTTTTTTCTTTCAGCACTTTGAATATATCATCTCATTTCCTCCTGGCCTATAAGATATATACTGAGAAATATGCTGTTGGTCTGATGAGAATTCCCTTACATGTGACTTGACACTTTTCTCTTGCAGTCCTTAGAATTCTTCTTTGAGTTTTGATAGTTTGACTATAATGTGCCTTGCAGAAGACCTTTTGGGATTAAATCTATTTGGGGATCTTTGAGCTTCCTGTATCTAGATGTCTATATCTCTCTGAAGATTTGGGAAGTTTTCAGTTATTATATTATTAAATAGATTTTCTACATGTTTCCCCATCTCCTCTCCTTCTGAAACTCCCAAAATTAAACATTTGTTTACCTTTTGATGTCCTACATGTAACATAGGCTTTCTTCATTCTTTTTTATTCTGTTGTTGTTGTTTTGTCTGACTGGGTTACTTCAGGCCTGTCTTCAAGTTCAGAAATTATTTTTTCTGCTTGATCTAGTCTATTGTTGAAGCTCTCCCTTGTATTTTTTTTTTCCTTTCATTGAATTCTTAATTTCCAGGATTTCTGTTTGTTTGTTTTCTTTTAATGATATCTATCTCTTTGTTGAATTTCTCATTCATATCATGAATTGTTTTTCTGATTTCCTTGTATGGTTTATCTTTTATATCTCACTGAGTTTCCTTAAGATCATTATTTTGAATTTCTTAGGTATTTCATAGTTTTCCTTTACTTAGGATCTGTTATTACAGAACTATTATTTTCCTTTGGAAAGTCATATTCCCTTGCTTTTTTATGGTTTTGTGTGTGTGTGTGTCTTTACATTGTTATCTGCACACCTGGTATAACAGTCACTTATTCCAAATTTATGGATTGGTTTTTATAGCAAAAGACTTTTTTCCTGTAAAAGTATCTATAGTGTTGGTTGGGTAGTGTGCTTTGGCTTTGATTATGAGTGGATGCAGTAGTGTAGTCTCCATATGATTTCTTCAACTGTAGTCAACATCAGCAGTGTCTCTGAGTTCCTCAGTGGCTTAGGCTACACTTGTTAGTGTTGGCTTTAGTGAGGCTCTGCTGGAAACTGGAACACCAGGCAGTCCAGTCCTCAGGCTCCTGGGTAGTGCATATAGGTACCAGCAGAAGCAAGCTGATCCTCAGGCCCCTAGATGGCACACAAGGATGCCAGCAGTAGCAGTGGCAGTGGGCAGGGCTGGCTGATCCTCAGGCTCCCACACAGCATGCATGAGCACCACTGGTTGTAGGTGTATGGACTGATCCTCAAGCCTGCAAACAACATGTGTAGGCACTGGCAGTGGTGGGCTAGGTAGGCCTGTCCTTACGCTCCCAAACAATGTATGTGAGTGGATCGGTCTTCAGGATCCCTGAAAGCATGCTCAGGTGCTTGTCCGTCCTGTCTCTAGAGGGGATGGGGTTGCTGTCAGTAGCAGCAACCCCAGGAAGGTAGCTCCCAGGCTCTGGGGATTATGCATTATGGCTCCTTTTGTCCTGGGGGAAGACTTCCTGGTGTGCTAGTCCACCTGTTCCCTGGGATATAGGACACTGCATTGGCTAGTGTGATGGAACCCCCTACAACACTGGAAAGGAAGGGTCCAGCTGGCATTATGACACTGCAAACCCTAAATTGACATTTGAGAATGTCAGTGGGGGCTAAAGGGATATTTGCTTTGCCTTTTTTTTCTGCCTAACATCTAAAACCCTTCCTATATTGGGGGAAAACCCTATCTTGAGAGTCTTTATGCAAGCTATATACTGATTATCACAACAGAAACAGAAAATATCAGATTCTCAAATGTCTAACAATGCAGCCAACCTGTGTACCTTATCTAAGCATAGATGTGTGTCCTCTGTTCAACCACTTAGAGCTACCAGGATTCTAAGTCAAAGGAGCAAGGATGCAAAGGAGCAGGGATGGTGAAGACTTCATTTTAGAGCTGGTAGCAGTGACTGAAAGTTCTAGTTTCCAGGGGTAAAAGTAGTGATGGTACAAGTCACAAGACATGGTGTCCCATGGGTGATATCAATGCATCAAGCTACATCACCCAGTGTACAGTGGCAGAGTTATCTTTGTAAGGCCAGTTCTGTGTGATGCTTTTGGTTGTATTTCAGTCTGTTACTCTTCATTTCCAAGCTCCCTGATGACTCTGCAAGCTGTTCAATGTCTTTACAATTTCATTTTCTGTTTAAATCAACCAATTTGATTTCTGTCACTGAGAACCCCAATTGATACATATTATTTATGCAATTATAGAATTAGCTCAGTTCAAACGATTTAAGCAATAGTATTTTTTAACTTGAAATGTTATTATTTATGTATTGGCATGCAATAGATTATTTAAGGCTGTTAAAAATTATTTAAAATAGTTAAAAGAGGGGTGGAAATAGTCATGACACATGCTATGATTCAATAAACATAATGAACATAGCAAGTTGTACACATTAAATAGTTATACTTTATGTCTATAAAGAAAATATTAGAACCATATTTTTTAAATTCAGTCAACAAAAAGAACTTGAATGTCAGTGTCCAAGAACTACCAAATAGAAAATTGCTCAATAATTTCATTATAGTGTGATTCATAAGATCTCACTAAAAGCACTGAAATGTATCCTATATAGGAAGGTTTGGTGATCAGCTTTTTAAATTTTACTCATGAAATAATAGGAAGTAATACTGTCCATTTTTACATCTACCAGAACCATGCATTGAAACTCAGATGTAACACCAGGTTTTCAAATTCTGGCTCTAGCTTATGTCAGCTTGATTGTGTCATTTAGCCTTAATCCTTTATTCACCAATCATGTTTCCTGCAGTGATGTCACACTGACCATTAACCATATGGGAGTCAATCTCCTCTCTCCCCTACATTCACTTATTCAGCCTGCTTTTGAGTTGAAAGTTTTTCCTCGTTGGATCAAAATATTGCTTCCCCTCAAACATATGAGACATTTTCAGATGCACTTCTTGGTTTTAATGACATTATAAAATTTGTTTAATATAAAAGGCTTCAAGTTCCTTATGCTTTAATTGCAATAATGACTTGCCTACTCATATAAGAGTTATAAATATAATAGTTTGAAAAATGTTAATTATGATTTTGTACCAATAAAAAAGTTGAAAGAAAACAGTCTGTAAGCTAACTCGTTATGTAGGGTTGCATAATTTTTTAATTAAGTCCTATTCACGTTTTAACCCGAATCTCCATAAAAGATTAGGCATTCGATTACATATTTATTATTTCCTAGTTACTTTCATCAGTCTGAGATATGATCTGCCATTTAAGAGTTCCTATCACTTTGAATTATACGTTTATAAAACAGAACAGTCAAAAAATGTAGCTTAAATAAATGTGTGTGTTTAAAAAGGAATTACCCAGCTCACAATTTTTCAACTTATAAATAAGCAGTCCTGCTCTACCCTTAGTTGCTTCCCTGTCACTCTCCATGTGATCTATAGTGGAAACCTAGGCCTGGCAGATGGCAATGAGTAGGGTATGGGGAGCATTCCTACTCAAGCAGCAAGGAAGAGTATCAGAACTTCCCAGGAAAGGGAATGCTCTTTTGCAAGTGGTAGGCAGAATTCTAAAGAGAGATCCCCCAAGATTTCCTTCCTTTGGTTATTCAATCAAACTGCTCTAGGTACTGCTGTGAAGGGATTTTGCTAATGCAACTAAAATCCCAAATCACTGATTTTAAAATACAAAGATTATCTGGGTGGGCCTAATCATATCCTATGAGCCTTTTAAAAGCAGTTTTCTCTGGCTGGCAGAAGGGAAATTCAGAGAGGTAGGAAGCCATTAGGATTCAGTGAACCATTGCTGGCTTGAAGACAGAGGAGGCCACATGAGAAACAATGAGAGCAACCTCTAGAAGCTGAGGGCAGCCCCCAGAGAACCACCAGCAAGGAAACGGGGACCTGAGTTCTACAGATGGAAGCCACATTTGGTCAAAAATCTGAAAGAGCTTGGAAGTACGTTCTTCCTCATAACCTCCATATGAAAGCCCAGCCCAAGATCAAAACGTTGGTTTTGGCCTTGTAACACCCTAAAAGAAGAAAACTCACCCTGACTTCGAAGTTATAGAACTATGAGATAATAAATAGGTGTTGTCCCTAAATTAGTGGTAAACTCGTTACACAGTAGTGGAAAATGAATACAGTGATACAGGGCTAGAAATAAGCATGGCTTGGACTTCTCAGTAGTGAAGCTGTAGTTTAGAAGAAAATGTAAGTTGCTTTTGAAATTCTGAGGAAAAGCAATTTCAAATCCAAAACTATCTATCCAGTCAAACTATCAAACAAACGTGAGGTTATACCAACATATTCTGAAGACACAGTATTGTCATTGTGAAGCCTTTCTGAGGAGGTTACTAGAAGATGTGCTCCACTACAAAGAAAGTAAACTTAAAAAGAAGAAATCATGCAGTTAAAGAAACAAAAGATCCTACTTACAGAAGAAGTGAAAAGAGTTCCCAGGATGATGGCTGTACACAAGGCCCAGAGAGAAATCATTCCAGATGAAAGCAGTTCTGAAGGCCTGGGAGAGATTCTTCAGCATGATGGTGGGTCATTGTAAGAATGCCTGGTGGGTCTGAATGTATGAAGAAGAGATTCAGACAACTGGCTGAGAGTTTAGGGCCAAATTGATTATTAGTATCTAGAAAGGCAAGTAAATAGGAAAAAAAAAAGAAAAAGAAAAAAAACCTCTTATTAGCCCAAAGGAAAACAAAAAGTTGTAGTACAGAAAAAAATAATCATATAATAATATTTGGTGAAGGAATAAATAGCATTTATAGTTAAGATACTATAAGTACACATAATGCTGTAAACTTACAATGTGATAATGTGATTGTGTTAGAAAAGCATACCACTATCAGTATTTTGGTTTAAAGTCTTATGTATTCATCAAAATCTACCATTGTCCTCTGTAGCACTGGCTCACAATCATTGTTTATAACTTAATTTCTAAAGGAAAATACATTCTATGACCTAAATAAGAGATTTACAATTACACTTTTGGAGCCAACACCATTATCCCACAAAAAAAATAGATATTCCTTTAAAAAATTATTAGCAATATTATTATGCTAAAGCTAAAAGCATTAGCAATAGAAGGATGAAACCTAGACTCAGAAATATATGTTTTGGGTTGGGGAATTCTTTGTTTCCTCTTTAACAGATTTTAATAAGGTGGTTTCTTTTTTATTTCTTCTCTTTTACTTTTCTGTAAATTTTAAATTTTAAATGCGTATTCAATAACCTCACATCTGTGTCAGCTAAGATTGGGTTCATTTAGGAATAACAGAAAATCTAAAATAATAGTAGCTTAAACTAACTAGAATTTTATTTTCCGCCAAAAATAAAATTTAAAGACAGGCAATTCAAGATTTGTAGTGTATTCCAAAGACACAGTATCTTCATGATGAGACCTGTCTTGGGAGGTTACTAGAAGTGTCAGAGATCCCTTTTCTTTATATCTTATTACTCCACCAATCACAACCATTGCATTTTCCACATGAGCCAAGATAGCTATAGGTAGCAGATATCATGTTCTCATTTCGGGCAGCAGGAAAGCCCTATCTAGGTGGCCATGACTAGACACTTTAAGATTACAACATTCTGCTTACATCCCACTGGTCTAGAATTACTCACATGGCCACCTTACTCCAAGAAAGATTGGGAAGTATTGTCTACTGTGGGCAGCCATTTGTCCAGCTAGAAATCATGGGTTCCATAACCACAGAAGCAGCAAAGAATGGGCCAACCAACACTCTTTGGTCCAATATCTTTTACTTAAAAATTTTCCCCCACTTACTGAAAGACCATCCTTTTCACAAACTAAATTTCCAAAACTAAATGGTCTGTTTCTGGATTCTATATTCCATTCTGTTGATGCATTTGTTGAATTTACACTAATTCTGCATTGTTTTATTTTTTGTTTTATTTATTTTTTTTTTTTTGAGACGGAGTCTTGCTCTGTCGCCCAGGCTGGAGTGCAGTGGCGCAATCTCGGCTCACCGCAAGCTCCACCTTCCGGGTTCACGCCATTCTCCTGCCTCAGCCTCTCCGAGTAGCTGGGACTACAGGCGCCCGCCACCACGCCCCGCTAATTTTTTTGTATTTTTAGTAGAGACGGGGTTTCACCGTGGTGTCGATCTCCTGACCTCGTGATCCGCCCGCCTCGGCCTCCCAAAGTGCTGGGATTACAAGCGTGAGCCACCGTGCCCGGCCTCTGCATTGTTTTATTTACCACAAATTTAAAGTATACTTTTGTGATATTGTGACATGGGAAATATCTATTTGGTCTATGTCCCCGGTTCCTGGCACATAACTCCTAAAACTCTTCTAATTTCCTGAGCAATAGGGGTGCTAGGTGAATATTTTGTTCTAATAAGGTCGTTGACATGGAACTCCCAATCCCTTGAAATTTCCTGGGTGATAGTAGTGTCTCTTGTTTTAATGAGGCAACTCTTGGTGGGCATCTGTATGGAGGCTGGTAACCAGGAAGACTAAGCCATGATTTGAAGCCTGGAACTTTTGAGCCCACCCCACCATCCTCCTGGAAGAGGAGAAAAGCTGGACATTGAGTTAATGATTGATCACATCTTCTTGAAAAAGCTTCCATAAAAATCCCTGAACAATGGGTTTGGAGAGCAACTGGACTGCGGAACACACGGAGATGCCGAGCCCTGGAGAGGACGTGGAAACTCTGTACCCCTTCCCCCATATCTTGCCTTATGCATCTGGCTGTTCATCTGTATCTTTTATAATATCCTTTATAATAAACTGGCAAAAAAAGTAAAGTGCTTTCCTGAGTTCTGTGAGCCACTCTAGTAAATGATTAAATGATTTAACCTAAGGAGGGAGTCATGTGAATCCCAATTCATAGCCAGCTGGTCAGAAGTTCCCAGATTGCAGTTGGCCTCTGAAGGGGGGGCAATCCTGTGAGACTGAGCCCTTAACCTATAGGATGTGACTCTAACTCTAGGTAGATATTACCAGAACTGAACTGAATTATAGGCCTGGAACTTTTGAGCTCAGCCCACCATCCTTTTGAAAGAGGAGAGAAGCTGGAGATTGAGTTAATGATCGGTCATGCCTTCTTGAAAAAACCTCCATAAAAATCCCTGAACAATGAATTTGGAGACCTATGGACTGCTGAACACATGGAGAAGCTGAGAGGGGTAGCATCTCCTGGCGAAGTATGAAAGTTTCAGTCTTCAAATCATGGCTTAGTCTTTCTGGTTACCAGCCTCCATTCAGATGTCCACCAAAAGTTGCCTCATTAGAACAAGAGGCACTCCTATCACCCAGGAAATTTCTAGGGATTGGAAGCTCTGTGGCACCAGAGACACCCAGTTGATGTTTGTTGGAGAATTAATATGTGGGGAAAAATAAATCCTACCCATCTGGTGTCAGAAGTGAGGAACTGAGAATGAGTGGTGAGTAGGAGAGGGAAAAACAGTTCATGGGGCAAATCTTACTTTATTATTTCTTTTCAAAATTTCTTAGTTTTATGTATTTTTCCTTACTGATTAATTTTAAAACCAGTTTTTTTAAAAACAAAACAAAACAAACAAACAAAACAAAACTCCAAAGTACTTTGAATTTGCATTAACTAAATATTTGGGGGAAATTGACATTTTCACAATTTGGAGGTTATAATAATGTGGTTTACTGTTGATTTAGGTCTTATTTGTGCTCTTCAGTTAAGTTATAAGGTCTAATTTACTGTTCAGACATATAATTTCAAGGTCGATGACTTTCCTGCTTCAGTGTCTTTTCTAATCCATCATTATTCCATCAGTTCATTCACTCATTCGTTCTTTCATTCATTCGTTTTCCAAGATGACTTTTTCCAGTATGCTTAAAAGGCTAGAGAGATATCTAAGATAAGGTACTGCTTATCTTACAGTGACACATTTCATGAAATAAGATAACTGATGCCAAAGTCTTTTGAAAATTTGGAAAATTACCATGTAAATATCTTTTCCATTCTTATACTCAATTAGTCACTAAGTGAAAACGTGTAAGCTGAATCTCACAATGACTAATGTTTCTGCAGCCTGCTTAAATAAGCTGTAACTCATTTAAAAATCCAAAATGCTTGCTAAGTCATATATGACTCATACAGCAGAGTCCATTAGTCAGGAATGACTTATAGGGAAATATTCCTAATATTAGAAAAAGGTTAATTGTGTGAATAAAAATAAGATATAAGATCAAGTCTGCTTCTAGCTCTTGAAAATTTTCTTAAAATTGGAGGAGAAACTCCTTTCTCCAGATAAGAAAAAGCAAATAAAACCACTGATTTATAACAAAAGAAAGCATAAATAAGCTAGTCATTCAATATTAGCCAAGAGCTGAAGAATATAGTCTAACGTAAATACAGCAGCTCAGGAGACAATGACCTTGAAAACTAGCAGCCAGAAAAGAAAGAACAGACTAATATAAAAGTATGGACTGAGAGGCAGAGATGGGCAGATCACCTGAGGTCAAGAGTTCGAGACCAGCCTGGTCAACATGGCAAAACCCCGTCTTTACTAAAAATACAAAAATTAGCTGGGAGCTGTGGCACATGCCTGTAATCCCAGCTACTCGGGAGGCTGAGGCATGAGAATTGCTTGAATCCAGGAGGCGGAGGTTGCAGTGAGCCAAGATCACACCACTGCACTCCAGCCTGGGCAACAGAGTTAGACTCTGTCTCAAAAAAAAAAAAATATGGAAATGTAATTAAGCATTCACAATGCAGGTCTATGAGCTCTTGGTGTGCATGGCATTCTAGTTTCTATTTTGATTTTTTAGCTAATGGCTCAACAAATATTTTGGAACATATCATCTCTACAAGGCGCTAGTAGATGTTGAAGAAAGACAACATCTTATTTCACATCTGGCCTACAGGAATCTGCGTTTGGTAGGAGTAATGGAGCATTTATTTAGTATCTTAACCCAAAGTAGGATAATAACTACACTAGAAATGCAGATTTTTACTTTTTTTTTTTTTTTTGCTTTTTTAAAATAGAGGTGGGGTCTTGCTGTGTTGCCCGGGCTGGTCTCGAAATCTTGGCCTGAAGCAATCCTCCTGCCTCGCCTTCCTAAAGCACTGAGATTACAGGCATGAGCCACCACACCTGGCCAGAAGTATAGATTTTTAAAACAAGGTAGTAAAGGCTTTCAAAGGGGAACAAGTTAATGCAAAGTTCTTTGGAATAGTTAGCATTGGAATGCAGCCTGGAAGCAATTGAGACTTGTTCCTATAAAGTTGAAGACAAGGAAAAGGAGAAGTCAAAGCACTGAGCTTACTGTGCACAGAAAAACAAGGTGAATACTCAATTTAATGATGCATGAAGAAAGGAAGAGAAACAGGAGTCCTTTAGACCTTGATTTTCAAAGACCTGCTTACATGCCATAGGCTGCCCTCAAACTTTTGGTTGTTTTGTTGTTATTGACTTAAGTAAGATAATAAACTTAATCAGAACTGTGCTTTGGAATGATTCCTTAAGAAGCCACTCTGTAATGTAAATTGTGAGAGTAATAAGGCAGAGACTGGAGACTGGGGGCTAAATTAGGAAATGCTTGTAGCTGATGAGAAACATGGTTGGTAGAATTCTAAAAAGGCCCCTAAATTCCCAACCCTTGGTGTAAAAACACCTTCTCCTAGGTATTCAATCAAACAGTAATCTAGGTGTTGCTGTGAAAAGATTTGTGATGTGGTTATGGCCTCAAATCAGTTAAGGTTGAGAAACATTCTAAGAAAGTCTGATCTAATCACAAACCCTTTAATCTGAGTTTAGAGGTCAGCAACAGGGAAGCTGGAGAGATTCAAACTATGATTGCAATTCGACCTTATTATAGGATTGCAAACTCTCCCTCATTATAAGGGAGAGTTTTTCCACCACTGGCTTTGAAGATGGAGAGGACCACATGGCAAAGAATGCAGATGGCCTCTGGAAGCTGAAAGTGCCCTTGGCCAACAGCCAGCAAGGAAACAGGAACCAGAGTCTTACAATAAAAAGGGCTTAAAATAACACAAATTTATGATAGCACAGCTTCTGTAGACGAGATGTCCTAACAACGTGATTGAGTTCTGTGCTCGAGTTATCATAAGACTGAAATTAAGGTGTTGGGTAGGCTGAGGTCTTCTACAGAGACTGGGAACAATCCTCTTCTCAACGCATTCTGGTGGCATTTAGGGATAAGCTGGCTTTTCCAGGCCAGCTTCATAGAATATGAATACAGTTCCATTTCAGTTATTAGAGGCCTACCCAAAGATTTAGAAGAATGTTTGATTATTTGAAAGCATTTTAAAACTATTCATTCAACAAGGAAAAGTTGAAAAAGCATTCAGTACTTATCATGTAAATTATTAAGGTTGGTGCAGAAGTAATTAGCAAAAACCGCAAATACTTTTGCACCAAGCTAGTAATTAACTCATGAGGAGTGGTAAAAGTGAGTAAGCTTTTTAGTTAAGAGAACTGGATTTATAGAGTTATTCTATCTATGTACTTTTCAACTATTACGTTGATTTCTTTCATTCTTTCTTGGGTTATAATATGAAAGCAATTACTATATTAATTATTTCATAGGCTTGTTAGTAGGACCAAATTTATTAAAACATACAAAGGACTTCACAAACTGGAAAATATTTTACAGATTTTTAATTATAATTATTACTGGATCTAGTCATAGTTATTTGTCTGCAAACCATAAATTATCTCAGTGCATTCAAATTAACCCGGTTGTGAAGATTTAAAATTTTTTACTTTACTTCCAGTTTTAATAAACAGCGTACTGAAAATAGTGCCACAGGCACATCATAAAATTAACTACACAGTAAACAGTTGAGGCCAGGGGTGGTGGCTCACGCCTGTAATCCCAGCACTTTGGGAGGCCAACGTGGGTGGATCACCTGAGGTCAGAAGTTCCAGACCAGCCTGGCCAACATGGTGAAACCCTCTCTCTACTAAAAATACAAAAATTAGCTGGGCATGGTGGCGCACACCTGTAATCTCAGCTATTCAGGAGGCTGAGGCAAGAGAATCACTTGAACCCGTGGGGCGGAGGTTACGGTGAGCTGAGATGGTGCCACTTCACTCCAGCCTGGGCCACAGAGCCATTTAAAAAAAACAAAAACAAACAAACAAAAAAAACGAGTTCAGATGACCAACTGGTAAGTAAAATAATTGGTTTTTTACCGTAATAAATAAGAATTTGCCATTCAACCACTAACATCCAAAACTATTTGCAGTGCTATATTCTGAATATTTGTGTCCCTCCCACCCAAATTCATATGTGGAAATGTTAACCCCCAAGGTTAATGTAAGAGGTGGGTCCTTTGAGAGGCAATTAGGTTATCAGAGTGGAACCCTCACAAATGGGATTAGTGTCTTTATAAAAGAGACCCCAGAAAGATCCCTTCCCACTTCTACCATGTGAGGTTACTGTGAGAAAACCCTGTCTGTGAGGAAGCAGACCCTCACCAGACACCAAAGCTGCCAGTGTCTTGATCTGGGACTTCTCAAACTTCAGAACTGTGAGAAATACATTTCTGATATTTATTTGCCACCCAGTTTATGGTACTTTCTAATAGCAGCCTGAAAAGATTAAGACAAGAGGAAGGAAAAAAAGCAGATATTTGCTTTATAAATATCTGTGTGTGTGTGTGTGTGTGTGTGTGTGTGTGTGTGTGTGAGAGAGAGAGAGAGAGAGAGAAGGAGAGAGAGAGAGAGACAGAAACAGAGACAGAGTCTCACTCTGCCACCTAGGCTGGAGTGTAGTGGTGCAATTTCAGCTCACTGCCAACCTCTGCCTCCCACGTTCAAGTGATTCTTGTGCCTCAGCTTCAGGCAGCTGGGATTACAGGTGCCCGCCACCACGCCAAGCTAATTTTTTGTGTTTTTAGTAGAGACAGGGTCTTCCTGTGTTGGCCAAGCTGGTCTCGAATTTCTAGCCTCAAGTGAACCACCCACCTCGGCCTCCCAAAGTGCTAGGATTACAGATATGAGCCACCACACTCAGCCTAAATATCTTAAATATGAATGTCAAAATAAAACTAACAGCAATCTAATGATCTTGACTACTTTGATTTACATGGAGACTAATAATTTTTTAAATGAGGTTTCAATGACATATACTGTATAGTCTTTTTAAACCTGAGACTGATTTACTGTTTCAATATATCAGAGAACATTTAAAGAAAATTGCGTCATTGCCTCAGGATTTTCCAATGTATAAAGAAATAATTTCTTGTAATGACCTTGTAGATGTGGCACTTAAGAGTAACAAATAGACAAAAAATTTTAAAACAAGAAATGGTTGAGACAGAAATGATCTTCCTGGAAAATAAATGCAATTAGAAAGAAGAGTATTGTTACATAAAGTGAATTACACGAAGGATGTTTCTAGGCAAACAGTAGGTGGCAACATCTACACAGACTTGTTTTAGAAATGCTTGTATAACATCAAAACAAAACTTACAAGCTAATGATTCATGAAATTGGGGGTTTTCCAAAACTCACATATTGGTAGAGATATTTATGCACAAATCCATTGTTTTGTATTCTTTCTATTTTGGAATGTCATGCTTATGCCTTATCACAAGGACTCCACTAAGATCAATAATCTTAAAAATGTTTTATTTGGCCAGGTGCAGTGGCTCACGCCTAGAATCCCAGCACTTTGGGAGGCTGAGGCAGGATTGCTTGAACCCAGAAGTTCGGGACCAGCTCTGGCAATATAGAGAGTCTCCATCTCTACAAAAAATACAAAAATTCACCAGGTGTGGTGGTGCATGCCTGTGGTCCCAGCTACTTAAGAGGCTGAGGCAGGAAGATTGCTTGAACCTGGGACATCAAGGCTTCAGTGGGCCATGATCACACCACCGCACTCCAGCCTGGGCGATAGAAGCAAGACCCTGTCTCTCTCTCTCTTTCTTCCTCTCTCTCTCTGTCTCTCTCACACACACACACACACACACACACACACACACACACAGAAACACAGTTTGATTTGTGGGTTATGTTAGAGACTGTTCATCTGTCTCGCAAACAAAGGGATAGAATTTTGTTCCCCTCACATTGGTTGGCCAGATTAGGTGGTTGAATTAGATAAGAGTAAGGATTAAGGGAACCATGCAAACAGTTGGATTTTTTATTTTTAATGCCACAATATGACCTCAATTACTGGAGTTCACAGAAGTTGCAGAAGACACATCCGGTGGTCAAGAAAAGGGGAAGCTGCCTCAAGTTTCCTTCTCTCTTGTGAGCACAACAACCTCCATCTGTCTTTCTCTGTAATGCTGAAGACAGACACATGACCCTGGTTCTCACAGATGAACTTTCAAATCTAAAAAGCCATTTTAGGAAATAATTGGAAAAGTCTCTGTAGCCTTTGAGCTCGGGGATATTTTTGTTTTCCAGAATGATGAGATTGGTTATTGAATGTTTTAATGGTTGGAAACCAGAGAGTAGCTTTAGAGGCAAACAGAGGTGCTGCTTTTTAACAGCAGAGGTCAGTAACACCAAAGCGGAAGGAAATTGAGCAGTCTGGCCAGAAATTGCAGATTTCTGCTGCAGGCCCAACAGGCAAGAGGCAATAGGCAACATCCTGAGACACACAGGACAACCTGATCCTTAGTACCCAACAGGGTCTCCTGTGCAGAAAATGTTCCCACCCCTGGCAACAGTGCCTTCCTGGATATGCTCACAGATGTTTAAGACTCTCCCTACCACAGAAATAGTTTCTATCGCAGAGTATTTTGTAGGGAACCATAACAGAACATAAAGTGAAGTTTTCTACTATACTCATAATTATTGAAATTTTTCCTACTTCATTAATACCTGGACTTAGATTTCTCTTTTAGAAAGAAGCAGTTTGTAGCAAAAAAAAAAAAAAAGAAAAAAGAACTTTTTTCACAGAAATAGAAAAAACAATCTCAAAATTTGCATGAAACCAAAAAAGAGCCTGAATAGCCAAAGCAATCCTCAGCAAAAATAACAAAGCTGCAGACATCACACCACCTGACTTCAAAATATATTACAAGGTTATAGTAACCAAAGCATCATTGCAGTGATACAAAAACTGACACATAGACCAATGAAATAGAATAGAGAACCTGGAAATAAGTCTACATGTTTAAAGGCAACTGATTTTTTTTATAAAGTTGCCAAGAATATACATTGGGAAAAGGGACACCGTCTTCAATAAATGGTGCTAAGAATACTGGATATTTATACACAGAAGAATGAAACTAGACCCCTATCTCTCACTACGTATAAAAATCAACTCAAAATGGATTAGACTTAAACATAAGACCTCAAACTATAAAACTACTAGGAAAAAAACCTAGGGAAAACACTTTAGGGCATTGGTCGGGCAAAGACTTCATGGCTAAGACCTCAAAAGTACAGGCAACAAAAATAAAAATAGACAACGGTACCATATTAAACTAAAAAGCTTCTGCACAACAAAGAAAACCATCAATCACATGAAAACACAGCCTGCTGAATGGGAGAAAATAATTGCAAACTGCTTGTCTGACAAGGGACTGATATCCAAAATACACAAGGAACTCAAACAGCAAAAAAATAAATAAATAATCCCTTTAAAAAGTGGGCAAGAGGTCTGAATAACATTTCTTGGAAGAAGACATACAAATGGCCAGCAAATATATGAAAAAATGTTCAACATCACTAATCATCAGGGAAATGTAAATTAAAACCAAAATGAGATACCATCTTACCCCAGTTAGAATAGCTATTATTAAAAAGACAAAAACATAACAGATGCTGGTGAGGATGCAAAGAAAAGGTAACTCTTGTACATTGTTGATGGGGATGTAAATTAGTACAGCCACTATGGAAGCAGTATGGCAATTTCTCAAAAAACTAAAAATACAACTACCCTATGATCTATCACTACTGGGCAATTATCCAAAGGAAAGGAATCAGTATGTTGAAGAGACATCTGCACCCGCATATTTATTCCAGCACTGTTCACAACAGCAAAGACAGAGAATCAACCTGTGTTCATCAACAGATGATTAAAGAAAATATAATACATATACACAATGGAATACTATTTAGCCGTAAAAAAGAATGAGATAATACCATTTGCAGCAACATTGATGGAAGTGGAGATCATTATGTTAAGTGAAATAATCCAGACCCAGAAAAACAAATATTGCATGTTCTCACTCATATCTGGGAGGAAAAAAAAACCTGACCTCTTGGATGTACAGAGTAAAATGACAATTACTAAAGACTAAGAAGGGTGTGGGTGTGGGTGTGGGTGTAGGGGAGGAAAAAGAAAGAATAGTTTCTAATGTTCCATAGCAAAGAAGTGTGACTACAGTTAACAACAATGTATTGTATAGTTCAAAATAGCCACACAGAGGACTTGAAATGTTCCCAACACATAAAAATGATAAATGCAAAAGATGATGTGTATCCTAAATACCCTGACTTAATCATTACACATTCTATGCATATAACAAAATATCACATGTACCCTACAAATACATACAAATATTATGTATCAATTTAAAAAAAGAATGAAAAATAAAATATTTATCCCTACATTCTTTTGGCAAATATGTATTGAGTGCTGGGCACTGTTCTAAGTACTTAAGGCACAAAAGTGAAGAAAATGTACTATGTCTCTTTCCTCATGGTAATTAGTCTAGTAGGGGCAGGCAGAAATTGAACAACAAAAATAGTACATCATATGCCAGGTGGTGTATTCATTTCTTAGGGCTGTCATAACCAAGTACTGTAAACTGGGTAACTTAAAACAACAGAAATTCATTGTGTCATTAATTCTTATGGCTGGAAGTTCAAAGTGTCCACAGAGCCATGCTGTCTCTGAAACCTGGAGGAAAATCTTCCTGGCCTTTCTCTTGCTTCTAGTCATTTGCTGGCAATCTTTGGCATTCCTTGGCTTGTAGATGCATCACTCCAATACTCTGTCTTTTTGTTTTGTTTTGTTTTGTTTTGTTTTGTTTTGTTTTGTTTTGTTTTGTTTTGAGACGGAGTTTCACTCTTGTTGCCCAGGCTGTTGTGCAATGGTGCAATCTCGGCTCACCGCAAACTCTGTCTCCCAGGTACAAGCAATTCTCCTGTCTCAGCCTTCCAAGTAGCTTGGATTACAACATGTGCCACCATGCCTGGCTAATATTTTTTGTATTTAGTGGAGACAGGGTTTCACCATGTTAGTCATGCTGGTTGTGAACTCCTGACCGTAAGTGACCCACCCACCTTGACCTCCCAAAGTGCTGGTATTACAGGTGTGAGCCACTGCACCTCGCCAATACTCTGTCTTCACATGGTGTTATTCCTGTATCTGTTCACATATTCTTCCTTCTATGCACATCTGTATATGTGTCCAAATTTCCCCTTTTTATAAGGACACCAGTTATATTGGACTAGGGCCCACCCTAATAATCTCATCTTGACTACAAATAAGATCACATCCTGAGATCCTGAAGGTTAGGACTTCAAGTTATCGTTTTGGGGAAAAACAATTCAACTCACAGTCCACATTTAAAAGAATAATAATAAAGCAGGCCAGGCGCAGTGGCTCATGCCTATAATCCCAGCACTTTGGGAGGCTAAGGCGGGAAGATCACCTGAAGTCAGGAGTTCGAGACCAGCCTGACCAACATGATGAAACCCCATCTCTACTAAAAAAAATGCAAAAATTAGCTGGGTTTGGTGGCTCGTGCCTGTGATCCCAGCTACTCAGGAGGTTGAGGCGGGAGAATCGCTTGAACCTGAGAGGCAGAGGTTGCAGTGAGCTGAGATCACGCCACTACACCCGACCCTGGGCGACAAGAGCAAAACTCTGTCTCAAAAAATTAAAAAGCAATAAAAATAAAAATAAAGCAGAGTAAAAGAAATAAAAGTAACAGTCAAGAGATGAGGCATGTTTAGATAAGGTAGTCAAAGACGTGACATTTGGATAGAGAAGGTTAGATTTGAACAGACACTGAGGAATTGTGCCATGCATATACCTAGGAGAAGAGATATCTTCTCCTGCAAATATGAGATGTTAAGTGCCAAAACTGCAACATGACCAATTGTCTTCCAATCTTTAAAATATCTTTATGGTTACAAAGAAAGTTAAGTTAAAATTACAACCCCCAATTTTTTTTTATACTTTAAGTTTTAGGGTACATGTGCACAACGTGCAGATTTGTTACATATATATACATGTGCCATGTTGGTGTGCTGCACCCATTAACTCGTCATTTAACATTAGGTATGTCTCCTAATGCTATCCCTCCCCACTTTCCCGGTGTGTGATGTTCCCCTTCCTGTGTCCATGTGTTCTCATTGTTCAATTCCCACCTATGAGTGAGAACATGCGGTGTTTGGTTTTTTTGTCCTTGCGATAGTTTGCTGAGAATGATGGTTTCAAGCTTCATCCATATCCCTGCAAAGGACATGAACTCATCATTTTTTATGGCTGTGTAGTATTCCATGGTGTATATATGCCACATTTTCTTAATCCAGTCTATCACTGTTGGACCTTTGGGTTGGTTCCAAGTCTTTCCTGTTGTAAATAGTTCCACAGTAAACAGACATGTGCATGTGTCTTTACAGCAGCACGATTTATAATCCTTTGGGTATATACCCAGTAATGGGATGGCTGGGTCGAATGGTATTTCTAGTTCTAGATCCCTGAGGAATCGCCACACTGACTTCCACAATGTACAAACTAGTTTATAGTCCCACCAACAGTGTGAAAGTGTTCCTATTTCTCCACATCCTCTCCAACACCTGTTGTTTCCTGACTTTTTAATGATCGCCATTCTAACTGGTGTCACACGGTATCTCATTGCGGTTTTTATTTGCATTTCTCTGGTGGCCAGTGATGATGAGCATTTTTTCATGTGTCTTTTGGCTGCATAAATGTCTTCTTTTGAGAAGTGTCTATTCATATCCTTCGCCCACTTGTTGATGGGGCTGTTTGTTTTTTTCTTGTAAATTTGTTTGAGTTCATTGTAGATTCTAGATATTAGCCCTTTGTCAGATGAGTAGATTGCAAAAATTTTCTCCCATTCTGTAGGTTGCCTGTTCACTCTGATGGTAGTTTCTTTTGCTGTGCAGAAGCTCTTTAGTTTAATAAGATCCCATTTGCCAATTTTGGCTGTTGTTACCATTGCTTTTGGTGTTTTAGACATGAAGTCCTTGCCCATGCCTATGTCCTGAATGGTATTGCCTAGATTTTCTTCTAGGGTTTTTATGGTTTTAGGTCTAACATTTAAGTCTTTAATCCATTTTGAATTAATTTTTGTATAAGGTGTAAGGAAGGGATCCAGTTTCAGCTTTCTACATATGGCTAGCCAGTTCTCCCAGCACCATTTATTAAATAGGGAATCCTTTCCCCATTTCTTGTTTTTGTCAGGTTTGTCAAAGATCAGATAGTTGTAGATATGCGGCATTATTTCTGAGGGCTCTGTTCTGTTCCATTTGTCTATATCTCTGTTTTGCTGCCAGCACCATGCTGTTTTGGTTACTGTAGCCTTGTAGTATAGTTTGAAGTCAGGTAGCGTGATGCCTCCAGCTTTGTTCTTTTGGCTTAGGATTGACTTGGTGATGCAGGCTCTTTTTTGGTTCCATATGAACTTTAAAGTAGTTTTTTCCAATTCTGTGA
This sequence comes from Symphalangus syndactylus, assembly GCF_028878055.3. Classification (NCBI taxonomy): domain Eukaryota; kingdom Metazoa; phylum Chordata; class Mammalia; order Primates; family Hylobatidae; genus Symphalangus; species Symphalangus syndactylus. Next base: position 59,463,583 of record NC_072424.2, on the reverse strand, counting down.
AGAAAGTCATTGGTAGCTTGATGGGGATGGCATTGAATCTATAAATTATCTTGGGCAGTATGCCCATTTTCACAATATTGATTCTTCCTACCCATGAGCATGGAATGTTCTTCCATTTGTTTGTATCCTCTTTTATTTCATTGAGCAGTGGTTTGTAGTTCTCCTTGAAGAGGTCTTTCACATCCCTTGTAAGTTGGATTCCTAGGTATTTTATTCTCTTTGAAGCAATTGTGAATGGGAGTTCACTCATGATTTGGCTCTCTGTTTGTCTGTTATTGGTGTATAGGAATGCTTGCGATTTTTGTACATTGATTTTGTATCCTGAGACTTTGCTGAAGTTGCTTGTCAGCTTAAAGAGATTTTGGGCTGAGACAATGGGGTTTTCTAGATATACAATCATGTCATCTGCAAACAGGGACAATTTGACTTCCTCTTTTCCTAATTGAATATCCTTTATTTTTTTCACCTGCCTGAGTGCCCTGGCCAGAACTTCCCACACTATGTTGAATAGGAGTGGTGAGAGAGGGCATCCCTGTCTTGTGCCAGTTTTCAAGGGAATGCTTCCAGTTTTTGCCCATTCAGTATGATATTGGCTGTGCATCTGTCATGAATAGCTCTTATTATTTTGAGATATGTCCCATCAATACCTAATTTATTGAGAGTTTTTAGCATGAAGGGCTGTTGAATTTTGTCAAAGGCCTTTTCTGCATCTATTGAGATAATCATGTGGTTTTTGTCATTGGTTCTGTTTATATGCTGGATTACATTTATTGATTTGCTTATGTTGAACCAGCCTTGCATCCCAGGGATGAAGCCCACTTGATCATGGTGGATAAGCTTTTTGATGTGCTGCTGGATTCGGTTTGCTAATATTTTATTGAGGATTTTTGCATTGATGTTCATCAGGGATATTGGTCTAAAATTCTCTTTTTATGTTGTGTCTCTGCCAGGCTTTGATATCAGGATGATGCTGGCCTCATAAAATGAGTTATGGAGGATTCCGTCTTTTTCTATTGATTGGAATAGTTTCAGAGGAATGGTACCAGCTCCTCCTTGTACCTCTGGTAGAATTCAGCTGTGAATCCATCTGGTTCTGGACTTTTTTTGGTTGGTAAGATATTAATTATTGCCTCAATTTCAGAGCCTGTTATTGGTCTATTCAGAGATTCAACTTCTTGCTGGTTTAGTCTTGGGAGAGTGTATGTGTCAAGGAATTTATCCCTTTCTTCCAGATTTTCTAGTTTATTTGCATAGAGGTTTTTATAGTATTCTCTGATGGTAGTTTGTATTTCTGTGGGATCAATGGTGATATCCCCTCTATCATTTTTTATTTTGTCTATTTGATTCTTCTCTCTTTTCTTCCTTATTAGTCTTGCTAGCGGTCTATCAATTTTGTTGATCTTTTCAAAAACCCAGCTCCTGGATTCACTGATTTTTTGAAGGGTTTTTTATGTCTCTATTTCCTTCAGTTCTGCTCTGATCTGGCCTGGTGGTGACAAAATCTCTCAGCATTTGCTTCTCTGTAAAGTATGTTATTTCTCCTTCACCTATGAAGCTTACTTTGGCTGGATATGAAATTCTGGGTTGAAAATTCTTTTCTTTAAGAATGTTGAATATGGGGCCCCACTCACTTCTGCCTGTAGAGTTTCTGCCGAGAGATCAGCTGTTAGTCTGATGGGCTTCCCTTTGTGGGTAACCCGACCTTTCTCTCTGGCTGCCCTTAACATTTTTTCCTTCATTTCAACTTTGGTGAATCTGACAATTATGTGTCTTAGAGTTGCTCTTCTCAAGGAGTATCTTTGTGGCATTTTCTGCATTTCCTGAATTTGAATGTTGGCCCACCTTGCTAGATTGGGACAGTTCTCCTGGATGATATCCTGCAGAGTGTTTTTCAACTTGGTTCCATTCTGCCCGTCACTTTCAGGTACACCAATCAGACGTAGATTTGGTTTTTTCACATAATCCCATATTTCCTGGAGGCTTTGTTTGTTTACTTTTATCCTTTTTTCTCTAAACTTCTCTTCTTGCTTCATTTCATTCAGTTGATCTTCCATGCTGATACCCTTTCTTCCAGCTGATCGAATCAGCTACTGAGCCTTGTGCATTCATCATGTAGTTCTCATGTCATGGTTTTCAGCTCCATCAGGTCTTTTAAGGACTTCTCTGCATTGGTTATTCTAGTTAGCCATTTGTCTAATCTTTTTTCAAGGTTAACTTCTTTGCCATGGGTTCAAACTTCCTCCTTTAGCTCTGAGTAGTTTGATCGTCTGAAGACTTCTTCTCTCAACTCGTCAAAGTCATTCTCCATCCAGCTTTGTTCTATTGCTGGTGAGGAGCTGTGTTCCTTTGGAGGAGGAGAGGGGCTCTGATTTTCAGAATTTTCAGTTGTTCTGCTCTGTTTTTTTCCCCATCTTTGTGGTTTTGTCTACCTTTGGTCTTTGATGATGGTGATGTACAGATGGGGTTTTGGTGTGGATGTCCTTTCTGTTTGTTAGTTTTCCTTCTAACAGTCAGGACCCTCAGCTGCAGGTCTGTTGGAGTTTGCCAGATTTCCACTCCAGACCGTTTGCCTGGGTATCAGCAGCAGAGGCTGCAGAACAGCGGATATTAGTGAACAGCAAATGTTGCTGCCTGATCGTTCCTCTGGAAGTTTTGTCTCAGAGGAGTACCCGGCCATGTGAGGTGTCACTCTGCCCCTACTGGGGGGTGCCTCCCAGTTAGGCTACTTGGGGGTCAGGGACCCACTTGAGAAGGCAGTCTGTCCGTTCTCAGATTGATCTCAAGCTGCGTGCTGGGAGAACCATTACTCTCTTCAAAGCTGTCAGACAGGGACAAATAAGTCTGCAGAGGTTTCTGCTGCCTTTTGTTTGGCTATGCCCTGCACCCAGAGGTGGAGTCTACAGATGTAGGCAGGCCTCCTTGAGCCGCGGTGGGTTCCACCCAGTACAAGCTTCCCAGCCACTTTGTTTACCTACTCAAGCCTCGGCAATTGCGGGCACCCCTCCCTCAGCCTCACTGCCACCTTGCAGTTTGATCTCAGACTGCTGTGCTAGCAATGAGCGAGGCTCTGTGGGTGTAGGACCCTCAAAGCCAGGCATGGGATATAATCTCCTGGTGTGCCATTTGCTAAGACCATCAGAAAAGCGCAGTATTAGGGTGGAAGTGACCCAAAATTCCAGGTGCCATCTATCACCCCTTTCCTTGGCTAGGAAAGGGAATTCCATGACCCCTTAAGCTTCCCGGGTGAGGCAATGCCTCGCCCTGCTTCAACTCAGGCTTGGTGCACTGCACCTACTGTCCTGCACCAACTGTCTGACAATCCCCAGTGAGATGCACGTGGTACCTCAGTTGGAAATGCAGAAATCATTCATCTCCTGCATCACTCATGCTGGGAGCTGTAGACTGGAGCTGTTCCTATTCGACCATCTTGGAACGTGTCTTAAAATAAGAAGAGCTATTTATGACAAACCCACAGCCAATATCCTACTGAATGGGCAAAAACTGGAAGCATTCCCTTTGAAAACTGGCACAAGACAGGGATGCCCTCTGTCACCACTCCTACTCAACATAGTGTTGGAAGTTCTGGCCAGGGCACTCAAGCAGGAGAAAGAAATAAAGGGTATTCAATTAGGAAAAGAGGAAGTCAAATTGTCCCTGTTTGCAGATGACATGATTGTATATTTAGAAAACCCCACCATCTCAGCCCAAAATCTCCTTAAGCTGATAAGCAACTTCAGCAAAGTCTCAGGATGCAAAATCAGTGTGCAAAAATCACAAGCATTCTTATACACCAATAACAGACAGAGAGCCAAATCATGAGTGAACTCCCATTCACAATTGCTTCAAAGAGAATAAAATACCTAGAAATCCAACTTACAAGGGATGTGAAGGACCTCTTCAAGGAGAACTACAAACCACTGCTCAACGAAATAAAAGAGGACAGCAACAAATGGAAGAACATTCCGTGCTCATGGATATGAAGAATCAATATCTTGAAAATGGCCATACTGCCCAAGATAATTTATAGATTCAATGCCATCCCCATCAAGCTACCAATGACTTTCTTCACAGAATTGGAAAAAACTACTTTAAAGCTCATATGGAACCAAAAAAGGGCCCACATTGCCAAGACAATCCTAAGCCAAAAGAACAAAGCTGGAGGCATTATGCTACCTGACTTCAAACTATACTACAAGGCTACAGTAACCAAAACAGCATGGTACTGCTACCAAAACAGAGATATAGACCAATGGAACAGAATAGAGCCCTCGGAAATAATACCACACATCTACAACCATCTGATCTTTGACAAACCTGACAAAAACAAGAAATGGGGAAAGGATTCCCTATTTAATAAATGGTGCTGGGAGAACTGGCTAGCCATATGTAGAAAGCTGAAACTGGATCCCTTCCTTACACCTTATACAAAAATTAATTCAAAATGGATTAAAGACTTAAATGTTAGACGTAAAACCATAAAAACCCTAGAAGAAAACCTAGGCAGTACTATTCAGGAAATACGCATGGGCAAGGACTTCATGTCTAAAACACCAAAAGCAATGGCAACAACAGCCAAAATTGACAAATAGGATCTAATTAAACTGAAGAGCTTCTGCACAGCAAAAGAAACTACCATCAGAGTGAACAGGCAACCTACAGAATGGGAGAAAATTTTTACAATCTACCCATCTGACAAAGGGCTAATATCCAGAATCTACAAAGAACTTAAACAAATTTACAAGAAAAAATCAAACAACCCCATCAAAAAGTGGGCAAAGGATATGAACAGACACTTTCCAAAAGAAGGCATTTATGCAGCCAACAGACACACGAAAAAATGCTCATCATCACTGGCCATCAGAGAAATGCAAATCAAAACCACAATGAGATACCATCTCACACCAGTAAGAATGGTGATTATTAAAAAGTCAGGAAACAACAGGTGCTGGAGAGGATGTGGAGAAATAGGAATGCTTTTACACTGTTGGTGGGACTGTAAACTAGTTCAACCATTGTGGAAGACAGTGTGGCAATTCCTCAAGGATCTAGAACTAGAAATACCATTTGACCCAGCCATCCCATTACTGCGCATATACCCAAAAGATTATAAATCATGCTGTTATAAAGACACATGCACATGTATGTTTATTGTGGCACTATTCACAATAGCAAAGACTTGGAACCAACCCAAATGTCCATCAGTGATAGACTGGATTAAGAAAATGCGTCACATATACACCATGGAATACTATGCAGCCATAAAAAAGTATGATTTTGTGTCCTTTGTAGGGACATGGATGAAGCTGGAAACCATCATTCTGAGCAAACTATAGCAAGAACAGAAAACCAAACACTGCATGTTCTCACTCGCAGGTGGGAAGTGAACAATGAGAGCACTTGGACACAGGGTGGGGAACATCACCCACCAGGGCGTGTCATGGGGTGGGGGAAGGGGGGGAGGGATAGCATTAGGAGATATACCTAATGTAAATGACGAGTTAAGGGGTGCAGCACACCAACATGGCACATGTATATATATGTAACAATCTTGCACATTGTGCACATGTACCCGAGAACTTAAAGTATAAAAAAATAAAAATAAAAAAAGAAACCAGAAAAAAAGAAAAAAAAAAGAGGGAGCAACTCTGAATTTGACTTTTCGTGGTTTTTTCCTGACTGGTTTTGAAGTTAAAGACGCCTGCTCAGAGACTAAAGTGCATCTTACAACAACCAGGAATCATGGCATTTCCTAGGGACCCTTAAAGGCTAGCTGGTCCAAGTACTCCTCTGATGGTGAATCTCTTACAGCACCCTCCTTACAGCTTTATAAAATTCCCCTCAGCACCTTTAGCAGCAGAAACTCAAAATCCCTGACCTCACCGTCAATGGGAACTTTCTCACTGTTGTCCCCTCCGTTCCAGAAATACAGTCCTGCTGGGATTCCCAGAGAATGCCAGGTTCTGACTCCTTCTCAGCTCACCACTTCCCCTCCTTCAAGCCTCTATTAAAATGTCACCTTTTCAGTAATTGTTTCCCGGTAACACTGTTTAAAATTAACGCTCCTCCCCCAACTCCACACACACAGCATGTTGCCACTGCAGTGTTCTTACTTCCCTCGTCTGCATTCTTTTTCTTCAAAACATCTATCAACCTCTAATTTTTAAATTTCATTTATTTTATTTATTGTCTGTTTCCTCCTACCAGAATGTAAACTTAATTAAGACAAAGATTTTTATCTTGTTTTGTTTACTGTTAGGTCCTCTGGAGTAAGAAGGAAGCCTGGCACAGAGTCACTGCAAAATACATATTTGCATACAGAATGGATATTTAAACACATACTCCATCAGTATTCCTCTATTTCTGCTAAAGAGAAGTTGACCAAAAACCATCAACTTGTTCCAGGTGGGCCACATCTAAATATTAACACTATGATGACTACCTTCAATTACAGTTGCGGGAAATCCAGAGACTTTCCTTCACATTGGTGCTGCTCATGTTTGTCTCTATCAAGGTCTAGGGTATGTCTTTAAATCTGAACAAGGAAGGGAACATCAGTTTAAATGTGCTGTTTTATGATGATTTAGCTTCATACACAGATAAAAGTTAGAGCACCTGACCAGAGAATTCCTACAATAATACCACCAAACATCCATCCAGCATGATCTGTAGGCAGAGTCTTAAGTCATGTGACTTGCAATATGTATACTTGCTACTTTTTGAAGAGTAAATAGATGTCCATTATGACTAATAAATATACCAGGAGAAATATTTCTACATTGGCTTGAACACATTCATATGCAGGTGTAATTGAAGGTATTGAATATTAGGTGGCAACAATGCTAGGTCACTTGAAATTTATTCTGATACAGAAAGGCTCCTGTTGTAAAATAAAGTAGTTCATGTCAGGTTATTCAGTGTGACAGGCAAAGTGGTAGTTCGCCACTGTGTTTACAAATGAGAATCACCTGGGAAAATATGGAAGCACTGATGCCCAGTCTTCACCCTAGAGGTTCTGCTTTGATTGTTGAACGATGGGGCCTATCAGTTTCTCAAGCTCCCCGTGCAGGTAGGTGGAGAGTCAACGCAATAAGAAAATGAATATTCTCTAGGAAGTGACAGAGAGAACTGTTAGACTTATATATTGAGTTTACAGAATTCTTTCCAGAAGCACCCTGTCTTAATAGGAATAGAATACTCAAAGCATTTAAGAAAAATAAGGCCAGGTGAGGTGGCTCACGCCTATAATCCTAGCACTTTGGGAGGCCAAGGTGGGTGGATTGCCTGAGCTCAGGAGTTGAGACTAGCCTGGGCAGCTTGGTGAAACCCCATCTCTACTAAAATACAAAAAATTCGCTGGGTGTGGCACATGCCCGTTGCCTCCCAGCTACCCGGGAGGCTAAGGCACGAGAACTGCTTGAACTCAGGAGGCGGAGGTTGCAGTTAGCCAAGATCAGGCCACTGCACTCCAGCCTGGGTGACAGAGTGAGACTGTGTATCCAAAAAAGAAGAAGGAGAAGGAGAAGAAGAAGAAACAAAAGTCACATTTCTCTTCCAGGCATTTGCAACATGGAGATTTACAGACATTAGAATTTTGATAATAGAAATGCAATAATTTCAGCTTATTGTAAAGACTTTTGAACTATTCATGCCAGATAACATCCCCCTCAAGTAAGAAGTCACATTGCAAAGTCAGAGCCCTGAGGTAGATCCCAGAACAGAGTAACTGACAAGATGTGCTGGCATGGTATCCCAGGTACAGGTATAGAAGCTAAATCAACCTAGGTAGAATTTCTTTTTTTTTTTTTTTTTTTTTTTTTTTTTGAGACAGAGTCTTGCTGTCGCCCAGGCTGGAGTGCAGTGGCGCGATCTCGGCTCACTGCAAGCTCCGCCTCCCGGGTTCACGCCATTCTCCTGCCTCAGCCTCCCGAGTAGCTGGGACTACAGGCGCCCGCCACTGCACCCAGCTAATTTTTTGTATTTTTAGTAGAGACGGGGTTTCACCGTGGTCTCGATCTCCTGACCTCACAATCCACCCGTCTCGGCCTCCCAAAGTGCTGGGATTACAGGCGTGAGCCACCGCGCCCAGCCAACCTAGGTAGAATTTCTAATTCTGTGACTTAGTAGGTGTGAACACTCATAGTTTAACTTCTTTATCTATAAAATAAGAATCCCAAAACCTACTCAGAAGGACTTATAAGCAGAGCTGTACAACCAGGGCAGTTACACGGTCATGCAGATTCCCACACTCACGTAAGCCTATGTTTAGGGTTTAATGCCCAGAGGCCACTACCTTGAAATTCTTAATTTTCTTTGACTTTGAATTTTGTAAGTGAAGTCCTGTGAGGCATGGAGCAGGCACTGGAGGCTTGGAGACTTGGCTCACATGGGTCCTGCCTACGCGTCTATCCAGGATGAGATCTCAAAGATGCTCTCCTCACCCAGCAATCACTGGTGTCCTCCACCCCCCAGCTGAGGACTGGGCAGGGGCACAGAAAGGGGCAGGGCCAGATGTAAGCACTCTGCTTGCCAAGTATCAGGGCAGGGGTCTGGGTTCCTGTCAGGGTTTGCACTCATCGTGCAAGTAGCCCCATGCCAAGAAAGCACAATATTAAATAACAAAATTTTGTAAATACCATGACTGGTAGAGAAAAAAACATTAGAAATAGGAAAAAGCATTTTTCCTGCTTTTTGAACAAGAGGCCTGTGTTTTCACTTCGCACCGGGCCCTGAAAATTACATAGCTGGCCCTGCTTGTGAAATGTAGATTTTTATCATGCGCAATTTTTGCGTATACATCAAAAAGGAAACATAAGACAAACAGATTGGTTCTGTCAGAGTGGAAAGTCTAGCATCTAGCATATATTAATTTCTCAAAATGTTAGTTAGCTTTCATCTCTATCATTATGTCTTTCCCTTTCAGCAAAGCAAGTTGTAAAACTACTAATGAGCATTTACTGAAAACTAAACTGTTTCTATTCAGACGAATCTAAGTAGTTAAAAAACATCCTAGAACTTATCCTGGGTGCTCTTCTAATGCTTTCTGTTTTCTAGAATCTTTGGATCAGGACCAAGGTCAGTCCCTGCCATAGCAATTCAAGTCACAAAGCCCTGTCATATAAGAACCAACTTCTATCAACACTTTTATAAACAACCGAACCAAGAGATTTGCTCTGTAAACCACTGAAAACGGCATTTCCCTCTAGGGAGACATATTCAGAACAATTAGAAGTTTCCACTCTGACAATGACTTGAGATTTTGAACTATATTAAATCCTTTTTTTAGAAATAGATGGAACATAAATAAAAAATGAATGTAATCTCCGTTAGAGCCATCTGGTGTTGATATTTCTGCTGTACCTCTGGAGAACTCCTAAGAGCCAAAAGGAAAGGAAGTCATAATTCTGTTCACTGCAGCTGCTGAAGTTGTCACCAACTTTTTTTCTACATTTACCTATAAATGAGAACCAGCAGTCAAAATAACACATTTTCTTAGTATAAATAGTTATTAGTCAAATAGGGAATGATTTACGTTGTTATAACCCAATACTAATGACTTTTGATCCTTTAAAGTTCCTGGATTTAGACAATGTAATTTCTCAGGTGTGGGCTAATAATGGGAGAAAAATAGAGGCCCAGAGTAGTTTTGGTAAAGAACTACTTATTCCCAGTTCATATTTTAACTGCAGCAAACACATTTTTCCCTTAATCTTCCCTTTGCAGAGTAAATACAGTATTCTCAACTCATTTCATTTTTCACGAGAAAGGCTTTTACTCTCATCTATGCTTATTGTCACTGATGTCTGCAAAATTGCTTCCAATCTGGGTCTTCCTTGAGTTTGTTGACTTTAGAAATTATGTGTATTTGTCTCATGAAGGTAAATAGGCTATTTTGTGACTACAAAGTCTCTGCTTATGCTACTACTCTCGTTTCACTCATCATGCAAAAGAAATACAGTGAATAAAACAGACGCCTCTGGGGCTACTGTGTCCAGAAGACCCCAGGTGGGCTGCTTAGTCCTGGGCTGTTGACTATGTGGTAAAACAAATATAAAAATCTTCCCAGCTCCCTAAAACTAATACCCCATGAAGCACCAAGATGTGTGAAAGTGTTCAGTTAGGCTTCATTTCTTTGGTCAACCTGACCTAGGGCTCTGTACCCACAAAAATCCAAATATGCTGAGATAGAATACTGAGTGATGCTACTGTCTTTCCTAACTCACTTTAAATAAGTTGATCTGAATTTTTTTCTAAGAGCAGCTGTGTCCCTCTGTGTGGAGGAGTGGGTGGTAAGAGGGGGGGAAATAATGATTAGATGCCACCAACGGGATTTTCTAAATAGCAAAGAATTTATTCTACTTCATAGTTTTGACTAGGGCTCATCATGCTGATGATACATTGTAAATTATTTTCATCTGACTTTCTTTTAGAAAATATAAGAATGCAATTTAGAGGGAAATGAAAGCAAAGAATAAAATAGTAAGGACTAGATCAGCAAAGTCCTTATTCTATAATGTCAAATCTTCCATTGTATGGAATCTAAGACACCATAATTGTAAAACACGCTATAATGTACTAATAAAAAAGAAAAAAACAAACTATGACAAAAGGCTTTCCTAACACTGAGAATATTCATTTATACTTATTTTAAAAGTACTTTTGTACTTGATTATTGTAGATTTTTATTACACATCATTGTGTGCACATACCAAAAAAATAAGGTAAATAAATTGGTTATTTCTTTCTACAATTTTTTACATCCAAGTCTACCTTTTGGGCTCAGTCTCATGTTTTAATTTATTTCCACAAAATATCCTCTGTTGCATTAACTGCACTGGTGACACAGCATTTCATAAAATAATCTATCAAAGAACCAAAAGCCATTGGTGCTACTTGAGACTATGTAAAGCTGGCTGACATCCCTTTGACTCCCAATGCGCAGGTTGCAAACACATGTGACTCACCACCTCACTTACCTCTTCCACAGCCATTTTGTTCCTATGGTTTAGAAGAGTGCTCAAGTAAGAAATGATGAAAAGAGGCCGGGCGCGGTGGCTCACGCTTGTAATCCCAGCACTTTGGGAGGCCGAGGCGGGCGGATCACGAGGTCAGGAGATCGACACCACGGTGAAACCCCGTCTCTACTAAAAATACAAAAAATTAGCTGGGCGCAGTGGCGGGCGCCTGTAGTCCCAGCTACTCGGGAGGCTGAGGCAGGAGAATGGCGTGAACCCGGGAGGCGGAGCTTGCAGTGAGCCGAGATTGAGCCACTGCACTCCAGCCTGGGTGACAGAGCAAGACTCCGTCTCAAAAAAAGAAATGATGAAAAGAAAAAAGATATTTAAGTGAGCACAGAGTTTCTTCCTACATGATACATGTTGATTACCAAAGGAAAAACAGTAACTACAGTGTGGAGGAACCTGGTGACATCATGTTAACCCAGTAATCAAAGTTGACATCAGTGATAAGACAAAATGACATCATCAGGTAACTCCTAATGTGCTACACTGAAAATAGATATCTGTGATTTTCTTGACCCACTTCTCCTCCACCAAAGAAAGTATAACCTGAATCTAATCATGAAGAAACATTAGAACAAACTCAAATTAAGATACATTTACAAAATAACTGGCCTGTAATCTTAAAAAATGTTAGGTCATAAAAGAGAAGGAAAGATTGAAGAATTTTTCAGATTAAAGGAGACTAAAGAGACAAGACAATTGAATACAACATGTGACCCTGACAAGAATTATTTCTTTTGCTGAAAAAGGGCATCTGTGGGCGGGGAGTGGTGGCTCATGCCTGTAATTCCAGTACTCTGGGAGGCCAAGGCGGGCAGATCACTCAAGGTCAGAGGTTCGAGATCAGCCTGGCCAACATGGTGAAACCCAGTCTCTACCAAAAATACAAAAACAATTAGAAGGCTGAGGCACGAGAATGGCTTGAACCCAGGAGCTGGAGGTTGCAATGAGCCAAGATGGGGCCACTACCCTCCAGCCTGGGCAACAGACAGAGCGAGACTCTGTCTCGAAAAAGGCCAGGGTGGGGTAGGAGGGAGTGGCATCCATGGGACAATTGACAAAATTGGAATGTCTTTAGATAAGAATATTTCATCAATGCTAATGGACTAATTTTGATGTCTGTACTATGGTTATGTTAGGAAATGACCTTATTTTTTGAATATACACATTGAAGTATAGTATTATTTAGGCTAAAGGGCATTGTGTCTGCATGCCCGAAACTTACTCTCAAATTATTCAGAAAAAAACACCAATATATATTACCTAGATAGAGACAGAATGGTAAAACAAAATGTGGTAAAATGTTATCTTTGTGAAATCTGGGTCAAGCTTATAAAGAAATTATTTGCATCTTTTTTTCTGAAAGTATGCAATTATTTCAAAACAAAATGGTTTCAATAGAGTGCCATGATATTTTTCTGACATTTTCTTTGAAATAGTTGACATTCCTTCTGCAAATTTTGTTAACAGTGCTTCTAGGTTCCAAAAAGAAGGGTAATGCCACTACAGCACCTTTGCCATCTGACCAGCAACAATTTTAAGACGTCATTGATTCTAAGATGCATCTCAATTTCCAAGATGTTAAAATGAAAAAAATACATCGCTTAGGATCATAAACACATTTTAGTTGGAATAAACACATTTGAAGACCAGATTTGAACAAACAATGATTCTCCCATTTAGTATCCACATTAGTTTCCTACTGCCGCTGTAACAAATTAACACAAATGTAATGGCTTAAAACAAGACAAAAGTGTTGTCTTACGGTTTTGGAAGTCAGAAGTTCAAAATGGATCCACAAGGAGGGGCTGGAAAGTAAAATGGTTTTTCTTGTCTTCCCCCAGCTTCTAGAGGTTGCTTGCGTCCTTGGCATGAAGCCCCTCTCCAGTATTGTCTTCCACAGTATCCCTGATAACAAGACCTACACCTAGCTCAGGTATTACATGTGCTACTCCTGGGCATCTCAATCTCTTGCTTAAAGAAATATTGCTGTGCAAATACAGTCTTGTAATAAAAGGAAATTGTGACTGGAAAAGAGAAAAAAAAAGCTGCTGATAATAAACATGTTAGGAAAACCTGATCTTGGGAAGACAGTTTGACGTTTTGACACAAATGTTTCCTAATTATCATGGAAACTCTGTTTAGGCTATAAGACTCTATTGTTAGTGATGTTATTGTGGATTTTCCGGGGCAATAAGAAAACATGTTATCAAGAATTAATTCCGTTTTTGTTTTTTAATCATTTTCTTTTCTAAGCATTGACTGAGAGATATAAATTCTAGAAATTAAGGAATTCCAGAATTTTAAAATTGGGTTAAATATATCCAGAGCTGATAAAAAGCAGTATAGAGTGGCCAAAAGAATACATTGCTGGTGGTCCTCATAATCAATATGACTTTCTGTAATTGTATTAAATTAATTCTTACACATACATATATGTATATATTAGAAGAATGCTTGACAACAATTATATGTGTTAGCTATTGCTACTATATAGTTATATTTATATTATTATATAGCAATTATTATGATCTTTCTTGGCAAATATTACTACTGGCTTGCATTGAAATTGCAAGAAAACCTGGATCATAGATGGAAACATTTTTATTCTGATTCCCTAGGTTGATACATGAAGCAACATACAAAAACACTTATTTATGTGGATATGTATATATTCGTCTGCACTCACTATCTACTTTATTAGTTGTTGGAGAGATTAAGAGAGTAACGCATTTAAGGCAGTTTGCCCTTGGCGGGTACGTTGTTTTTAATAATAAGTGTTATTATTTCTCAACTCTGAGAAACTTTTTAAAGGGCCAAGATGATGCTGAGTTTGGAAATGAAATAAGAAAAACAAGAGAGAAAGATGGCATGTTAGGAAGTGAGTAGAAAATTACTTCCTTTAAGTGAGATAATTCCCTAATCAAAAATACTACCTATGATATTGATAATAATTGCTAATGTTTTTTGAGCATATACTATGTTGTAGGTATCATGATAATCACTTTCTACATATTATCTTGTTTGGTCCTTAGAACCAAATGAAGTGAATGTTCTATTATCCTTATTTTGCCTAGGGATTAAGTAACTTTCTTAATGTCACAAATTAAATATAATAGTACTGAATGGTATTGAACCCAAGCAGTCCAAACCCGTTCTAAGACACTGCTACGCTCTCTCCACGATATATGATTCTTTACTCCACAGACCCTACTTCACACCAGATTATTTTGCCCATGTTCCCCCAATGCTTGCTAATTGCACTTACATTTTCTGTTTTGTCCCTCTTACCATTCCTGCACTCCTCAAAGGCAGAGAAAAAGCTTTCTATTTCTTTTTTTACTTAACCCAAAAGCTTATTATTAAGGGCAGAACACAGAATGTTTCTGAAGAGACACTCTGGGCTCACAGCAGAGAGCAATGCAGATAATAAACACCAAGAGTACTATCTAAAACCTAAGAAACATCAAAATTATTCCCCTTCCTCACTTTTCTTAATCAATACTTCCTATTTATTCAGAGCCAAGCTTACGAAGGGTGAAGATTGCCTTGATGAAGAGCAAGCCCTCCAGCTACTGATGCTGACATCTAGAAAAATCACTATGCTCGGATTCAATATTCTGCACTATAGCTCCCTAATAGACTCAAACAAAGGGCAATGGATACACTCAGCCTTTTCTGAGCTTCTAGAAAACATTCACCTATTGCATTTCTCTTTAACTTCTTTTTTAATTATCTGACTGCCTCTTACCTGAGCCCAGTAGAATTTTAAATATGAGAAAGGAATCATCAGAGAATAGGCTTAAAATGAAAAAAGGAAACAGGAAACTGTATTTTTTTTGACTTTTTAAAACTCATCTACTTTCAGATTGAATGAGTTTGCTAGCTAAAACAAGATTTTGGGGTGAATAACTTTTACTAGAACATACAAAGTGCATTTTAACAATGGTCTACATTCACAAACGGCCACTATTCTTGTCCAAACACAATTCAGTTGAGTGTTCCTAGGCTACCAAACCCAGAACAAAGCAGGACAAAAGAAAAATATACTATTTGAAGTGCCTTGCTTGTGCTTTTCTAATCTAAACAGACTGCTCCCATATTAAGAAAATTACTTTAGGGGCAAATGATACCTCAAAAAGAAGTAGATAGATATGCACTGATTCTTTTTGACATTATAATTTATATCTTAAATTAATTTTAGACTAATTTTCCTCTTACTTAGAGCAAAATATTGCTAAGGGAACAGCTTGGTTTCATCTGGCTTATAGTAAACCTTTGCTGCTTAGTATTCTGAAACCGGTTGGCCTTTTTAATCTTTGGCAATAGATGCTAACATATCCTTTATGAATTATGGCAAGCCAATAGGCAGAGAGCAACCCAGAGGGTGTAAGAGGTCTAACAACTAACCAGGCAATAGAATGGGGGTTGGTAACCATCAACTGCATGCCCTGAAGGCAAATTTTCCACAGCCTTCCAGATGCTGCCGTACTGCCTCCCTCACTCCACCTTTTGCCCCAGCTCTCCAAACTCAGCCCTGGGGAGTTGGTTCATTCATTCCTTCAAAGAATTGCAAGGATAAAGAAGCAGGAAACTAATTACCTCATGGTGTGATAAGTACAGGATAATTCTATAGAAAGAACACCTAACGTAAACCTAGAAGATTAAAATAAGCTTCCCAGAGAAAGTGATGTTCTGACCAGGAAAAGAAGAAAAGAGACACTTGGGCCAGGCACGGTGGCTCACATCTGTAATCCCAGCACTTTGGGAAGCCAAGGCAGGAGGATCACTTAAGGTCAGGAGTTTGACACCAGCCTGGCCAACAAGATGAAACCCCATCTCTGCTAAAAATACAAAAAATTACCAGGGTGTGGTGGTGTGCGCCTCTAGTCCCAGCTACTCAGGAGGCTGAGGCAGGAGAATCACTTGAACCCGGGAGGCAGAGGTTGCAGTGAGCCGAGATCGTGCCATTGCACTCCAGCCTGGGTGACAGAGTGAACTCCATCTCAAAAAAAAAAAAAGAAAAAAAGGATGAATAATAAGAAAGAAAAACACTCTTATTGCTGATATGGAGAAAGGTTTTAGTGGTCTAGGTAGAAGATTAAACCAGATTTTTTTAAAAAAAAAGAAAAAGAGACACTTGAAGAAGACATGGAAAAGCAATCTAGAAAGAGAAAAGTATTTGCAAAGGGTGACAGGTAGGCATGACCAAGGAACTGAAAGAATTTCAGTTTAGCTGCAGCATCTGATGAACACAAACACTTAGGGATCCAGAGTGATGGAGACAACATCTCATAACCGCAACAATAGAATCATCTGGCTTTCTTGATCACCACAGCAGGGGAACAGACATCTGAATGACTTTTATACACTTCAGTCTAGAAGTGACACACATCACTTCTACCCACAGCCTATTGGTTAGCACTAGTCATATGCTTCTCCCACCCCACCCCCAAAATTATAATGACCTAGAAAAGTAGGGGCAGATGTAATGTTTAATGCATACCACTGTCTCAGGTGTAGGCATGATATTAATGGCTGTCTTACTCTATTTGTGTTGCTATGAAGGAGTATCTGAGGCTGAGAAATTTACGAAGAAAACAGGTTTATTTGGCTCATGGTTCTGCAGACTGTACAGGAAGCATGGCAGCAGCATTGGCTTCAGGCCACTCCACTCATGGCAAAGGCAACAGAAAGCCACATGCACAGAGAACACACATGAGAGAGGAGGCAAGAGACAAAGAGGAGGGAGGTGCCAGGCTCTTTTTGAATAACCAACTCTTTAGGAACTAATAAGAGTGAGAACTCACACAACCCCCACCCTATGCTGAGAGAGCATTAATCTGTTCCTGAGAGATATGCCCCATGACCCCAACACCTCTCACAGTCCCCGCCTCTGACACTAGGAATCAATTTCAGCATGTGATTTGGGGGACAATATTCAAACTTTAGCAATTACTTTGTAAGTCATGTTTAAGCAGTTTGCTTTATTCTGAGGGTATCAAAGAGCCAATGAAGAATTTTAAGCAAGATAATTAAAGGACTGGATGTAGAACTTTTTGCAGCTTGGTGGGGTTTCCTCCCCCATTACTTCTCCTCACCTCTAAGTGGATAGGCAGTCTTTCAGAAAGCTATCCATGGGAATAATGCTGTTAACAAATATAAGATAGTTAAAATCAACAGAAGGATCCATTGTTGCCCCCATCCCTCAATTAAAAGCATGTGCTCTTTTGAGTGCCTCAGAGAGTAAATGCCCCCCACCTTTTTTTTAAAGCTGCTAGTTAAGGTGTAGCAGCCTTGAGGAAGATGGATCATTCAGGTGTAGTCAGGCACTGACATGTTTTAGTAAACAGAACCAAGAGAAGGGGGTACCATGAGGCCTGAGCTTTGAAAATGAGGAGACACTGCTGTTATTGGCACATCCTTTCATTCCAGAACAAGCCTCAGCAGACATCCAGTGCCATCAGATCACTCTTAAAGAAGGGCCTCAGCGTAGCATCCACAGCTGGTCACAACTTCCTCAGGGATGACTTGCACCTGGCAGGAAAAATAGGAGAAAGGTGGAAGCGCAGTTGATGTTATTTCTTTCTTTATCTGTATTGCCAATAAAATTGCCTTTTCAATTGTTCTCAGTGATTAATATTTGTATGACGTGTGTGTATCAAAACAGACTACAGCAGGTCCTCTCTAGCTCCTCTTGCTCCAGTGGTCAATAACTCAATGATTAGCAGAAGCACCTCAGAAGCTTGTGAAAAATACAGTCTTAGTTCATGCATTCAACTCACTTAATCAAACTCTCTGGAGTAGGATTCATGAAGCTAGTTTTAGTTGTTTTTGTTTTTTTACAAAAATTTCCCAGGCTTGTAAAATGTTGCTGTAGTTAATGTAGAAGCAATCTGCCATAAAACTTTTTCCTTTTTTTTTTTTTTTTTTTTGAGATGGAGTCTTGCTCTTGCTGCCCAGGCTGGAGTGTAATGGCGCAATCTCGGCTCACTGCAACCTCCGCCTCCCGAGTTCAAGCAATTCTCCTGCCTCAGCCTCCCAAGTAGCTGGGATTACAGGCGCCTGCCACTACACCCAGCTAACTTTTTGTATTTTTAGTAGATACCGGGTTTCACTATGTTGGCCAGGCTGGTCTCAAACTCCTGACCTCAGGTGATCTACCCTCCTTGGCCTCCCAAAGTGCTGGGATTACAAGCATGAGCCATCATGCCCAGCCTCATAAAATTATTTTCTAGCTAAAGATCTACTATGGCTTTTAGTCATTTGCAGGGTTTTGTTTTGCATTATTTAAATGTGTCTGTTTCGACACATCGCTCTCAAAAAAAGTTTTCAAAAAACCAGAGACCTTGTCTTCCTGCTGTTGAATTTCTGTGCCACTTTACACATCGGTAGGTACTTGGCAGACATCTAAAGAATACAGAATAGAAAGCAATAACATCAATTTGAATTGGTATTCTTGATGGAGATGAGTCTGCAGACGCATATCACAGGAAAGGAAACAGCATTCCTCCCTAGGGCACAGACCTATTTTTATGTTCAAGCTGCTCCCTTTTGGTAGACAGCGTCATAAGCATCACCAACTTAAATCTGCTGTTTGACAGGTGGAGTCTTATGTGATTGACTTGATAACAATCACTTTCTGAACACATTTTTTTTTCAGCCTTCATAGAGAAGTTATGAAAGGAGCATTTTTATTGCCATGTTGCAGGTTAGCCAACAGGATAAAATTTGTTCATTGTGGCATCAAAATAAAAAAATAGCTCTTTTCTTTTTTACCTAAATTTTTGTACTCTTTATCCTCATTCTAGATGCCATGAGTTGTATTTGCCTTTTATATGCATGTTTTTGCTTTGTATTTAATACAGGTTTGAATATTTCAGAAACTTTATGAAAATATGGAAACCCTATTTGGAATTTGATCTCAATTTGCAGAAAGAAAGTTCGGGAAATTTTTTTTCAGTTAAGAGACAAACAAACGCCTATTAAAAGTGATGGGCCAGGCGTGGTGGCTCAGGCCTGTAATCCCAGCACTTTGAGAGGCTAAGGCAGGCAGATCACTTGAGCCCAGGAGTTTGAGATCAGCCTGGGCAACATGGCAAAACCTCATCTCTAAAAAACAAAATACACAAAAATTAGCCAGGCATAGTGGTGCACACCTGTAGTCTCAGCTACTCAGGAGACTGAGGTGGGAGAATCACCTAAGCCCAGGAGGTCGAGGCTGCAGTGAGTCATAATTGTGCCACTGTGCTCCAGCCTGGGCGACAGAGTGAGACCCTGTCTCAAAGAAAGAAGAAAAAAATTTGAGACACAACAGCTTACGATGCAAAATAAAACGTATAGGTGTCAATTAATTTCAACTTTTCTGCAATCTGTATGCCAGTTTCATAAGGAAATAGTTCAAATCAGGGCACCCGCAGGAAGAAAGTAGTTGGTTGATGAAATTTCTTCCTCTGCTCAAAATTTAACAACCGCTCTTAAATTTCATCATGAAATACTTGACCTTGGTACTGAAAGAGAAGGGTAGTACTAAGAAAAACTTTGCCTTCTTCTATAGACCGCACCCTTCTTGAAAATAACTTCTTATGAAAAGTAATATCAAACGGGCTAGCATTTCCTTCATAAAAATTATCCAGTAGAAAGCCTTCTCAGTACCACTGGTTAATACCATTTAAAGTTATTGTTTCTGAAAGACTGTGAATATCACAACTTACCTCAGCACCACAAGTTTGCAGATTAACCCATTCATCTGGAAAAACTCAGTTGGATCAAAATATCCATGATAACTATAATTACAATAAGAAATTATAATAAAATGCAGGTGGCTGCTTGATATTGCCATTTCATCTTGTCCAGCTCCAGACACAGCAAGCAATGGAGCTCAGCAATTACCCCCAGGCACCATACCTCAAAGCACAGTGCCCTCTCAGGAAACAGAAATGTCTCTCTGTCATTAGTTGAATGCCAACAAGAAGTCACTAAGGGATAATATTGTTTCTTTAATTCCAAAGAAAATGTTCCCTCCTGACTACATGACACCTCTTAAACACTATATCACATTTTCACACTCATGCTGAACCTACTAGCACACAAATTAAATTCCTGGTACCTTAAAAATAAAAGCAATTGCCCAAGTGCTATTCTTCTTCAATCATTAAGGCTTCTCACTTTCAAGAGGAAACAGGAAGCTTAAAACAGGACCCTTGAATATTGTATTTCCTCTACAAAATGTATTATGTTTCATAAGCAAGCATTTTAAAATATAGATAATGCCATCCACATTGAAGAGAACTTATGTTCTTATATAGACTTAAATATCTCCTCACTATAAATACTTATTAGTAATAATATTTATTTTAATGGTAAACCCCTAGTTAACTAAAATTATTGGTGTATGTATACAGTACATTGAATATGTCTTTATGCATCCTTTTAGACTTTCACCTCACCTGTCTTGCATTCTGGCTGCATGTGAAGCAACCAGTCTCTGCACCTCCAACTACTTTAGTATAGGTACACCTTTACAGCACCTTGCCTCAGACCAGTCCCCAGGAGCCTCTCATCTTCTGCCCAGGTGTTCTCTGTTGACCGCACTATGTGAGATGACACAGAAGCATGTTTTGCACCCATGCATGTGTTGCCCAGGAGTGTAAAGCCAATCATTTGACCATTGAGAGGTAAAGGTTTCTCACTGTCTCAGAAGGACAGTCCTAAGACACATTTTATGTGCCTGGGTGATTGAGGAGCTAGTTGCCTGTGGAGATATATACTTGATAATACATTGTCATTTTGCATCTCTCTTCTGTTTGGCTCACCTTTGATCCCTGGACTCACACTTCCCAATAAAGTGTTTTAAAACAAGACTTTGTCTCAAGCTCTGCTTCCTGGCAAACCCAAGCTAAGATATAACTGTACAACATACATATATATAATAAGAATTATGGTTGTCACATACTGTTAAGTTACAACAGTTCAAGAATGGGTAAAAGTCAATACTATTACCATCATTATTAGCCATGAAAAAGACAAAAGAGATTATCTGGCTCGATGATCTTTCTAAGTTTATGTAAGACCCACATTCTAACTAATTAAATAGCTACAGGCGTATGTATCTCAAATTCAGAAGACTGCTTAACCTTTCCTGCTTTTGTTCACATTAAGAAGGAAAACCTTAAACACCTCTAAAAGAACAGATTTGTTTGTTTGTTTGTTTGTTTATTTGTTTGTTTTTATAGAGACAGGGTATAGCTATGTTGCCCAGGCTGGTCTCAAACTCCTGAGCTCAAGCAATTCTCCTTCC